>NC_080094.1:24236060-24539090 GCF_950005125.1 Chionomys nivalis
CCTATTTAAAGGTGGAAGTAGAACCCATTCCACAAAGTTGTCCTGTGACCTCCACACACATGCTGTGCTAAACACTCATCATCATCATCATCATCACAATAATTATAATAATAATAGATAAAATCAAAAACTTAAAAAGCTTGTTAGAATCACAAGAGCCATTCCCAGCCAGCCTGGTCTTTAAATATGAAATTTTCAGCTAAACAACTGGGAAATGGGGTTCAGCAGGCTCCCACAGAAGTTGTGAGGAACCGTAGAAATCAGGACTCATGTTCTTCTGCTTGGGTACCAATCATCTTAGCTTCCTAGAAGTCTGGAGACGAGACAGGTGACACAATCAAGCCTTTGCCAGGTGTCCTAGTTAGTTGGTTTTGTCAACTTGACACAACCTAGAGTCACCTGAGAAAAGGAACTCTCATTCAAGGACTACCCAGATCAGATTGGCCTGGGGCGAGGTCTCTGAAAGACTGTCATGATTGATGATTGATGTGGGAGGGCCCAGGCCACTTTGGGCGGTGCTATTCATAGGCTGTATAAGAAGCTAGGGGAGCAAACCAGTGAGTCAGCCAATAAGCAGCATTTCTCCATGGTTTTGCTTCCAGTTCCTGCTTGAGTTCCTGCCCTAACTTCTCTCTGTAATGGTCTGTGACCTGGAAATGTAAGCCAAACAAATGCTGAGTTGCTTTGGGTTAGAGTGTGGGGTTTTGTGTTGGTTTTCGCTTTTGTTTTCTCTTTTGGGGGGGGGTGTTTTTGTTTCATACAGGGTCTCACTGTGTGGGCCTGGCTAGCCTGGAACTTGATATGTAGACTGGGCTGTCCTGAACTCCTGAAGATCCACCTGTTCCTGCTTTCCCTGTGCTTGGATTAAAGGTGTGCCACTAGACCCAGCAGGTCAGAGAAACAGAAAATAAACTAGAATCTAAGGTTTAAATGGACCTTTCTAGCCCGCTGTCCTCCTTGGAGCAGCCACAGATGAAGCAGATGCTGCCGATAGGGCTAGAGAGGACTGACTGTCAGAAGTCCCCAGGACACGGTGATGCAGGGCTTTGAGAGCTCTGCAGTAGATCTCAGGCTCCATGAGCCCCTGCAGACCCAGGCATCCCTGTGCTTGATGCATGGATGACCAACAGCACACTTCCACAGATGAACAAAGTGCAGATGAGATTATTGCTGAGAAATACTGATTTTAATGAAACAAAAGGGTAAATTCTATGCATCTGTTATCTTTCAGCCTAAAAATCAGCAAAAAAAAACTGTGGAAACAAAGCAGTTTCTCCCATGTTGTCACATGACTCTGGTCTTTCAATGCAGGGTTTCTCTGTGTAGTCTTGGCTGTCCTGGAACTTGTTCTGTAGACCAGGCTGGTCTCAAACTCACAGTGATCCGACTGCCTCTGGCTCCCAAGCACTGGGAGTAAAGGCGTGGGCCACCACTCAGCTTGGTTTTAAAGTTTTAAACTTGGAAAACATGAGGACCATGTTGGGCCACTATAAGATGCCAGATCTGAGCTGTGCACAGGGAGGTTCCCCTATAGGGCCAGGAGGCTCGGCTCCCACTGAGCAGACGAAAGCTGAGTATATAGTGAGACCCCAAGAGGTAAGCTAAGGAAGGGCAGAGCTGGGGTGCTTCGAGGATCAGTATGACCCCAAGACCCCAGAATGCCCCAGTCCTGGGTAGAACTATTCACATGCAAAGTAGTCCTTCAAGGGGGCAAAGAGGTGTCTGATGACCGGTACACTCCAGGACCTCCCCAGCAGCTTCTGGCGGGCACCACGGCCCATGTTGGACACGTCTGTGTAGTGTGCAGGAAAGCCGAAGATCCTGGGAGAGAACAGAGTGAAAAGTCACCAGGTCAGAAGGAGCCAGGTCCCTAGTACACCAAGAACAACTGTGTTCTGGAAGTCAGGCCTAGGAAAGCTACCAGCCTCGCTCAGGACTATTGGACTCAAAGGAACCTTCCAGACCCCACTGGTTCCTCAGAATACTTGCTGACAGCTGATGCAGCTATAACGGTCACAGGGCACTGGAGCTGTCTTGTGTCACCCTCACAGGGACTATGCTTCTGGTCTTTAGGTGCTCTACAGGGACCATTTTTAAACGCCTAGTGTGAATTAATCCATGAATGATTGCCAGTCAGCCCGCCCACTTGTATTTGACTCTAAAACACAGTAAGAGAAGTTTAGCGACTTCTTGGGGTGAAGAGATGTATGTGTGCACATGTCTGTGTCCATGTGGCCAGAGGTCATCCTAAGTCCTCAGGTGTTATTCCTCAAGGACTATGTGTTCACCTCTTCTGTTTCTTGAGACAGGGTCTCTTGGAATCTGCAGATTAGTCTGGCCGGCTGGTCAGCGATGCCAGGGATCCCCTGCTCTGCCTGCCATACTTGTCTTGAACTCAAAACCCCATGTTTGCCTGACAAGTACTTTAACGCCTAAGCCCTGTCCTCGGTCCTGCACTTTCTTTAAGAAGGAACAAAGCCACTCCCAAAACAGAGCAGATTTTCAAGCCCAGTTCAGTTTAGTACAATTTAGAATTCAGAGTCTGTCCACGGCATTTGTCCGAGCACAGACATATATGCAGGCAAAACAACAATCCGCATGCAATAATATTTTAAAGAAATAAATTCTTATAACCCAGTTCTAGAAACAGCACCAATGGGCCAATGGCTGTCCGCAGGGTTGCTTTCCTTTGCTTTGAAAGCTCCACTGTGTCATCCTTCTGCCCCAGGCCTCTGAATCACAACTCTGAACACCTTATACTAGGGTTTCCGGAAGATTCTCTTCATAAACTGAGCAGTGGTATCTACAGGTTTTCTACTAATGAGAAATTACTATTTTTCAATTATTTGAATTTAGTTTGTGCACATACATGCGTATATGTGTTTGGGCAGAGGACAACTTTCTCAGGTCAAATTAAGGTCGTCTGGCTTGTGCAGCAAGTGTCTTTACCTGCCAATCCCTCTCTCCAACCCAGAAATTAACTTTTTAGGCTGTGCATGGTAGTTCATGCCTGTTTTGCAGCACTTGGGAGACAGAAGCAAGAGTTTGTGACCATGATTTTGCCATGAGTTTGTGACCAACCTAGCTACATACTGAGTTCCAGGCTGGCTACAGAGTAGGCTGGCTACAGAGTGAGACTTTGCCTTACCCCTAAAAAGCAGTTATATTTTTATTAACACTATTTGTTAAAGAAAAAATAAAACCAGAACTGAGATTCGTGTTGAAAATATTCAATACAAAAGTCTTCAGAATAGAAATACAAAAGAAAAAAGAAAAAAAAAAGAAAAAAACCTTGAAATCCAAGAGATGGATCTTCAAATGACAACGAACCACTTAGCCCAATAAAGTGTCAGAGACCAAAGACATCCATGACCAAGGAGGAATCAGCTGCCCCATGAGAAGTGTGGCTGAAATTGCAGAGGTGTTTCCCATTTCCCAAAGAACCCAGAAAGATGGGACAGGAAGATGTCAGGGCAGCGCAGGGACAGAGAGGCAGCGCTATCAAATAACCTTACGCCTCAGAGTTCTCATTACCACAGCGCCACCATTTCTGTGGGAAAATAAAGGTTAGTTCTGAAAAGCTGTTATCATGTAGACGCCACTACATCGGGCCAGTGGGCCCTGGAGAAAGCAAGGTAGCTAAGTCTGGGAACTAACATTGTGTGTGCTGCTGGCTCAGACTACACATTCTCCTTCCTGTCTCTGTCCCCACAGATTGCCTCTCCAAGTGCAGCCTTGTTCACTGTGGTAAGGAGAATGATAAGCACCCCATAGTCTCAGACATTTGAATACAGTCCCCAGTTGGTAATGCTTTTGGGGTAGGTTGAGAAGATGCGACCTTGCTGTAGTAAGCATGTCACTGGGGGAGACCTTTGCGAGTTTAAAGAGTGTACCATTTCTAGTTCACACTCTCTCTGCATTCATGCTAGCAGATGGAAGTTCTCAGCTCTCCCCTGGAGCCACCGTGCTTGTGCCACATTTCCTACTTCCCTGATATCATGGACTCTAATTCCTCTGGAACCATAAACACAAATAAACCCTTTGTTTTATAAATGTCCTGTGTCCTATCAAGCAATAGAAAAGTAACTATGTGCCGGGCGATGGTGGCGCACGCCTTTAATCCCAGCACTCGGGAGGCAGAGGCAGGCGGATCTCTGTGAGTTCGAGACCAGCCTGGTCTACAGAGCTAGCTCCAGGACAGGCTCCAAAGCCACAGAGAAACCCTGTCTCGAAAAACCAAAAAAAAAAAAAAAAAAAAAAAAAGAAAAGTAACTATGTGCTCACCTTTCGAGCTCAGTACACCACAAGTCATCGTCCTGGCCATTCATCACTACAGGGAAAAGCTGGTTTTTCCCCTGTCTGATGGAGTTCGACTTGGTGGTTATTGTCTGTACTTTCTTTAACTGGAGAACAAAACAATATCGCGGGGTGAGCACAGAAGGCTTCCAAGTGGGGTCAGGCTCAGAAGCATCAGAGGGCAGAGGACTGAAGGCATGAGTCTGGAGAGCTGGCAGGGACAGGCAGACACAGGGAGAGGACAGAGACTTGGAGAGATTCTTTGTGCTTCCACAAATGCTACATGAATTTTCGTGACCATGAAGGATCACGTGGGGGCCAAGACACCGGTTCTTGATCCATGAGGTCATTAAGAGCAGAAACCATCCAGACTCAGAATGGCCACCGGTGCTTGAGCATCAGGCCTTTGCTTTTCACAGACACAGAGAAGGCGCTGAGGCCTCACTGTGCATCTGTGACTTCACAGCACAGCCTTTGGCCACAGCATCCGCCACTGTCCTTACTGCAAAGAGCACCTGCAGCACAGCCTCCCTGCCTCCAGCATCACCACCACAGAGCGCGGCTGGGTCTTCCTGCTGGGGTTGTTACTCTGAACTTGAAGAAGAGAGAGAAGAGTCTGTGGGGAAAGGGGCCCAGCACCAGGGGTCTGTGAGGGAATGAGCAGGAGCCGTGTGCAGAGAGCCCAGGTCAGTTTTCCGGAAGGTGCGGCACAGCCCGCTCAGCATCTTACCTTTGCTGTCCTACTGAACTCCAGGCAGTCCTGCAGCTCAAGCTTATCATTCTTGGAAGCTATCACGGGCCTGGGAACAGCCAAAACCCGTTATTCTCCAGCATCTGCCCTGCGGGGCTACGCTAGAGACCTCACAACTCAGGCAAGGAAAGAATTTGCCCAAGTGTACTCTGGCAGTGACCATGTTCAGCACCAGGATGAGAACCAATAAGTCTGTGTGGTGAGACCAAGAGTCCACCAATCCCTGAAGAGTACTGCCCAGCGCCCAGAAGCAGTGTTTCTGTGGATTTTAGGTTTTAGTATTGGGCAAAGTGAGGCTCACACAGAGGGTTGGGAGCACTGCAGGGAAACCCTACAAACCAGACAAACGTAATAGAGGAGTCTGGTCTAGATCAGTGGTTCTCAATCTGTGGATCTCAGCCCCTTTAGGGGTAAGCATCCCTTTTACAGGAGTTGCCTAAGACCATCAAAAAACACAGTTATTTATGTTATAATTCACTCCCTGCTTACCATACCTGGATGTTGGATTCCTTGCCTGTTTTGGTTGTGATCTGTGAGTTTCCCTTTAATAAGGAACCCTGTATTAAGCCCCATTTGGATCTAGTGTGGGATTCCTTTACTCACGTTCGCCCCCATCTGACACGTTCCCCTTCACCACTCTGTCACCCATCAGAGCGCACTTACAGCAGCCCGTCCTCTTAGCCTGGAAGCCACCAAATGCGTAAACAATGTGCAAATATCCTGCCATCCTACAAACTCCAGAGGTCACTACCACCAACCTCATCTGTCTTCTCACTGGATGGCCCCTTCTGGGACACAGCGTAATAGTTGACCATCTCACCTCCTTCTGCAACGTGCCCGTCTCTGCTCTCTTTCTCTCTTACTAGACACAGAATATCTTAATTGCTTAAATTAATTAAAATTAATCTCTTACAATATCTATCATATTGTACACGCACAATAAATGGCACCTTATATCACGCCTAGTATCCAACCAGAGATGCTTGCGTCTGTCTTTTCAAGCCGCTCTTGACTTAAGAACACTGCTTTCCAAGCTGGTCTGGCGATGCCTGCCCACCATCTACCCAGAGCCCTCCCTCTCTTCTGCCTCGATTGGCTCCATTCCTTTAGCTCTGCTGAATGAGGCCTCTCCCTTTCCCCACCCTACTTTCCAATGCCACCACCCCATCCCTGAATGTACAATTACTCCCTGTGTTCTCTACCCTCCCACTAATGTCTACCCTACAAGAGCCCCTGACATCATCGTGTCCCCCATTGAATTGACAGCAACACAGTGCTTGGCAGGGAGCGCTTGAGTGTTGAATGGATCAGCCCATGTGATTCCAAACAAGAACATGGTACCTTCTGATTAGATGGTTAGCTGAATAAATATTAACTATCCGAGGGGTGAAAACAATATTAAAGATGTGAACTAAAAAAAAGCCACAATATCTAAGAGAAATCACCAAGCTGTTCCAGGACGCTCTGACTTCTGTCCACACTCTGCCAGACTCCCAAAATTTAGGTTTCTAACACATCTTTCAGAAAGTGTTTCACATGTGACTCTGTTGCACATGTGGAATGTTCACTACAGTGGCATTCCATGGCTTAGTCGGCAAGCTGTTCCTGAAATCACAAAGGACGACGCAAGGAGGCCTCTGCAGAGCCACTTAGGACTAAACACTGGCTATGACTACCCAAGCGCGAGATGAACAAGGACGACACCAACAAATACGCCAAAGTGCATGAGGAAAGCCCACAATGCCTCAGTCCTACACAGAAAACTATAAGCAATTGAGGAAAGCAACGGGAAGGGTGGCCTTCCCCAGGGAAGAGCTCACCAAATGGTTGTCTAGTGCCAAACAGCCCTGAAAACACGTACAAGTAACATATAGATGTGAAAGGGTTATATTTAGGAATATATATGTATATACAAATATATATATATGTATACATTAACAGTTGATTAAAAAGTAAGGCCATGAATTGAAAGGAGAGCATGGAGGAGTATAGGGGAGGATTTGGAGGAAGCAATGTTATAATTAAACTATAATCTCAAAAAACTTTTAAGGGTGGAAAATGATCCTGACTAAGAAAAGTAGAGGGACCTAGTGTCTATGCTACTGTTTGACACCTCAGCTCCGCCCCCTTGTTGGTCACTAGTCACATAGACCAGGCCCTACTTCATCTCAGCGGCAGAAGGTATGGTTTCTTTAACATTTGCAATGGAAGCCTTAACACAGCAGGAAGAATAGGCAGGCATCACAGTTCTCAGTCCTCAAGGAGACCTTGAGAAACACCTATCCTGCAGCTAGAGCAAGGCAGCTGCCCAAGCAATTCTGCCCAGTGCTCCAGTCCAGAGCATCCTAAAGCCAGGACTTTCTAGAAGGTTGGAATGTCAATCAGACTTGTATATAACTTTGCTATCTGTTACCTGTCCCTCTCAGGGTTCTTACCTGTTCATCCCGGGCAGGTTGCCCCAAAAGTATCTGGCCCTGTGAGCGGCAGAAACCTTGATGGCATCGATCATCACTGGGTTACACTGCAGGAAGAGAAGGGGAGCTGCTGGAGACACCCTAAGACTCAGCTGCCAGTCAGCCCATGTCTGATCTGTCAGGTGACAAGGTTTTCCTAGCTATACAAGAGACAAGGAGACAGACCTCACCAAGGGGCTGGCTGGAACAGAACTGCTGTGTGTTCACCGCAATAGAACAGCACCAAGACAGAAGTTCGTACCAGGAGTTGGGTATTGCTGTGAGAGACCTGACCATGCTGTTCATTGGCAGAATGTGGACTTTGGATAGAAAAGCATCTGAACACTAAAGCTTGGCAGTGAGGCATACTAGTAGGAACATGAGCAGTAACAGAGCAACGAGAGCCAGCTCAAGAAGTTTCAGAGGGGAAGAATATTAGTAAGTGGTCTAGAGCCCATTCTTATGATACCTTAGCAAAGAATGTGGCTGTTCTCTGCTCCTGTCCTAAATATCTGCCTGAGGCTAAACTGAAGAATTTTGGATTAAAGGCTTTGACAGAGAAGGTTTCAGGAAGACTATGTAATGTGGTTATCAGTAATCATTCTTATGCCGATCTATAATGAAAAGGATCGAGCTGGATAAAGAGAAATACAGTTGGAGGGGAAAAGAAGCACCAGAAAGGCCGGGCAGTGGTGGCGCACTCCTTTAATCCCAGCACTCAGGAGGCAGAGACAGGCAGATCTTTGTGAATTCAAGGCCAGCCTGGTCTATCTACAAGAGCTAGCTCCGGGGCAGGCTCCAAAACTACAGAGAAACCCTGTCTTGAAAAACTAAAAAAAAAAAAAAAAAAACCAAACAAACAAACAAAAAAAAAAAAAAGAAAGAAAGAAAAAAAAGGAAAAGAAGCACCAGAAAGTGTAATAGAGCTAAATCCAATGTTCAAGGAGATTAAAAAAAAAAAAAAAAAAAGCCTGATGCAGGGTTGGAGAGATGCCTCAGGGGTTAAAAGCACTGGCTGCTCTTCCAGAGGTCTTGAGTTCAATTCTCAGCGACCATATGGTGGCTCACAACCATCTATAAGGAAATCTGGTGCCTTCTTCTGGCATGTAGGCCTACATGCAGACAGAACATTATATACATAATAAATAAATCTTAAAGAAAAAAAAGCTTGCTGCTAAATGGAATAAAGGGAGTGGTGACCTCAGGGCAAGACCCCACCTAATTTTGTTTCCAACGTGTGAAAAGGAATTAAAGAAAAGGTCAGGCAGTGAAGGAAACCATCAACAACAGAAAGCTGATGCAGATGTAACTGAAAAGGGGGCCCAAATTCCAGCTCCACCAAGCAGCAGAACTTGGTCCACATGGCTCTGGTTTTAGAGCCAAAAATACAAGAAAGGGGTTATAGAATCTTCCTCCTTGGCTAAGGAAGGCAACTGACGCCAGGAGTGTGTCAGCGGTGTCCCTGCCTAGAGGCCCAGAGAGGCCATTATGTGTCACTCTGAAGGTGAAGCTTGGATTGTGTTGGAGATGCCAAGATGTTGGAGATGCAAGAGCTATGGAATACCTGCCACAGAGAGCTGCAGACCAAGTCTGAAACCAGACCAAGAAAGAGAAGTGTGTTACATTCAACAAAGCTGAGGCAAATTGGAGATCTAAAGCGTGTTTTGACATCAGATGTGGAGATGTAGATTTGGAGTTTGCCCTGCTGGTTTTCAGTTTTCTATGGTCCAGTATTTTCTCATTATGTTCCCTTTCTTCTCTTTTGGAATAGTAATATATGTTCTGTGCCATTGTATATTGGAGGTATGTGATCTGCTTCTTTATTTTGATTTTTACAGGGGGTTACAGTTAAGAGAAGGGATTTTGAACCTTTGACTTTTAAACAGTGTTGAGGTTATGGTAGACTATGGGAACTTTTGAGGTTAGACTGAATGTATTTTGCTTTATGACTACAAGCCTATAGCGGTAGGGCAAAGAGCAGAATGTGATAGTTTGTATAAGAATGGCTCTCATAGGTTCATATATTTGAATGTTTAGTCACCAGGAAGTGGAACTGTTCAAAGGATTAGAAGGATTAGGAGGTGTGACTTCATTGCAGGAAGTGTGCCACTGGGGAGGGATTTTGAGGTTTCAAAAGCCCATGCCAGGTCCAGGCTGCCTCTCTTCCTGCTGCCTATAGATCAGGATGTAGAACTTGCAGCTTCTTCTCCAGCAGCATGCCTATCTGCATGCTGTCATGCTCCCCACCATGATGATAATGGAGTACATCTCTGAAACTATATTCAAGCACCTTTTAGTTTATTTTGTAGGAGTTTCCTGTACCATGGTGTCTCCTTACAGCAATTAGAACAATGACTAATACAGCTGAGCTCTGCCTGTGAATGGTGGGTGACTAGTCAGATCAGACCTGCCCACTCTGAGTTATGCCAGTGACAGAATGTGCCAAAGGTAGAGGTTCTTCACATTCAAATCTGCTAAGTCAAATCCCAGCTGCAGAAAGACAATGTGGGCAATGCATAGCTCGGGACACTCAGCCTCAGGTAACATATGACAGCTGGAAAATAGCCAGTTCTATCACATCTGAGGACAAAATTGTAAAATTCAAAAGAAAACTAAGGTACAGTCCTGGTGTGGTACACACCTGTAATCCTGGCACTTTAGAAGTACAGAGAAGAAGACCAATAATAGTTGAAGGAGAGCCTGGGTTACAAGAGTCTCTGTCTTAAAAAACAAACAAACGTGGAACTAGAGAGGTGGTTCAGTGGTTAAGAGCACAGGCTACTGTTCCAGAGGACCCGAGTACAATTCCCAACACCCACATGGTGGTCCACAACCACCTATGATGGAACCCAATGCCCTCTTCTGGTATGTAAATGTACATGCTGACAGAGCACTAATACACATGAAATAATAAATCTTCAAAAGAAAAAAAAGAGGAAGCCGGGCATTGGTGGTGCACACCTTTAATCCCAACACCAAGGAGTCAGAGGCAGGCGGATCTCTGTGAGTTTGAGGCCAACCTAGTCTACAGATAGAATTCCAGGACAGGTAGGGTTACACAAAGAAAGCCTGTCTTGAAAAACCAAGAACGAAAAGAAAAGAAGATAAAAAAGGAAAGAAGGAAAAGGAAGGAAGGAAGGAAGGAAGGAAGGAAGGAAGGAAGGAAGGAAGGAAGGAAGGAAGGAAGGAAGAAAATGAAATCCAAAGACCTACTACAGTGTTTGAGGTAATTTAAGTGGCAGACAATTAACTTCTCTGTAACTCCTAACGCTACCATTTTCAGAAGAAAGAGGAAACAGGGAACTGTCGAAAGTGAAAGTAGAGGTTGGTGTCATTATTGGTGCCTGGCACGAGCAAGGTTATGTTACGGATAAATGTCTCCCATGCACTCAAAAGTGTGCTGTACTTCCCTCTAGATCCAGTGACAAAGAGGGGACTCAGCCCCATCTGTCAAAACTCAGAAGCCTTCTATGCCACTGTCTCCCTGACCCAAGTAGTCTTGACACCCAGGCCACTCACCTCCAGGAATCGTGAGATGTCCCGCTTGTCACCGACCTCCATGGCTACCACATTCTCAAACATCCAGAAGAATGGACGGTCATCACACTCCTCAGGGCGTGAGTAATTTAGCAACCGATAAAACTCAAAGAAGAGTCGGCCAGTGCCCTCTACATCCAAAAAAGAGCATCAGAGAACAGGGTTTGATTGAAAGCTTCGATACAAGCCTCCACATTCCCTGAGACCAAGAGATTCCCAATAAGCCCCATCAGTAAAGTCAAGTCAATGCTCTCACATGCCAACTCCCTTAGTCCCCTGGAATGACCAGGCGAGGACACAGGGAGCAGCAGAACACCATTCCCTGACATCTTTCTTTGAGGGCTGAGGACTTGCAAAAGGCACAGGCAGTGCTTAAGGACCAAGACACTAAACAAGAATGAACAGAAGCCAACAGCTTCTTCTTGGGGCCACCCCATATGGACCAGCACTCAGATATGGTAGGATCTTTGTGAACCAGAACAATTGATGCTCACCAAACAGTCCTTTTCGGACAGGGTTCACACAAGAGAGGTCATTGCAAGGGCTTCCACCAATCACCAAGTCGAATGGGCCCCACTCATCAATCTGAGGGAAAACACAAAAGACCGGGATGAGCCTGAGAGAGGAGGGACTGGAAGCCTTGATTCCAGGGCAGGCAAGATGGTTTGTAGAATTGATGTACCTGCGGTGCAAGCCTGGCAACCTGGTGTGATCGCCAAAACCCATGTAAGTGTGGAAGAGGAGGAGTGACGCCACCAAGCTGTCCTCTCATCTCTACACATGGACCACGGTACTGGCACCCTCATCCACGTGCATGCACACGCACACACACACACACGATGATGATGATAAATTGTTTTTTTTTTTTTATTTTTTATTTTTTTTTTTGGTTTTTCGAGACAGGGTTTCTCTGTGGTTTTGGAGCCTGTCCTGGAGCTAGCTCTGTAGACCAGGCTGGTCTCGAACTCACAGAGATCCGCCTGCCTCTGCCTCCCAAGTGCTGGGATTAAAGGCGTGCGCCACCACCGCCCGGCGATAAATTGTTTTTAATTTAAAATAAAGAAAGCTTAGATTCTTAGAGAAGTTGCTAAGAAAACTCAGAAACTTGCTCAGTCAGCAACCCCAGTCCCAGTGCATGGAGCCTCAGGCAATGCCCACATTCCAATAAAAGTCCTGTACGTCACTTTTTTAGAAATGTCTCCTCATCTCTTCTACCCACAACCCTAGGCCTGAGGGAAGGAGATAGTATACTACGAGACTAAATTCTAGGGTACAAAAAAACAAGCAAAAGATGAACCCCAGGAAAATAGACCACCCTCACATTTCCCTTTGTGATGTTCCTGACGTCATCCACGTATTTGATTTGGCCTTCATGCTTAATGGTGCCCACGGCAATGGACTCGGCACAGACTTCGGAGGCAACGTACTTTTCCACTTTGATACCCAAGTCTTTGAGCACCAAGTACCCTGTGGGGGATCAAACAGAAATGTGAGGCCAAGAGGCCAAGTACAGAGCCGTGAGCCCCACGGTTGATGTCCTGAACCCCAACCCGAATGAAGATCCCCTCACTCCATTACTGTCACTTCAAGATATCTGTGGTCGACTCCAGAGGACATCACCGCATTGCGCATACAGGCTACGTTCATCCCACGTATGGGGCATCTCACAAAATGGAAAGGAAGCAGGAATGAGGAAGGTAAGTGTAAAAGTCAAAATGCAATAGCTAAGCATGTACCTTTAAAAAGGCACCAAGAACCCTGCAGGAGCCACAGCAGACCTGAGAGGGCTGTGCCTGTGGACTGATTCCTGTGCGCACACAAACTGAAAACTAGAAAGGAGCCAAGACTGAGGGTCACTGCCTCATTATCACAACATTTGTGTGTGTAGCCAGGAAACTTCCAGATGCTTGAGCAGAGGGAAGACAAGTCAAATAAGAAACATGTCCCTTTAGAAAGGGGCCAAGGAGGGAATGTGGCAGGTAGAGGAACTTGTCACCAAGCCTGATACCTGGGTAACCCACACAGGAGAGTTGTCCTCTGATCTCCCCATGTGTCTACAGGGCAAATGCTTGCTTCCTGTCACATACGCACATAGAATAGTGTGAGAAGGTGCAAAGGCCATGGAGTGGAGCAAGAACAGGCACACGTGACATCCGGGTTACTACTGTTCTCAACTGTCAGCCTCCTGCCTCAACTCACCTGTCGCAATTCCATCAAACAGGGACAGGACTCTAATGGGTCTCCTCCTGGCTGCAGGAATTGCTGGGAACACCTTAGGCAGCTCCTGCCAGATAAGCAAAGAGAGTAATCCCTCAGAGTGTCCATCTTCCTCCTATGTCCAGGAGCTTTGATGGGAACTGGTAAGAATGTATTTGGCACAAGCTGGCCATTCTGTCCTCAGATAGAAGGCACAGCTGCCTCCTACAGACACACAGCCCCAGATAGGGAGCTTGAGCGGTAACTGCCAAGGCCTCTAAGAACAGCAGATAAACTCCTAAGGTGTGGGAGCAGCTGCCCTCGTCTCCCACAGCTCAGACATCTCCTTCTTGTTCCCTGGTCAGAAGACACTGGAAGGGAGAGGTGTCTGCTAGAGGTGTGGACTAGCAAGGGCTCTCGGCCTCTGACAGGCACGGGCTCTGTGAGGTACAAATGGTGCAGGGGAGGTGGAATCTAGCTGTACATTCCCGTCTGGCCTTGACCTCACTATTTAACACAGGCTGCCCTTAAACTCATCACAAAGCTCATGGCTCAGCTTTCTGTGCTGGGACCTTTGTCACCATGCCTGCCACTATCACCTTTATAGGCTGTTTTGATGCAGGATCTCACTATATAGCCTTGACTGGCCAGGAACTCACTAAGTAGACCAGGCTGTCCTTGAACTCAGAGATGTGCCTGCCTCTGTCTCCTACATTCAGAAATCAAAGGCTGGACTCTTGCTCTTACAGATGTACAGGATTCAGCCTCCCAAGGACTGTAATTGCATGAGACTGCACAGAGCTTACAAATTCCTCGAGGTCAGGGTCAGTAGTGAAGAAGTCTTGCAGGCGCGTGTTCCAATCCTTCCTGCGCCTGAGGACCCCATGGCAGCGCTGTGGGAGGCACATATAGCAGCTCCAGGGTTCCTGCAGCTTGGCATCCTCAGCTGTCCCTGTACCCACCAGCACCTCCAGACACTCCACACAGAAGCACCTGTACCAGAGTATGCAGAGAGAATGGGCATCACGGTTAACAGACATTTGTCCTGCAGGCCCAGTCAGTTCCCCAGAGCATGACCGCTCCACCTGATGCTCAGCCTCCTGACACCGTGTGTTTTGAGCTATGAGGTAACAAATCACTTCCTAAATATGGATCACTCAAACTCCCTTCAAATCTAGACCCTTTCAACAGAAACTTCCCAGGGCTGACCTCCCAGGGACATCTCTCCTGACCCCAGCATTAAGTATCACTGCAGTCCATACTTGTGAGAAGATCCCACAGGATATTGTTTGTTTCTAGCTGCCTGCAGGAACTATGGGGTACACCGGGGATCCGAGGCCCTCGTCCAGCCCCATGGAACGACACTCACCTGCAGCAGCTTGTGTTGCTGCACAGAAGGAGCTCACGGCCCTCGCAGCACACGGTGCAGTAGGACTGATAGCCGTCCTCATCATACATGTAGAAGAGCTCCAGGAAGCGGTCCTGACCGCCAGAGAGAAGCATGTGAGACCACAGACCTGACCTCAGCCAGGCCTGGCTAGCAAGCGACAGTACATAGGATTTGAGTTCCTCAAGGAGGGCCTTCTCTGCTGCAGTACCTGTCCCCCAAACAGGAAGTGGGGGATGTGCCCTGGGAAACTGTTTACTAGGTCCTGGAGCAGGGATTGTGCTGGAAGCCTGGGTGGGGAAGGAAAGGGCAGGAGAAGGGGCAGGCAAACTTACCCGGCAACTCTGACAGAGCCCACCCTCAAAGAGGGGGTGGAAGGACACAGGGTTCTTCCTACCGCAGGACAAACAGCGGTCTGCGAGAAAGACAGGGTGTCAGGGTTTACGGATACCAAGGGCCTAACATCGGAAGCTCAAGCCTTGAGCTTGACAGTTCTGAGCATCTGACCCCGGCCAGTCAAGTGCCGAATACTCTGTGCTGTGTCTAGTGCTCATCTAACCCTTTAGCAGCATGGCAGATGATATACCATATTTCGGGGTGGTTGGTCACAGACTCGACCTTGTTTAATGTACCATCCCCACTTCATAGTCTGGGAAAGACAAGTTCAAATGAACAAGAAGCACAAGGGAAGCCAAGGCCTGGACAGGCAAAACAAGAGGCTGAATATTGTTTTGGATTTGGCATCTCCATCTTTCATAAACATTAAATCTCAGATACTGAGGCACAAGTTCTGATTGGCTTGGCAGCAGTTACAGAACCTCCCTGCAACTGCGCTCTTTAAACACAGCACAGATTACCATCCCAGACCTTGGATTTCTTGTTTGTTTGTTTGTTTGTTTGTTTGTTTGTTTGTTTGTTTGTTTTTACCGTGAGGCCACTCTGTCTTGGCTCTAAACTGATTTACTATTCAAGAGAACAAAACCTTTAAAGGCCAACACTATCTCACGGGGTGGGGGTGGGGGGTGGGGGGCAAGGACAAATGGTGGATGGCTCTTGGGATTCATGGAGGACCACGGGTCAAAAGTTCCTAAATTAGGGCTGGAGAGATGGCTCAGCAGTTAAAAGCTTGGCTGCTCTTCCAGAGGTCCTGAGTTCAATTCCCAGCAACCACATGGTAGCTCACAACCTTCTATAATGAGATCTGATACCCTCTTCTGGTCTGCAGGCATACAAGCAGGCAGAGAACTCAGACCCCCCACCCCAAAAAAAAAGTTTCTAAATTAGACCTGGGCAGTGGTGGTGGCGCACATCTTTAATCCAAGCACTCAGGAGGCAGAAGCAGGTTGATATCTGTGAGTTAGAGGCCAGCCTCATCTTCAGAGTAAGTTCCAGAATAGGTTCCAAAGATACACAGAGAAAAGAGAAACCGTGTTTCAAAAAACCCCACACACACATGCACACATGCACACAGTTTCTAAATTGTAGGCATTGCTCTAAACTGCAGCTTTTCCAGGGTACCCTGGATCCAGATCTGCTTTCTAACCTGGATCTAATAATGAGTGGGTGCTTGATAAATATTTGAAGATTAAGGCATATTGGGCCAAGAATGTAAATGAAGAGTACATTGTATATTCAAACTCCATTAGGTCTGTTCTGGGAAGATTTCTGAATCCCAGTGCGGCACCCAGCTGGGGAAAGGATAGCAGAGTTAGCTCGAGGAGGAGCCAACAGCTAAATGTGTCTTATTTTAACCTTAAACTTAGCTGTGCTTATTGCATGGGAAGTTCAAGGTTCCAGTGATCTGGAGTTTTCAGGCATTGGCCAAAGTGCCACAGGTTCCATTCTTCCCCACTGCTGTCACCCTGGTCATCAGTCACATCAGATTCAGTTAAAATAGAAGGAAATCATATTATTTGGCCTAATAAATTTAGAAACTAATACTCAGGAGTGTATTAGCAGGAGTGGTCCTGATCTAGGTCAATGCCTAGTGCTCCAGATTAAAATCCACGCAGAAGGTCAAAGCCAGGCTAAGGCAGACCTGGGGCACCCAGAAAGGAGGGAAAAGAGACATAGTACCTTCCAGACTGACTTTGTTGTAGGCAACATCAGAAGCCATCTGTTCTGTGGAGGAAAGAGGGACAGGAAGGTAAGGAAGTCTCCTTTCCCATGCAGCCATGCGCCTCTGAACCCCAGAGCAGTGGTCCTGAGGACCTGCTGCTCCTGCTGCTGTACCACCCCCAAATTCACCTCGGCTCTCATCATCCTCCCCTCGGTCTTTCCCGCCATAGCTATTGGTCTTGAGGCGCTTGGGTGGGGGACAGTACTCAGCAGAGGCAGAGTCGTTGGTTGTGCGTCTTCGACTTTTGTTCTCTGGAAGGTAAGCAGACGGACTTGACCGAAGGCTAAGAGACAAGGCAGGTCTAGGACAAGACCATGCTGTGCCTGGGATCCAGCTGCATCTAGAGCAGGGGACTGGGATGGTGTAGAGAGCCCCAGAGGGGAACCCAAAGCAGAAGCCAGTTTCAAGTTCCTCCCACATGGGAAGCAGGCCAGACTCATGTTCCTGGGGCTTCCACATCAGAGTGTGGAGGAGAATCCATCCTTCTAGAGCCAGCCCTGAGCACAGGCTGACCACAGCTGGGGCTGAGGTCCTACAGTGACACCCACCACAATGCCCAACGGGAGCATGGAGCTACTGAGTATTTTGTTGTTTTGTTCTGTTTTTCAAGACAGGATTTCCCTATGTAGTCCTGGCTGTCCTGGAACTCATGCTGTAGACCAGGCTGGCTTCAAACTCAGATCTGCCTGCCTTTGACTCCCAAGTGCTGGGATTAAAGGTGTGCGCCACCACCTCCTGGTTTGCTACTGAGTATTTGAAATGTCAGGAGGGACAGGATTTCACACTGAGGGTCAAGTCCAAACTGTCAAATGATGCTACTGATATGCTTGGTTTGAACTGACTTGAACCCTGGAATCTATTTGGCCAATTTATGAAATTAGTATGTATTCATTGATCAATTTCAGTGTAACTTTTACCTTAAAAAAAAGGCCTAATTTTCTTAGGATAGTACTAGAAAAAAAGTGAAATAGTTCAATGCTTTATATAGACTAAATGTTTAAATGCTGTTTTTAAAATATTAGGTCAAAATGTATGAGTAGCATTAATTTCCCATGATGCTTTATAATGAAACTACTAGAAAATTATCAAGTCACATTCTGTGGCCCCCATTCAATACCATTTATTTATACTTTTTGGATCTATTGAATCACAGTGGACATGGTTGAATCTGACTCGTCCCCACTCCTACACACGAGGTAAGAAACTCAGATACCCATCTAAAACCATGAGAAGCCAGATGAGGTGACACACGGCTCCAACACTCCTTGAGACCAGAAAGTACTGCAGAATGAGACCGTTGTCTCAGAAAACAGAAACACCAGGAGCCTTTGGTGACATGCTTACATGTGTGCCATTAATATTAATAAATTAAAGAGAAGGGAGGAGTCCTAAGGTTTTAGGAGGCAGGATGTGCACCCAGGTTAGCCTGAGGGTCATGGGTGAGGTTGAGAGACTCAGCTTAGAAGACTGGATTCTTCTCCACTGAGCACTATGGACGCCGAGAAATTGCAGGACAGAGCACAGAAAACAACACTCAAAGATGGTAAGGGAATACCATTTCTTCTGGGTTCTAGTTCCTACGTCTGTGCCATTCACCCCCACCTGGTTGCTTGTTGTTCGGTTTGAGGCCCTCGATGCCAGTGGGCTTGAAGCCCCCATGGGCCCACTCCAGCATGGGCTTCAGCTGGTCCTCCACGGAGTCTCCCGGGCTGCTGGGGAAGGTCTTGCCAGCTCGCACCCTGGCTCTCTGCCAAGACACAAATAAAGGCAACGTCTGTCCATGAATGGGAGCGAGCCAATGAGGTATGTGCCAGGGTGAACCCAGGGATTCCTCCTGCTGGGGCCTGCATTCCCTGAACACTGGTGTCTTTCAGAGCTGGACAGCTGTCCTTGGCTTTGTTATGTGACAGGGGCCTGCTTCTGAGATACAAGTAAGGAAACAATAGACCATGGGGGCGGGCACCACATATGACCTCTTCCCTGTTGAAGCAGAGAGCGGTCAGCTCTCTCCCAAAGGAAGAGTTTTGCCTCAGCTTTGTTACTTAAAATCAGGAGATTTAGGCTTGTTGTCCCTTGTTCTCCTGTAGCTTGTCTCGGACAGCGGACTTCTTGCCGTGTCTTCCCTAAGAAGATGTGGACATAGTCATGCGTTCTTCATTTAAGGGCAATGACAATTTGCATGCCTAATGAGGCACTTGGCTAAGTGGGGCAGGCTGGTAGGGGCTATAGGGAAGTAGCGGGAAGCCTGATGACTCAGAGGAGCTAAAATGTCTGCCGATTAGAGGAGGAGGCTACAGGCCTCAGCTGCCTCCTCTAGGCCTTGAAGAAAGAAAGCTCATCTGTCTCTGGGACAGCCTACTCCGCAGTATCACTACTGCCCTGTGACACGCGCTTCGCTGGTCAATTGTCAAGTGCTGGTTAAAGTCACGGAAAGTTAATTCTGGAAGTGAAAGGCCCTCCCTTGTCTCCAACTCAAGCGTAATTATTTCAAATGTCTTCCAAAACTCCCTGTCCTGGGCAAGCTGGGCCCATGACACTATGACAGAGACAAAAGAGAACAGCAAACGGCCGAAGGCATTAAAAACATCACACCCTTGAGAACAGCTAAAGGGTAAAACCATTTTTAACAGAGGTTATATGGGGTAAAGATGGCCGCAGTTGGGATGAAGGGACAGAAGTTCGTCCATAAAGATGGCATTTTCTCTCGACCAAGCTGCTGTGAGAAGGCCTTCCTGCAACATTTCTTAGGCGATTTGATGACATTTCTTCAGCTTGCTCTCCCAGCTGGGCTCCTCCCACTGGCTGGATGCTATGAGCATCTGACATGCTGGTCTATGTCTGTCTGCTGCTTGCTATTTGCTCTTTGCCTGCTACTCAGTAAACTCAGCCCTTTGAAACCGAAAACACAGCTATCCAGATCATTCTCCAGATGATACACTCACGAGGCGGCAGACATATTTCCCAGTCCAGCTGGCAGTACCAGCAATTCTCTAGTGACCTTGGCACATCTCAAATTCCTTTCCCAAACTGTCTTCAGCATTCACCACCTCCATGGTACCCCTGTCTCCTCCAAGCCAACCTTGGCCACACAATGGTGTAAGCTCACATTTACTGGTTCTCCCTTCCTCCCAGCTCCTGAGTCAAGGCCTCACTCCTACACCTGTATTACCTGCAGAGTATGGTATACGGCCTTCCTGTGAGAAACCAGCTCATAGCCAGGCAGTGGTGGCACACGCCTTTAAACTCAGCACTTAAGAGGCAGAGGCAGGCAGATCTCTGTGAGTTCAAAGCCAGCCTGGTCTACAGAGTGAGTTCCAGGACAGCCAGGGCTACACATAAAAATCTCAAAAAACAAAAAAAAAAAAAAAAAAGAAAAATTAAAAAATAAAACAAAAATCAGCTTATTGAAGGTAGCCAGGTTAAAATGCTGGCTGAACAGCCAAGGGCCACCAGTTTGTCAGCAGAGACCTAGGAGAGAAAGACATCACGAATATGTACCCACACCTGGGTGAACAAGGGTACACAGGGTATACACATTCCTACAGAGCCTATTCCTGGGGTGCTTCACAGATGCCAGTAACAAAATGGGGAACAGTATCTAGCCCATACCAAGGAACCTGAAACAGGAACCCAGGATACTCCAAATGTGAGGAAGAATAAAGCTCAGAATGGGTACAATAAGACACAAGGTGTTTGTATTCACATGGCACATGTGAACATACATGTATGTACAGTCAGTGTCATTGAGACTCAGTTCTGAGATTGGCTTGACTGTATTTTGTGCATGCGCTTTGCCCTTCCTGAGTGTGAGGACAGCTATTGAGTCTTCAGATTCTCAATGATTTCCCATCATACGTAGGTTCAGAGAACACGCTGGACACACAGTGAGCTCTTTCTACTCACGATGATTGTGCGTCTTGGTCATGAAGGGCAAGCTGCATGTACCAAGTCCCCAGACAATGCAGAAATGAATTGTGGGGCAGCACTCCTAGTGAGAGGGGAGATGAAGCAGGTGTTTCGGGCTTCTCATCACACTTGTAGGATACACAGGATGTCCTAGGATGCAATGCTTGCTTTCACACTCAGCCCCATTTTATGCTCAGAGCCTCAACGCTATGGTGTGGCCACCATGGGTGACCATGAAGTGCCAGCTGCTCTTGCCAACATGAGCAGAACACAGTGGAAACTAGGTAGTCTCTGGCCAGGACCACAGCACACGGTAATCCATTCCAGAATCCTCTCTCACCATACTGAACCTTATTGCCATCTGACCCTGTCTAGAAATGCGTATATTATGCCTCACTGGATATAGCAAGTGTCCTCTTCTACAACACACAAGTAACTGTGGACATATCCCTGAGTGTAATGCTTCAGTAACCATAGGTCCAGGACACTTATCCTTCTCCGCCCTCTGCTGGTCACTCAGCACAACTGCATGAAGAGTCTCGGAAATTGGATAACTTTTTTTTTTTTCTCTAAAGAAATTTTACACATGGAAATGGCCCCAAGGGAAAGTAACTCATGAGAAAACCAGAACCTCAATTGAGACTGAACCCAGCAATGTTCTTTTTAAAGGACTTATATAATCGTTTATGTGTATCTGTCCAGTGAGCGTATGCCACCTGTGTGCTTCTGCATTCAAAAGTCAGAAGGGAGTGGAGCTAGAGTTGCAGGAGGTTTGTGAGCCACCCGATGTGAGTTCTGAGCACGAAACTTCTGGAAGAGCATCTAGTGCTCTACACTGACAGTTGATTCGTCTCTCCAGCTTAGAGCTGGGTGCGGCAGTGCACGCTTTAAACCTAGCCCTTCAGGACAGCCAGGCTTAGGCAGGGAAGGAAACCATCGAAAACAGAAGGCTAGTGAGAAGATGTACTTGATCCATGTTCCAGCCACAGCAAGCAGCAGAACTTGGCAGCTTCAGTCACGTGGTTCTGGTTTTAGCGTTAAGGAGAGAAGACAGGGGTTGCGGAATCTTCCTCGGTGACTAAGGAAAGCCTCTGAGGCCAGACATGTGTCGGGGTGTCTCTGAATGGAGTTTGCCCAGCTCGTTTCAGTCTGCTTTGGTCCAGTGTTTCCTCACGAGGCTCCCTTCCCTGTGTTTGGAATGGTGAGGCATATGCTGTGTATTGTATGTGGAAGCATGTGATCTGCATTTTGATCTTGACAGGGGATTACAGTGAGCTCGTGAAGTTCAGAAGAGACTCTGAACTTGAGACTTTAAAATAAGTATGAGACTGTCATAAACTATGGGGGCTTTTGAAGTTGAGCTAAACGCATTTTGCACTATGATACTGATACAAGCTTATGGAGGCCAGGGAGTGGAATGTGGCAGTTTGAATGTAATTGGCCCCCATAAGCTCATAGAGAGTGTCACTATTAGGAGGTGTGACTTTGTTGGAGGAAATGTATCACTCGGTGAGGGTAGGCTTTGAGGTCTCCTGTGCTCAAGCTACACCTAATGTCACAGTTCACTCCCTGTTACCTGTGGTTCAAGATGTAGAACTCTCAGCTCCTTTTTCAGCACCCCATGTCCCACCATGATGACAGTGAACCAAAACCTCTAAAACTGTAAGCCGCTCCAATGAAATGTTTCCTTTATAAGTGCTGCCATGGTCATGGTGTCTCTTCACAGCAATAGAAACACTAAGACAGTCAGACTCCCTTCTCAGTGGTACCTGATACTCAGTGTTGGCTCCATCTCTGCTTTCCACATCCACCTGGAGAGTGTCCATGCCCTCCTGGTGGCTGTCCTGGCTCAGCTCAACCAATGGGGTACTGATGCTCCAAGGTGTCACTTCTTCATCTGTGAGGTCAATGGTGGGGTAAGGGCTGGCAGGGGACAGCCGCGGTGTGCTTGCTGAAGCGGTTGCTTGCCAGCTCAGGGACTGTAGACCGAAAGAAAAGGTTGAGTCCCGGCAAACAAAGCAGGTAGGGGGCGCAAATGAACAGCTTCCCTCCGTTAGATCCCATGCAGGCAAGAGTGAAGAAAGAAACCAGGGCCCTTTTGTTTTATAAGAACAAGAGCTGGCAATCATTGAGCCCAAGGCAGAGCAGAAACACAATAAGGATGATAACGCAGTGGCAGGGAAGGACCAGAGGCTCTGAAGCTGAGCTCAGAGACGGTGGGGGCTCTGGGCAACTGGCTCCTGTGCATCTGGAAACAGAAGTAGAATGTTCCAGACCTGCTGGGGTTGCCTCAAAACAGCAGGAAAAGACATGGGACAAGGGTGATGGACAGCAGTGACTTTCAGCTGAGCCCCAAGGGGAGCCAGAACTGGGCCGTAGGAATTCTTATCTCCTCAATGTAGTTCCAAAAAAAAAAAAAAAAACAGCCCAAGAGTGAAGCCACAGGCTTAGGAGAGAGCCAGACCTTGTCCTGTAGCTGTATCTGTCTGTGTGTTGTTTTTAATGAAATAGAACTGGAGCTAGTTAACAAAAAGATTTCGGGGCTAGAGCAATGGCTCAGAAGTCCTTACTGCTCTTCCAGGAGACTTGAGTTCAATTCCAGCACCCTCCTTATGTGGCTTACACTGCCTGTAACCACATCTCCAGGGGACCCCACACCCTCTTCTGGCCTCTGAGCACAAGCACGTGTGTGGCTTACGTAGAGAGACATGCGAATACAAATTAAACAACTTTTTAAAAATTTAATATAGTTTTTTTTTCTTCTTTTTGGTCTTCAAGACAGGGTTTCTCTGTATAACCCTGGCTATCCTGGAACTCACTCTGTGAACCAGGCTGACCTCAGACTCACAGGAATCCGTCTGCCTCTGCCTCCCGAGTGCTGGGATTAAAGGCGTGCACCACCATCCAGCTGATTAATATAAACTTAAACACAGGCATGAGGAAAGACTTGCTGACCACCTAAGCCTCGTTTTCTATGAGCGGTAGGAAGTCCCTGGGCTCAAGAAGAGGGAGCTTACTGCTGAGGTATTAGAGGGTGCGCTGGTCTCCCAGCAGTGTGTGGGCGTCACCGGAGAGCCAGAGCCACTGCTGTCCTCCGCCTCGCCACCTCTACCTTCATCTCCATCTTCAGTCAGGTCCTGTGAAAAGGAAACAGCTTTCCCATGTAACCAAGTCACACAAGCAATACAACTAAGGAAGGCAAATGGCATTGAAACGCATAATGATGTCACGCTCACGTCCCCACAACACTTCCACCTCGTTTTGCTCTAAAAAGACTTACCCTCTTCCATCATGGGAAGCACAGCCCACTGACTGAGGAGATAAAAGACAGAGAGGGCCCATTCACCAGAACTTCTCTACCGTAGAGTCATGTCCACCATTTCAAAACCAGCCACTTTCCCCCACAGAGACACCAGCGCAAACTGCAGTGGGCTCAAACCTGCCGAAACCCTACCAGCTGATGACAGGGAGTCCTTTAGAGAAAGGCACTGAATTTCTCTGGGTGGCCCAGAAAGAGAACCTATCTCTTTCCTCCAGCCACATCTGTCCCTCCTGCTGCAGTCATTGGTCCAGGAATTGAAACCAAGAGTATGTCTGCCCCTGTGACCTTCGATGGCTCCCAGGAAGATAGAAACTGGAGAAAAAGCAAATGGAGTTTGCTTTTTCTATAGAAACTGGGGCATCAGATCCACAGGATATTGGCGACAGCATGAAAGCCTCTGTGGCAAACAGAGTAACAGAAACGTCTCTACCCATGTCCAGTCAGTGAGTCTTCAGGGCTGGAGAGATGGCTCAGTGGTTAAGAGCACTGGCTACTCTCTGACTGCTCTTCCAGAGGATTGGGATTTGAAGCTTAACACCCACAAGACAGTTAACATCTGTCTGTAGCTCCAGTTTCAAGGCATCTGAAACTTTTCTGGTCTCTGAGGGTAGCAGGCACAATGTACACTCATACAGGTGGCAAAATACCACATTAAAAATAAATAAATAAGCCAGGTGGTGGTGGTGCATACCTTTAATCGTAGCACTTGGGAGTCAGAAGCAGGCAGGTTTCTGTGAGTTCGAGGTTTACCTGGTCTACAAAAACAAGTTCCAGGACAGCCAAAGCAATTACACAGAGAAACCCTGGCTCAAAAGGAAGAAGGAAGGAAGGAAGGAAGGAAGGAAGGGAGGGAGGGAGGGAGGGAGGAAGGAAGGAAGGAAGGAAGGAAGGAAGGAAGGAAGGAAGGAAGAAATCTTTTTTTTGTAAGAAAGAAATCTTTATAGAAATTAAAAAATAAGTTCAAAAGGTTCACCACACCCCGAATTAGTGGGAAATGGAGACCAACTCTGGAAAGATGTCTTCAGACAACAGTGAAACAGCCCCTCTGGAATTCGGATTTCTTGGGAAGTTCACTGAGGCCAACAGCAGTGAACACAGGGGCCATGAGTGGAGCAGGAATGTTGAGGACAGTCAACAGGCTGTCAATAAAAAGACAGGCAAGGCTGGGGAACCAGACGCATAGCCTGGGTCTCTGGGGTCTCAAGTGGCAGCACTTTGAGATTTGAAAAGAAACTTCAGAGTGGAAGCCTCAATGATTGTTGAAAAGAATTTGGAGCCAACACAGCTGCCTTTGTGAGTGCTGCCTGGCCCGTGCTCTGGAGCATCAGACTGCCTCTAATGGAGCCCCATCCCAGCCTGCAGGGTTGGAGCACCAGACTGCCTCTGATGGAGCCCCGTCCCAGCCTGCAGGGTTGGAGCATCAGACTGCCTCTAATGGAGCCCCATCCCAGTCTGCAGGGTTGGAGCATCACACTGCGCTGATGGCGCTCCATCCCAGCCTGCAGAGTTGGAAAAACATACCAGTCTCGGACAAAACAAGCGGTTGCTTGTGTTTATGTTTTCAGAACCATTTGGTGACTACATGCATCTTAGTGTTGCTGTTGAATGAAGTGCTGGCAGAAATGGGAAGACACTCATACCAAGGAGAATATTCCTGTCTCTCCTCGCGCACACGTTTAATCCCAGTGTTCAGGAAGCAGAGACTGGAAGTTCTCTATCCGTTCAAGGCTACCCTGGTCTACACAGAACTATACCCAAGCCAGGGCTATGCAATGAGACCCTGTTAAAAAAAGAAAACAAAAAACCTATTCCTGTTAAGATATTTGTTATGGTTATGCATTACTCGTAGTAAAATAATTTAAAATCATCTAAACAAAACACTGTGTGTTTTATGAATTACATAGATATCTTATTATTGTTGTTAGTGTCATCGTTCCTGTTATTACAACCTACAAGTCCTTACCCTCTTTGAATTTAGTGGATTGTAGCTTCACATTCTACAATATCTTGCTGACTCTAACACGACTGTGTGTTAAATACTTGCACTAAAAAGTGCAGTGTGGGATGCAGAGATGACTGAGCAGTTAAGAACAGGGTCTGCCCTTCCAGAAGACTCAATTCCCAGACCCCACAAGAGTTACAGGCTCATCAAGACCTGTAACCTCAGTTCCAGAGGGATCTGGTGCCCTCTTCTGGCCTCTGCGGGTACTGCATGTATGTGATGCATAGATAAACATGCAGACAAAATACCCATTGACATAAAAATATTAGTAATTTAAAAATAAAATAACAGAAAAAACCTGTTTCAAATAAATAAATAAAGATAAAAAGTGCACTGCAGCCAGGCATATTGGAGCACGTCTTTAATCCCAGAATTTGGGAAGCAGAGGTAGGTGGATCACTGCAAGAGTGAGGCCAGCCTGGTCTACAGAGTGAGTTTCAGGACAACCAGAGCTACATAGTGAGATTCTGTCTAGAAAATGGGGGAGGGGCATTGCAAGGACAGAAAATTTTACAATCTTTTTTCTATATATTATACCCTGTAGTAAGGCTATCCTCTTCTTTTTTTTTTTTTTTTTTTTTTTTTTTTTTTTTTTTTTCCTTCGAGACAGGGTTTCTCCGTAGCTTTTGGTTCCTGCCCTGGAACTAGCTCTTGTAGACCAGGCTGGCCTCGAATTCACAGAGATCCGCCTGCCTCTGCCTCCCGAGTGCTGGGATTAAAGGCGTGCGCCACCACTGCCCGGCTTCCTCTTTGTTTTTTCAAGGGTGAACCCAAACACATTATCACAATTATATAGTTGAGTTTCCCCGACTTTAGGAAATCACAGGGCTCAGCGCACCCAACATACAATAAATAAGCATCATCCTGGGGAAAACGTCTCCATAGTTATGACATCTCCCCTCCCAGGAAGGCATCACTTGTCTTTTTTACAAAGTGAACTTGCAAACGTGTTGATTAATGTCCACTTACCCATCCCTGTACAGAAATTACAATTCTGTGCTTACAGCAATGAAACTATAACCCGTGTGAAACATTGGCAATAAATTTCTTCAGTGCATAAACGCTAAAAAGATTTTACGACAGCTACCCCAGGATCACAAATGAAAGACTGAAGGGCAAAACCCAGGGGGTCAGCAAGTGACAGAAATTAGACAAACACACAATGCTGCCCAGCCTAGCAGGTTGGTGATGTTTGCCATTCACAACATGTGTGAGGCGGACACAGACCAACTGACCAAGGCAGATACCTGTTAATGAGATGACCAAGAAGCAATGTCATGAACTGTCCTTAGCCTCACACTAAAGCCAGCACTCACAGAACATAGACCAAGAGTGAAGTGGAAAGACCAGAGGCCCTGATTAAAGCCTTAAGAACCTAACTTTTCATTTAGCAACCGTGCAGCCTTGCTGGTTGACTCCTTCTAAATTAGGTGAACAGTCCTTCCACCAGACCAACATAGGCATGTTTAGCTCAATGCCAGGCTCAGAGTGAAGGACTCTTAACTAACCACAGAAACACAAGAGCTATTCCACAACCCCCTGACCTGCCAGGCCACCTTGTTAGGCATCCCTTCTATTTCTGAGACAGTCTCACAACGAAGTTCAGGCTGCCCTCAGTGTGTTGGGGTAACAGGTGTGCCACCTGCCTTGATTTTCCACTCACATGCCTTTAATCCCAGCACTCGGGAGGCAGAGGCAGATGGATCTTAGAGTTCAAGAGCAGCCTGGTCTACAGAGTGAGTTTCAGGACAGCCAAGACTATACTGAGAAATCCTGTCTCAAAAAGAATTTACAAGTAATTATGCTGGGTTTCTAGATAAAAACTAGATCTAACAAGCTCGGGGGGGGGGGTTAATTTTTGCAGTCCTTTATGTACTGGGGTTACCAAACTCCTGCCTAAGATTCAGTGGCAACAGTTTTCTCGCATTCTGTAGGCTGTCTGTGTCCTTTGTTGTGCAGAAAGGTGTTTTGAAAAGAATTTATTTATTTCTACTGCATGTGCATTAGTGTTTGCCTGCATGTGTGTCTATGTGAGGGTGTCGTATACTCCAAATCCAGAGTTACAGACTGTTGTGAACTACTATGTGGATGCTGGGAATTGAACTCAGGGACTCTGGAAGAGCAGCCAGTGTTCTTAACCATGGAGCCATCTCCTCAGCCATGCTGTGCAGAAATTTTTGACTTCATGTGGCTGTGTTTCTTTATGCTTGGGGTTATCTCTGATGATACTGGAATCCTGTTCAGAAAGTCCCTGTCAGATACCTTCGTGTTGAACTGTGTTCCGTATGCTTTCCACTTGCACTTTGAGCATTCCAGGTTTTAAGTTAAGATCTTTGATTCACTTTAAATTGACTTTTTACAGGGTAAGAAATATGAATCCCATTTTACTCCTCTTCAGGTGTGTCTTAATTAGGCTTTTTATTGCTGGGAGAAAACACTGTGACCAAGGCCACTTATAAAAGGAAGCATTTAAGTGAGATCATAGTTCCCGAGGGTTAAAATGACAGAACAAAGGCCTGATGGCAGGAACAGCTGAAAACTCACATCCCGATTCACAAGTAGGAGCTAGACAGAGCTCACTGGGAATGGCAAGAGCTTTGTTGTTGTTGTTGTTGTTGTTGTTTGTTTGTTTGTTTGTTTGTTTTGGTTTTGGTTTTTCGTGACAGGGTTTGGAGCCTGTCCTGGAACTCACTCTGTAGACAAGGCTGACCTAGAACTCTAAGAGATCCACCCGCCTCTGACTCCTGAGTGCTTGGATTAAAGGCATGCACCACCACTGCCCAGTGGCAAGAGCTTTTGAAAACTCAAAACCCACTCACAGTGACACACTTCTTCCAGCAAGGCCACACCTCCTAATCCTTCTCAAGCAGTTCCACCAACTGGGGACCAAGTATTCAAACATGAATTTACGGAGGCCATTCTTATTTAGTTGGGTATAAAATATATACCCAGTTTTGCCAGCACCATTTGTTGACTAGGTTATCCTTTTAGCAGGGTATGTTTTTGACATCTTTATCAAAAATTAGGTGACCAAACCTGTGTGAGTTTATCTCTAGGTTGTCTATTCAATTTGTCCCTGCATAACTCAGTAACATAATCTGAGGTGGGGTATTGTGATACCTCCAACAGTGTTCTTGCTGTTCAGGATCAATTTGGTTATCTGTGGTCTTTTGTGTTTCCATATGAGTTTTTCATTGCTTTTTTCTAGTTTTTTGAAAAATGTCATTGGAACTTTGTTGCGGCATATTCCTTTACACTGTGTGAAGATGTGTCACTGTGATTGGTTTATAAAGAGCTGAAGGGCCACTAGCTCGGCAGGAAGAGGTTAGGAAGAGGTTAGGCAGGACTTCTGGGGAAAGAGAGGGTCAGGAAAGAAGAAAGGTGGGAATGCCAGCCAGACGCGGAAAACGCAGCATGAGCAGTATGGAGAGATATAATGAGCCACGTGACAGAATGTGGGTTAAAATAAATGGGTTAATTTAAGTTATAAGAGTTAGTAGGACAAGCCTAAGCCAAGGTCAAGCTTTCACAATTAATAATAAGTCTCAGTGTTGTTATTTGGGAACTGACGGGACAAAGAAAGACTCATTACGAACTTTGATGAGGATTGCATCAAACCTGTAAATTACTCATGTTTGTACAGCCATTTTCACAATATTAATTCTGCTGATCCAAGACCATGGAAGGTCTTTTTATCATCTAGTTTCATTTTTCTATGCCTTAAAGTTTTCTTTATAGAAGTCTTTAATTTTCTTGGTTAAGGTCATTCCCAAGTATTTTATGTTTGGGGTTTCTTTGGTTGGTTTTTTTGTTTGTTTATGTTGTGTCTTGTTTTGAAATAAGAATGGAGAAATTTAAAAACCAAACTTTAAGGACATAGTCAAATGTTAGACCATGTGTAAGGCTGTGGGTTTGATTCCCAGCAAGGAAAAGAAAATCAGATGTGGTAACATGACTGCAATCCTGGTCTGTACAAAGGTTTCCAGGACCAGCAGGGCTACCCAGACAGAGTCCTGTCTCAACATGAAACGAAATAAGAGAAAACAAAAAGTCCAAACATGGTATGACCATATTGGAATAAGAGAAGTTTGCCATATGAATTAACTTATCAACAATATTGATAAATTAAGAACTAATCTCAGAAACATACAAAAAGAACCCAATAACTCAAAACTTTCCAGTTTGGCAAAATAAAGGAGCGTAGATTTTAATTTACCTTCTAGATTTCAGGGTTTTTTTTTTTTTTTTTTTTTTTTTTTTTTTTTTTTTTTGAGCCTCAGGACACCCATATGGTGAAAGCTAGGAGAGAGGAGGAACTGATACCTGGATGTAAGCAATCGTGCTGGAGACCTTCCTCTTGGACGGTCGTGAGTTTGCTCTGCAGCCTGTGGAGGAGAGTCAGAGCACACATTCAGAGGAAGGGGCGCCAGGCTTCTTGATGACAGGCCTTCTCAGTGTCTCCCCTAAACCAGTCATCAGCGGAGACCATGTCTGCTCTATGTACTCATAGAGATGCAGGGCAGAGGCTCGTGCCTTCCTCCCTACAAGCTAAGCAGTGCCATTTGGAGTCCTAATATGGAGAGGAAACATCCAATTCCTTCCAGAAAGTTACTGCCCAATCCTATTATGATAATTTCATTGGAATGAAAACCTGGTTTCTGACAGTGGCTGCATTTTAAGTATTTCTATGTAGTCAAGAAGTTATAGGGGTGAACATGGAAACTGGCCACTTGTGCCCTTACAGAGAGCTCAGATCAGCACCATAAATCTCAAGGACAGGAACACACAAAACGGAGGCTTCAAAGAGTGGGGGCTGGTTCCAGGTGTTCTGGGAGGTGCTAAGAGGAAGGGGCAGTAGGAAGCACCTCTCATCCATTATAATGTCAATGTCAGCACAATAGAGGACCCATGATTCAGTCCGCACTGAGACCAGTCCTACCAGGAATGGCAAAGTAAGGGACCCGCCACCGTGGGTGCTTTTCCTCAGAGTCCCAAGAAGAAAGAGGCAGGAGGCTGTGGGCAGAGACAAGACAGAGCTTGGGTGTTACCTGTGTTCTGTGGGAATAGACTGGTCCCCCTTTAAGGAGGCATGTGAGGGTGCTCAGCATCCCCATAGCTTCAGGAGCCAGGGAGAAGCTCCTGGTCCCAGCCGAGGTGTGCAGCTCTATCTGTTGAATCCGAATGTAATCCCACCCCAGCTCCCCACTGCCCGCCTACCTTCTCGCTCCACTGTGCAGATTGCCTCCGTGACTTGGGTCAAGGGAACATTCTTGGCGTCTGAGAACTGGTCACTGCAGTTCCTGATGATGACACAATCCTCACATCCACCGACAGCCTCGTCAGCATTGAGCTGTCTGCTCTCCCCTTCCATTGTCGTCTATGGGAGAAGGCCAGAATAGATAGGAAGGAAGGAGACGGGGGCATGAGAGGGCATCTCACCCCACCTTTCCCACCATGAGCTCTCTGTCCTTGGCTCAGGAGAGAGTCCCTCCTCCTCTGGGTGATAGTGGGCTCCTAACCCCTACCCCAGGCCCCTCATCAAACTTAGAAGCTCAGTGCTTGGGTCCATGGACCAAGTAGCCTAGAAGGCTCAGTTGTCAGCACCCAAGAGAGAGCTGGGGTCTGAGACACTGCTGTATGGCAACCCTTCAAACAACATCACTCAACACATGCTTGCCCCAGTCCCTGGCCCTCCCTCCCTCCCAGCCTCTGCAGAGCCTCAAGAAGTCAATGCACTCTTTTCTCTCACCCCTTTATTTGCTGTGTCTCCAGGCCTGCCTCCCTCTGCCCCTCCTCTCAGACAGGCTTCTCTCCTCTCCATAGCAGCCCAAGCCCCAGCCCAGCCCATCCTCTGGGGCCCATTGGCCAGTTGGCCTGTCACTCAATCCCTCCCTCATCAGCTGGGATCCCAAGCTCTGAAGAGTAGGAAGGATGTAGAAAAAAGCTGTGGCAAAAGACTGACAGCTCTGACCTGCTATGGCCTTGCTCCACACCCAGGACCACACCCAGGACCACACCCAGGACCTGGTCTTCCTATTGCTTTCTCCCTAGTAAGCCAGCTAAGATAGTGAGCTAAGTTCTCACTGATGGGTCCATAGGCTTGTGTGACCTTTGCCCTGACTCACACAACATTATGGGTACCAATTAGGCATACAATTGCACACACACATATACACACACACACACAAAACTGCACCTTTATCTGGGGGGCTGCAAGCCTATTTTGGAGAAATAGAAAAACTTTATATAGGCAAGTTCTCAAGGATTCAATACCAAGTGCAACTGAGCCCTCATCTGCAACAGTAGAACTCAAGTGTTGAGGCAGGATTGAAAGTTGGCAGCCTGGGCTAACAGGGAAAGGCTGCCTCAAAGCCCCCCCCCCAAAAAATCAAATGTTAGGTATAACTAAATCTCATAACATGTGTGTAGCAAGACACTGGATTCAATTCTTAACACTTAAAAAAATGTTAGGGTGTGGCAGTAATTACACACACCTTTAACCCCAGTACTCAAGAGGCAGAGGCAGTCGGATCTCTGTGAGTTTCAGGCTAGCCTAGTCTACAGAGCAAATTCTAGGACAGGCTCCAAAGCTACATAGAAACCCTATCAAAAACAAAAAAAAAGAAAGAAAAAAGAAAAAGAAAGAAAGGAAGGAAGGAAGGAAGGAAGGAAGGAAGGAAGGAAGGAAGAAAGAAAGAAAGAAAGAAAGAAAGAAAGAAAGAAAGAAAGAAAGAAAAAGAAAAAATGTTATGTCAGAAGACTATTACAAAGGTTGGAGAGATGGCTCAGTTGTTAAGAGCACAGGCTGCTCTTCCAGAGGACCCTGGCTCAAATCCCAGAAACCATATAGTAGTGTCTGTAATTCCAGTTACACCCTCACACAGACATACAGGCTGGCAAAATAGCAATGCACATAAGATGAAAAAATCATTAAAATATATGTTCAACACATCAGAAAAATCATCCACCATGACCAAGTAGGCTTCATCCCAGAGATGTAGGGTTGGTTCAACATTGACAAAAATCTGTCAATTTAATCCACCATATAAACAAATTGAAAGGGGAAAAAAAAAAACATGATTATCTCATTAGATGCTAAAAAAAAAAAAAAGCCTTTGACAAAATTCAACACCCCTTCATGATAAAAGTCTTGGAGAGAAAGGGGATACAAGGAACATACCTAAACATAGTAAAGGCAATATACAGCAAGTCAACAACCAACATCAAGAGAGAAATTCAAAGTGATCCATTGAGACCAGGAACAAGACAAGGTTGTCCACTCTCTCTATATCAGTTCAATATAGTACTTGAAGTTATAGCTAAAGCAATAAAACAACAAAAGGAGATCGATCAAGGGGATACAAATTGTAAAAGAAGAAGTCAAATTATCACTATTTGCAGACAATATTATAGTATACTTAAATGACCCCAAAAATTCTACCAGGGAACTTCTACAACTCATAAACACTTTCAGTAATGTAGTAGGATACAAAATTAACAAAAAAATTAGTAGCCTTCCCTTATACAGATGATAAACGGGCCAAGAAAAAAATCAGAGAAATATCACCCTTCACAATAGCCACAAATAATATAAAATACCTTGGGGTAATGCTAACCAAACAAGTGAAAAAACTGTATGACAAGAACTTAAAAACTTTGAAGAGGGCTGGAGAGATGGCTCAGCGGTTAAGAGCATTGCCTGCTTTTCCAAAGGTCCTGAGTTCAATTCCCAGCAACCACATGGTGGCTCACAACCATCTGTAATGAGATCTGGTGCCCTCTTCTGGCCTACAGACATACACACAGACAGAATATTGTATATATAATAATAATAAAAAAAAAAAACTTTGAAGAAAGAAATTGAAGAAGACACCAGAAAATGGAAAGATCTCCCATGGTCTTGGGTAGGTAGAATTAACATAGCAAAAATGGCAATCTTACCAAAAGCAATCTACAGATTCAATGCAATACCCATCAAAATCCCAGCAAAATTCTTCACAGACCTCAAGAGAACAATATTCAACTTTATATAGAAAAACAAAAAAACAAGGATAGCCAAAACAATCCTGTATAACAAAAGAACTTCTGGGGGGCATCACAATCCTGGATTTCAAACTCTACTACGGAGCTACAATAATGAAAACAGCCTGGTATTGGCATAAGAACAGACAGGAGGACCAATAGAACCAAATAGAAGACCCGGACATCAATCCACACACCTACGAACACCTGATTTTGACACGGAAGCAAAAAATAAATAAATAAAATGGAAAAAGAAAGCATATTCAACAAATGGTGCTGGAATAACTGGATATCAACATGTAGAAGAATGAAAATAGACCCATATCTATCACCATGCACAAAACTCAAGTCCAAATGGATCAAAACTTCAACATAAAGCCAGCCACACTAAACCTTATAGAAGAGAAAGTAGGAAGTACACTTGAACGCATTAGCACAGAAGACCACTTCCTAAATATAACACCACTGAGAGAAACAGTTAATAAATGGAACCTCCTGAAACTAAGAAGCTTCTGTAAAAAAAATAACACAGTCAACAAGACTAAATGGCAGCCTACAGAATGGGAAAAGATCTTCACCAACCCCACATTGAACAGAGGACTGATCTCCAAAATATACAAAGAACTCAAGAAACTGTTCATCAAAAGAACAAATAATCAAATTTAAAAAATGGGGCGGTGGTGGTGCATGCCTTTAATCCCAGCACTTGGGAGGCAGAGGCAGGCGGATCTCTGGGAGTTCGAGACCAGCCTGGTCTACAAGAGCTAGTTCCAGGACAGGCTCCAAAACCACAGAGAAACCCTGTCTCGAAAAACCAAAAAAAAAAAAAAAAAAAAAAAAAAGGGTACAAACCTAAACAGGGAACTCTCATCAGACAAATCTCAAAGGGCTGAAAGACACTTAAGGAAATGTTCAACATCCTTAGCCATCAGAGAAATGCAAATCAAAACAACTCTGAGATTCCATCTTACACCTGTAAGAATGGCCAAGATCAAAAACACTGATGAGAGCTTATGCTGCAGAGGTTGTGGGGAAAGGGGAACACTTATGCATTGCTAGTGGGAGTGCAAACTTGTACAGCCACTTGGATATCAGTATAGCAATTTCTCAGAAAATTAGGAAACAATCTACCTCAAGACCCAGCAATACGGCTGTTGGGTATATACCCAAAAGACACTCAATCATACCACAAGGACATGTGCTCAACTATGCTCATAGCAGCTTTATTTGTCATAGCCAGAACCTGGAGACAACCTAGATGCTCATCAGCCAAAGAAAGGATAAAGAAAATGCAGTACATTTACACAATGGAATATTACACAGTGGAAAAAATAATGACATCTTGAAATTTACAGGCAAATAGATGGATCTAGAAAAAAACATATTGAGGGAGGTACCCTGAGCCCAGAAAGACAAATATAATGTATTCACTCATAAGTAGCTTTTAGAGCTAAATCAAAGAAAAACCAGCCTACAATTCACAACCCTAAAAAACCTAGACAACAAAGAAGACCCTAAGAGAGATATATATGGATCTACATAGAAAAGAGAAAAAGACAAGATCTCCTGAATAAATTGGGAATGTGGGGGTCAAAGGAGAGGGTAAAAGGGAAGAGGGAAGAAAGGGAGTGGAGTGGAGAAAAATGTATAAAAATAAAAGCAATAAAACAATGTTCACATTAGCCACCACAACAAAACAAAGCACACAAGACACCCATAGATGTACACATTTGTTTCTTAGAAGGTGGAGGTACCAGTTTCTGCAGCTGAAGACAGCCTGGAGCACACAGTGAAACCCTGTCTTTCACTCAAAAAATAAAATAAAATCATCAGAAAAGTGGGCCCAGGATTAGGTATAGACAAGGCTAACACTCAGGAAAAGAAAGCTAAAGTCTCTGTGGTTTGTTTGAGGCGGAGTCTACGCTTATAGCTTAGGCTTTCTGGGAGTTCACATCAAACACCCTGCAGGCCTCCAAACTGAGCCTTTCAAAAGCTGCAATTGCACACCTGGGCCACCTTTCCTGCCTTGCCTTTGTTTTTAAAATCCGTATTGAATTTGCAAAAATTAAACTGAGTCAAAACAGTATTATGATCTACAACAGTGTTTCTCAACCTGTGGTTGGTGGCGCCCTGGCGCATGAGTCAAAGGACCCTTGCATTGGGGTTGCCTATGACCACTGGAAAACACAGATATTTGCATTACAATTCATAACAGTAGCAAAATTTCAGTATAATGAAGTAGCAATGAAAATAATTTTTTTTGGTTTTTCAAGACAGGCTTTCTCTGTAGCTTTGGGGTCTATCCTGGAACTAGCTCTTATAGACCAGGCTGGCCTCGAACTCGCAGAGCTCCGCCTGCCTCTGCCTCCCGAGTGCTCGGATTAAAGGCATGCGCCACCATCGCCTGGTTGCAATGAAAATAATTTTATGGTTGGGAGTCACCACAACATGAGGAACTGTATTAAAGGGTCACAGCATTAGGAAGGTTGAGAACTATTGGTTTACAAATCATAGAACTAACTGCTCGATCATCATAGAAAAAGAGACTCAATGTTTTAAGCAAGTTTGCAATTTTGTTAGGTCACATGCAGAGTTACCGGTCTCTGTGGGTAGTAGGTTACAGAGGCCTAAGTAGGAAAAGGTTCTAAAGTACCATCCCCTCATTTCGTAGGGCCCAAGGTGGTCACTCTGAACTTTGCCTAGAGAAAATTTGCTTCTAAGTAGCTGCTATCTGCCTCCAGTCTTCTCCTCACTTCTATCGGATCCAGACACTCACCAGAAAAAGGCTATCCTCAGAGAACCTTCTAGAAGCACCACTACAGCTGCCTGGGGGTGCTATAGGCTTCACATCCGCCAGGGGCGCAATGTAGCACAGCCCGGGATAGCAGCCACAGACTTATTTGCAATTTAGTCAAGTGAGCCCCAACTGCATCCTTTATACTTGGCCATCACCCAAGCAAGCATGGGCATTGGGCAAACAGGTCCTTTATTATCCTGCCAATGGCCCTGAGTTAATAAAGGCAGTATCCAAGAGTTACTTAGAGCTTCAGAATCTGTGGGCAGCAGGATGGCTTAAGGATAAAGATATGGGCTTGAGAGATGGCTCAGTGGTTAAGAGTACTGACTGTTCTTCCAGAGATCCTAAGTTCAGTTCCCACCAACCCACAAGGTGGTGGCTCATAACCATCTGTGATGAGATCTGGTGCCCTCTTCTGGGGTGTAGACATACATGAAGACAGAACACTGTATACATAATAAATAAATAAATCTTTTTTATTGATATTTATTGAGCTCTACATTTTTCTCTGCTCCTGTTCCCTGCCTCTCCCCTTCCCCCTTCAACCCTCCCCCAAGGTCCCCATGCTCCCAATTTACTCAGGAGATCTTGTCTTTTTCTACTTTCTGCTTCCCATGTAGATTAGATCTATGTAAGTCTCTCTTAGTGTCCGCATTGTTGTCTAAATTCTCTGGGATTGGCTGCCCAGACCCAAAGAATCACACAGAAACTATATTAATTACAAAATTGCTTGGTCTAGTAGCTCAGGCTCCTTATTAACTAACTCTTACATATTAAATTAACCCATTTCTATTAATCACTGTATCACAACTAAGCTGCAGTCTACCAATACATTTCCGGCATCTGTCTCCTTCAGCAGCTACATGGCATCTCCTTGACTCAACCTACTACTCTCTCTGTATAGCTCTTCCAGGCTGGCTATATTCTGTCCTGCCATAGGCCAAAGCAACTTTATTCATTAACCAATAACAGCAATATATACACAGAAAGATATCCTATATTATATTGGGGCATCCATCTTTAGTATAAAAACCTAAAATATTCAACAGATTTGTCTATGAAGCAGGATTTTTGAAGGACTATCCCACCTTTTCTTGACAAAGTTTGGCAGTCACTCTCTTTTATGTCCTGCTTGTCCAATCAGGACAGTATACTGTCAGCAGTTGAGAAAAGAGCAAGCACTTTCTTGCCCAATGGCTTGCTTTTGGGCAAAGGAAAGTAAACTCCATGTGGAGCTTCTTCAATGCCCATCATTGTCGCTGAAGTAGACTAGTGCTGCCAGGAGCAGACATGTCTCATTGTCATAAAAAAAGAACCTGTTATTAAAACATCTTTTAATATTCCATATATGCCTGAGGTGTTTGAAGATGACCTTTCTATCTAAAATATATCTCTGCTTGACCTTGAAAACACACATAATATGATCACAAATTCAATTGTAATAGGTGACTAATTACTAACCTGCATTTCTTTATTATCTTAAATAGCTGGTAATAATAACTTTTAAGGACTAGAAATTTGCATCACATTGTTAAATGAACTTTATATGTACAATACCTTGAAAAATATTAGAAATATATGTACAGTATTTTTAATAAAATTAATATCAAATTTGTATCAATATAAAAATCCAATCTGATGAAAAATATTTAAAACTAGTAGTTGCTTTTTAGAAGTAGATTCAATGTCTACCTTTTTATTTTGTCATATCTACAGTCTCCCTTTTTTCTTTTCAGAGTAGATTCAATAATCTACCCTTATATTTGATCATACCTATATTCCCCCTTTTTTCTTTTCAGAACAAGAACCCTGAATCTAATGTCTTTTGTTTAGCTTTTTTCCTGAACATTACCAATAAAAACTTATAACCAATCCTCCTGAACAATGACAAATATCCATAACCCAATGAGAGATCAAAAGTCACTCTCCCTACCTCTCGGGTATGTGGCTGTTGTGTTCTAAAATTTACTTCCTGCCATTTGGGGATGATGGCATCTTTAAGGGATCCTGAAAAGAAAAAAAAATTGAGTTAATTGTCAAGTCCTGGAAGAGGTAGCTGTATCATTTGTTGTCCAGTCTCTGCATAAGGGGAAAGTACAGATTTTTTTCTCAAGTCCTGGCTAGAATAGTCTGTCAAGCTGGATCATCTCACTTAGCCACTTCAAAATAATTCTGAGCAGTCTGTAGCCCAAAAGCCAATCTTTACATGGTGTTTTTCAGCTTAGTCATGTTATCATACTCATGGAGGAATGGTCATTGTGGGGCCCATCCTCCCTTTATTTTATTTATTTATTTGTTTGTTTGTTTGTTTGTTTTTCGAGACAGGGTTTCTCTGTAGCTTTGGTGCCCGTCCCGGAACTAGCTCTTGTAGACCAGGCTGACCTCGAACTCCCAGAGATCCGCCTGCCTCTGCCTCCCCAGTGCTGGGATTAAAGGCGTGCGCCACCACCGCCGGCCCATCCTCCCTTTAAAGACGTCAAAGGTTACTGTTAGGCATGTTTATAGTTCACTGCAGAAAACTGATAGAGATTCAAACCCAAAATCATCTACAGGAAGGTAGATGAGACCTTTCTCTAGAATTAGTTAGTATTTTATAGGACCATTAATATCACGACAAAAACTTCAAAATACATACACTTTAATGTAGCCCAATTAATAGAATCCCAGAGACAGATGTTGGGGTTCAGTCTGATGCTCAGAAAAAGCAAAGAAGTCAAACACTAGAGAGCTCTTACCTCTATGAAATCTTCAGACTGAAAGAGAGAAAGCAAGTTCCTTTCTCATCCCATCTTATTCCTCTCTAGTGCTAGGATTAAAGGTGTGCACCACCACTGCCTGGCATCTATGACTGCCTGGCCTCTGTGGCTACTATTGTGGTTTCTGAGATTAACAGTCTGTGCCACCACTGCCTAGCCTGAGTGACTGACTGGTGTCCTGTTTGGCATTCTGATCTTCAGGCAAACTTTATTTATTAAAATAAAAATGAAATATCACTAGATTTTAATCTTATAAATTTTTAGATATTTATGCCTTAAGAAAAACTGCTAGCCGGGCGGTGGTGGCGCACGCCTTTAATCCCAGCACTTGGGAGGCAGAGGCAGGCGGATCTCTGTGAGTTCGAGACCAGCCTGGTCTACAGAGCTAGTTCCAGGACAGGCTCCAAAGCCACAGAGAAACCCTGTCTCGAAAAACAAAAAACAAAAAAACAAAAAAAAAAAAAAGGAAAAAGAAAAACTGCTAAAGAATCAACATAAAAACCAAAGGATTGTGAGGTTACTGACAATAAAATAGTCCTTAAATATTTGTTGTTCTTCTTTCCCTTAATAAGTGGCTCTTCTGCCGGGCGGTGGTGGCGCACGCCTTTAATCCCAGCACTTGGGAGGCAGAGGTAGGCGGATCTCTGTGAGTTCGAGACCAGCCTGGTCTACAAGAGCTAGTTCCAGGACAGGCTCCAAACAAAGCCACAGAGAAACCCTGTCTCGAAAAACCAAAAAAAAAAAAGTGGCTCTTCTGACATGAGACAGAGATTTGGGATTTTACTTTAATAAGCATGCTTGGGTTTAGAGAAAGAGAGAACCACACTGCAACTCCAAAGACAGCTTTAATTTTTAATTGGACTGGGACTATAAAAAGACCGTTTGCATTATATGTCTGTAGAGAACAGTAGAAACGTTTGGAAAGATTAGTGAAATTTATGCTGTTGTAAATCTGATATACCAATAAGCTGATTTATTCTTTTTCTTGGGACAATTTTTCTGGATGATTTGTCTTTTCTCTTCCCATCTCATTTGTTCAGTGGTCTTTGGATTCCTTAGTTGGATACACCTTTATTCTTCTGAAAAGGTAGAAACCCCAACCCTAATTTTGAAGAGGTTCTCTTTTGGCAAGTTATAGCTGATCAAGTAAAAAATATTTGTTAGTCTTATAGGCTAGTTCAGATTAAAATGGCCATGCTGCTTGATGAACTATCATCTCCTCAAATTAAGAGGTCTCTCTTGTACAAATTGAGTCTTTATCAATTTTAATGGTACCAATAGCTTTTCTTCTCCTGTGAAAACAAAAGCAAAACCCTTTTCCCCCATATAACACATGTCCTGATTTCCATTCTGAGGTCAACATATCTTTAAAGTATACTGGCTGATTGAATTCCATAGTTTTTTCTATTATCCAATGTCTCTCCACAGCTGTTGTTCCTTTCATTAGCATTTATAAAATTCAAAGTTAATAAAGCATATGTAATTTATTTCTGGAGCTTTTATTACTCTTTTCTGTTTAACATATCTTTTAGAGTTTGATTTTGTAGTATATGGGTAATATGTTTTAAATTATAATCAGCACAATCTGTTTCATTTCCTTAGAAACATGCTGGAGCACTGTCTTTATTTCTACAGGTATACCAATAATGGCCGTAACTTCTAGCAAATGTGTTATTATAAAATCAGCCTTTTCCAAACTCAAAGCAGTTGCCCATTGAAAACCTGAATAGGTATACTGCGGTATATATATTTTTAATTTTTTGAATTCTGTAAAATAGGACATATTCATCTGCCAGTTTCATTCCTTTCAGTACACTTTGGGTTACTTCCTGAATGTAGTGGTGTTTGATTGTATAAAGAACAAGTAGGACATTATGTTATAATTTCCTTGACTTGTTGCCATGTAATGGAAAAGTCTATTTCTAAATCTTTGCTATTGACATGATGTTTTTATGAAATTCTGAGGCCTCCAGCATATTTCCAAACAATAGTTGTTAAATTTCTTTATTGTCTTGTGCTAGAGGTCCTGGCAGATCAAGATGGAATCAGATGTGTGTTATATATATGGGATGATTCCTATTCCCGAGTATTTCTTGCAAATGAATAAATTATAAAGTCAATTCTGTAACACCTGATATAAATTCAATGATTTCAATATGCAAAACAACTTTTTCTGCATATTGCAAATCAGTAACTATGTTAAGAGGTTCCCTAAAATCCATTAATACCACAAGAATAACACATAATTCTGACTTTTGGACAAAATCATAAGGGTTAGATCCACTTTATTTAAATTTTCTGATTTGTAACCTGTCTTTCCTGATTTGTTTGCATCAGTACAAAATGTAGGCGCTCCAAATATTGATGTTTCTTGTACAATGTTAAGAAGAGCCCATTCTCCTTTTTAATATTTATTTATTATGTATTCAATATTCTGTCTGTGAGTATGCCTGCAGGCCAGAAGAGGGCACCAGACTCTATTACAGATGGTTGTGAGCCACCATGTGGTTGCTGGGAATTGAACTCAGGACCTTTAGAACAGACAATGCTCTTAACCTCTGAGCCATCTCTCCAGTCCCAGGATATTTGTTCTTAATCTCTCACAAACTATTACTACAAGTTCTTTTCCAGGGTTCACTTTCTGTCCACAATTTGTCAATTTCATCATTATTAAAAAGTACTATAATTTCTGCTGGGTATATTTCTGCTAATTGATGAAGTCTCAATTTTCCTTTTAGAATCAACTCAGAGACCTTTCCACGTGTTTTTAATTTTTAACTCAGTTTATGTGGTAAAGAGATCCATTCTAAGGTAATACCTTCCTTCTGTATTAAAATTCCTGAAGGGGAATGCTTGGAGGTTAATAGGATCAGAATGTAGTTAAGATTCAGATTCATAGGCTGTAGAGATGACTGACAGGTTAAGAGCACTGGCTACTCTTTCAGAGGTCCTAAGTTCAGTTCCCAGCAACCACATGGTGGCTCACAACCATCTGTAAAGAGATCTGGTGCCCTCTTCTGGTGTGTGTGTATATGTACATGCAGGCAGGACACTATATACATAATAAATTTTTAAAAAATACCTTTAAAAAATTTTTTAAATGGATCCACACTATCCACATGTGCAATTTCTCTTCAAAGCAAATTCTCTCTCAGCTTCAGCTGATAATTTCCTGCGACTATTTAACTCCTCACCCTCTGAGGTTTTGACCAAATTACTCAGTTCATCAGGACCTCTCCCAGTAGAGGATCTTAGATATGAAATGTCTCCTAGCAGTCTCTGAAAGTCATTAAGAGTCTGCAAACGATCCCTCCTAATTTTGCACCTTTTGGGGACTAATTTTTGTAAATTTTCCTGTCTTTTTCTTGTAAAGGTAGAGTGACGAATCAATCTTTTAAATCAATAACTATAACAGGCCATCCTTTAGGTAATAGAGAAGGCAAAGGGATTCCAGACTGTAGAGAGCCCATTGGCTGAATCACCTTATTAACAGCTCTTAGATTTGTCACCATTCACTGTTTTCCAGATTTCTTTTTAACAACAAATACAGAAGAATTCCAAGGGCTGCTTGATTCTTCAATACGCTGAGCATCTAGCTGCTCCTGTACCAGCTGTTCTAAGTCCTGAAGTTTCTCTGATGTTTAAAGCCATTGTTCAACCCATGGTTTGTCTGTCAACCATTTTAAAAGGTAGGGCTATTGGTGCCTTTGACAGATGAGCAGCTGTTGTGTCTTCTTATTGTACAACCTTAATGGTTGGTGACCTTTTTTTATAATACCTTATAATAATTTTCCCAGAAACATGTTAATTTCTGGTTTGTTTCTAAGACTGGGGGAATGTTATCTGAGTATTCCATCACTCTAACCAATCATATCCCCACAAATTCATCGCTATATTAGCCACATATGACTTTAATTTTCCTTTCTGTCCTTCTAGCTCTATACATTCAAGCCCTCTTCTGCTGTTTTACCTGAGGTGACCGTCCTGAAGAGGCCAAGTAGATGCCAAGATTCAAGTGTAACTACTGTCACATCTGCATCTGTGCCTACCAAACATTCAATGACAATGTCGTTTATTCAGATTTTTAAATTTTGGTCTTTTCATTTGCCAAAATACTGTTTTTTCCTGAATTTTTTGTTCTCTTCTATAGCTGTTCTATTATCCAGAGCAGCATGGTCTCTTAGAATAAACTTTAGGCTTTTTAATTGCTCTGGGAAGGAGTTTCGCCCACGACTACAGGAAACGACTAAACCGGATGGATTTGGCATGAGGTCCTGGGGGATGCCCCTCAAGGTTTCCCGATGCAAAGGGTTACCTTGAATGTCCCTTTTTGATCTACATCCATTAGTCCAATGATTGTCCTTGCCTCATCTTCTGCATAATCCCGAGGGAGGTGCGTTCCATTTGAATTATAGTTACAAAATAACATTGTTTCTTGGGATGCCCTGTTTATAATCCCTTTATGGTGACCTTGTTTGTCACAACTGAAACACTTGGCATTTTGATTTTTCTTCAAACCTCTGGAAATCACCTCTCCTATCCAAGGATCATGATGGTCATGAGATTCAATACTGATTGCCTCTCAGATCCATTCCTCCAAAGTGCTGATCTTGACTTTAAAGGCCTAATTGTCTTTTTGTGTTGAGAATTAGCATTTTCAAAAACCAGAGACTCAATTTTATTTGCCTAGCTTTTGAATTTGGTATCATTCTCTTTACTGTTGATGTCAATCTTTGTAAGAAATTTGTGAAGATTTCTTTCAGTCCCTGGAGGACTTTAGTAAAAAACTCATTTCCTACTTTTTCAATTCTGTCCAAAGGTCATGTAAGATCTAGAAGTTAAGGGTCCACACACAAATAAAGCCCAGGCTATCCTAGAATGGATTGATGCACCTTGCCTGGCGACAGGAATAAAGACTAGGATAGTAAAACCTGCCCAGACAACACCATGCTGTTACCACACAGAAGCAGATGAAGACACATACAAGATTAGAGAAATACAATTTTAATCAAACAGAAAGGTAAACTTTAGGCACCCGTTATCTTTCTGCCTAAAACAGTGGAGAAAAACTGTGGAAACAAGGCCGTTTGCCAACACTCGTGACAATGCTCCAGTTTCGAAAAAAACCTTAATGAAAATGTTAAACATGAAAATAGAAGTCTGAGAGATGTAAAAGTGTATAAAAAGCCCAAATGTGTCAAGGTTGTTCTTTTTCTACAAAATAGCACCAGTAAATAGAGTAAAAGGTGTTAAAAGCATCGCAAGAGCATTTCTGAAATGCAGCTTCTCATCTCCAGGGATGCCCTAAAAGAATCCCCTTAAAAATATAATGTATCATGGGGTAAAAAGGTTTTAAAAATTTCCAGAAGATCAAAGTTTCTCATTGTAGTTTCCCCATCTCTTAGACAAGGGAAAATAATGTGCTTCTGGCCCTAGCTTCTCAATAAGTATTAGAGGATCATACTTATCTGGGGACCTGAGCTGGTGGGGGAGGGGGCTCATTATTTGGAGAGAGGGAGTGGGAAATAGTTTAGCTAAGCTCCCTCCTTCATGTCCCTCACATATGGAAGAGGGGCCACCCCGCTTCCTGAGCTCAAAACATTCTATTCCAGTCTTCTTGAGGATTAGCTACACGGGCCCCTGCCCAGGGAATCTTGGGGGAAATAGCCCTGAATGTGATGACGACATCATCCCTGCTGACATCATCATACTGGGAAATGCTACAAGGCCAACAGGACTCCAGCCCTTGTACCAGAGCAAGGGGAAGGTGCCATTAACACTTAAGTCATAAACATCACCTTTTTCATCTTCTACTATCCCTAGGGAAAATTAAAAAACACAAAACAAAAAATCCTGGCCTCTTGACCTTGTTCATCTGAGCCCACATTAATACTAGCATCCTCTAGCAAATGGGAGCACAGGTGATTTAAAAACAAAATCTAAAATGATTTTGCAGCATCAACCTGAGTACTGGGAGAGCTATTATTTTGGTATCTTAGCATCACTTCTGACTGATTAACCCAGGAGGGAAAAAAGCCATCTTGCTACCTATTTCAAGTTTTAAAGTTTCAGGATAAGAAAACATGAGCACCATGTTGGGCTGCTCTAAGCAGCCAGGTCTGAGCTGTGCACATGGAGAGAGCACCTTGGGCTCCCCTGCAAGGGCCAGGAGGCTCTGCTCCCACAGAGCAGGAGAAAGCTGAGGTACACAGTGAGGTGAGGCCCCAAACAGGTGAGCTGAGAAAGGGGAGAGGTGAGGTGACTTCAGGGAGGGGGTGATTCTGGGGACCTGGCTCAGACCAAGAGCACCCCAGTCCTGGGTAGAACTATTCACATGCAAAGTAGTCCTTCAAGGGGGCAAAGAGGTGTCTGATGACCGGTACACTCCAGGACCTTCCCAGCAGCTTCTGGCGGGCACCACGGCCCATGTTGGACACGTCTGTGTAGTGTGCAGGAAAGCCGAAGATCCTGGGAGAGAACAGAGTGAAAAGTCACCAGGTCAGAAGGAGCCAGGTCCCTAGTACACCAAGAACAACTGTGTTCTGGAAGTCAGGCCTAGGAAAGCTACCAGCCTCGCTCAGGACTATTAGACTCAAAGGAACCTACCTTCTAGACTACCAGTTCAACTATTAGCTAAGAACACTTGCTCCCAGCTGATAGAGAGAGGAAATCAGTGTTGTGTATTGTCACTGGGACTGTACCCCTGTTCCTCACAGACCACGGTATGAATTAACCCTTGTTAATCTGCAGACATGTGTCTAGGACACTGTAGCTTTAGAGCCTGTCCCGGAACTAGCTCTTGTAGACAGCTGCCTCGAACTCACAAAATCCACCTGTCTCTGCCTCCTGAGTGCTGAGATTAAATGTGTGTGCCATCACTGCCCAGCTCTAGGACCATTCTTAAATGCATAGTGTGAACTGATCTATGTATGATCACCAGTCAGTCAGAAGACACATGTATTTGGCTCAAAATATAATGAGAAGTCAAGCAATTTGTTTTCTGGGGGGAAAAACAAAAAGGACGAGATTTTCAATGGCAAACAGAGGCTCACAGGCACAAGTACATATACAGCTCTCTCACCACTCGCTCTTTTCTCACTCACACACACAATCTCTCTCTCTATCCGCTCCCTCTAAATATTAGAGAAAAAAATAAATCCAGAGCTTGCCCAAGGTACTTCGTCAAAGGTGTTAAAGAGGACAAAAAGACTGAATCTCATTATCGCAGGCTTATAACCGCTCTAAAGTTAGCTGTAGGAATTCAACACCTCCAGCCCAGGCCTTGCTATTCCTGTCATCTACACAGTACCAATCACACCTCAACGATCATATTAAACTGAAACTCTCAAATTCCAGTACAAACCACAGCATGGACACAATTACAGTGACCCAGCCTGTGGCCCAGGGACCTTTACAGAAGAGGACGCTGAGATTGCTAAGGTTGATAATATCCTGAGATTGTTTCTGGACAGAAAAGAGCGGATGCACACAGGAACTCCCAGTATTGTGATGGCATGTACCAGGTCTGTGGCAGATCCCAAAGAGTGGGGGAAGGTAGGAATCCCAGTACTAGGTAGAGACTGAGTAGTTACACATCAGGGTAGAGCCCACTCACTAAGACAGCTGGGCGGCACTTGAGGAGTAAATGGGGAATAGCAACATCTAAATTGGGTGAGTGGGATTGGAGAGTGGAGAGGGTTGCAATGTAGTTGAAAGGGTTATGTTCAAATCTGAAAAAGAATTAATTGTAAAAGAAAATATTACTTGGGTCATGGTGGCTCACATTTATAAGCCAGGCATTCAAGACACTGAAGCACAGGAGAGCCTATAGTGAGTTCATTCTCAGCCAGGAGACCAGAAAAGAAATAAATATGTAATGAAATATGGAGCATTAACATCTTCATGAAATAGTTGATACTTATATCTGGAAGAGAGGGAAGGTAGTGGGGCACCGCCTTTAATCTGAGCACTTGGGAGGCAGAGCTAGGCGGGTCTGACAACACAAGTAGCAGATCAGAGAGACCGGAGAGAGAAGGGCCCGCGAGGAGAATTCTGGGGATAAACAGGAGTTTCCTCAGCCTTGTCCTTTAAAGGAAAATTTGGGACAGGAAAATATCAGAGCAATGCACACAGGCGTCCACCATCCTGTCTCTCACCCCATTTTCCCCTCTCCTGTCTTTGTTCCAGATGCAGCTCACCTTTCGAGCTCAGTACACCACAAAACATCGTCCTGGCCATTCATCACTACAGGGAAAAGCTGGTTTTTCCCCTGTCTGATGGAGTTCGACTTGGTGGTTATTGTCTGTACTTTCTTTAACTGGAGAACAAAACAATATCGCGGGGTGAGCACAGAAGGCTTCCAAGTGGGGTCAGGCTCAGAAGCATCAGAGGGCAGAGGACTGAAGGCATGAGTCTGGAGAGCTGGCAGGGACAGGCAGACACAGGGAGAGGACAGAGACTTGGAGAGATTCTTTGTGCTTCCACAAATGCTACATGAATTTTCGTGACCATGAAGGATCACGTGGGGGCCAAGACACCGGTTCTTGATCCATGAGGTCATTAAGAGCAGAAACCATCCAGACTCAGAATGGCCACCGGTGCTTGAGCATCAGGCCTTTGCTTTTCACAGACACAGAGAAGGCGCTGAGGCCTCACTGTGCATCTGTGACTTCACAGCACAGCCTTTGGCCACAGCATCCGCCACTGTCCTTACTGCAAAGAGCACCTGCAGCACAGCCTCCCTGCCTCCAGCATCACCACCACAGAGCGCAGCTGGGTCTTCCTGCTGGGGTTGTTACTCTGAACTTGAAGAAGAGAGAGAAAAGTCTGTGGGGAAAGGGGCCCAGCACCAGGGGTCTGTGAGGGAATGAGCAGGAGCCGTGTGCAGAGAGCCCAGGTCAGTTTTCCGGAAGGTGCGGCACAGCCCGCTCAGCATCTTACCTTTGCTGTCCTACTGAACTCCAGGCAGTCCTGCAGCTCGAGCTTATCATTCTTGGAAGCTATCACGGGCCTGGGAACAGCCAAAACCCGTTATTCTCCAGCATCTGCCCTGTGGGTCTACGCTAGAGACCTCACAAGTCAGGTGAAGAGAGAATGTAGCTTTTTAAATAAAATTCAATTTTTTAAAAATGTGTAGCAATGTCTGCATGTGTTTATTGGACCAACCCATGCAGCCAGGGTCCATGGAAGTGAAAAGAACAGGGGTTACAGAGTTCTGAGCTGTCATTTCTGTGCTGGCAATGGAACCAAGAGCAACTCCAGAATCTGCTTCCTCAGTGCACTTAGGTAATATCCATGTCACAAACCTTGGATGAAAACCATACAAGTGAGAGCACAAGGCTGTGCCTAAGTGCTTTAAGACCGTGCCCAGTACCCACACACAGTATAGTGTTGTTACTGATTGGAATGCATTAAGGAGAACCAAGTGCTCTGCAAACCAGGAGTGCCCCACACACAGGCAGCACTATCACCCTGATCTAGATCACCGTGGACTTCGTCACTATGAGATATACATTACTAGTGATGGGAGCTCAGAAGGCTCTTAATAGTAAATGCCTTCCTCCATGAAAGACACTCAAAGCTTGCTCCTTCTGGCCATCTGATCTGCAAATGTGAATTCTAATATCAAGAGCTGCGATTCAAAGTAGAAACCTGTCCACATCTATACATAGAAGCTATGAACTACAGCAGCCTCATTAAAGGACCCAAATACCGAGACTTCACAATGGAAGCAGTTTAGTTAAAGAAATCATATCCAGCCCTGACAGCCTTCTAGCTGACCAATGACAATTCCCATTTTCTTTCTTTTATTTTTCAACATTTATTTATTTATTATGCATACAATATTCTCTCTGTGTGTATGCCTGCATGCCAGAAGAGGGTACCAGATCCCACTACAGATGGTTGTGAGCCACCATGTGGTTGCCGGAAATTGAACTCAGGACCTTTGGAAGAGCAGACAGTACTCTTAACCTCTGAGCCTTCTCTCCAGCCCTCCCATTTTCTTTTAAGGTCTTCATGGGCCTAACCCTGAGACCAAGAGAAAAGGATCAGAGCAAGCCTAGATCTGTGTAGATTCAAATATCCACACAAACCTTCAACATGGGTAGGAGCATCATCAAGTCTAAGCCCAGGAACCAAGACCAACATAGAGCTTTCAGGCGTTCATAGCGCATGCAGGCTCACACAGGCACACACATAAGTATAAAAGTACAAAGTATAATAAAAAAAATAAGGATTTGTACAAACAAATGTCTTTGACTGACGGGTGATGATAAGCCTGCAGATATCAGCTAGTGCGTTCTGTCTCTGCCTAGACCTCAAATGCTTCATCTGTCAAACTAGACTCTTCCTCTCATTGCCCACTTGCTGACTACACCTAACTCCTTTGACTCCAGTGTTTGACAGCCTCTTGAACTGCGACTAATTCACCACTTCATTCGTGTCTTTCTGCCTTATTCTTCTTTTCCTGCCATCAGACAAATGCATATCATTTTAGCAACTCCCCATGACTTCCAATGCTGACGTAAGTATGTGGCACTGTTTTAAAACTGAATTACTTACATGTATACCTATAGTTTCTTTCTCAGGTGTTCCTGACTAAGAACACTGATCTTGAAGCTTATCTTGGGAAACCCATTGACCCAAAATCCAGAGACCATCGTTCGGCATCTGACACTCATTATTCACATGGCTGCGTTCCCTCTGCTCTGTGAAGGAGCACTCTTGTCCCCATTCACATTGGCAAAGCTGCATTCCCAATCTTGAATGTACCCACTACCCTCTGCATCTCGTCTACTCCACAAGAGTCTACCATTGAACAAGCAACAACACAGCAGCAGTGAAAGGGCTTGATGGCTGGGTAAAATTAGCACAGGCTATCCCAAGAATGAACATGGTATGGTACCCAATTCTGCAAGCTCCAGTGATTAAGTGACCAATAATATCTCCTACAAACAAAACTGGTCTGCCTTACTACAGGCTCCTCCCACCTCTAGCCACACTTTGTCACCAGATCCCTATGAAAGTGTTTCAGAGCTTATGGAGAGTCAAAGATGGCTAATACCATCTGACTGTGCATCTTCATTAGCAAGGTCTTGAAAGCAAACACAGATGAGCTAAGAAGACCTCCACAGAGTGAATTGCTTGTGTATGAACTGCCTTGACTAAAAAAACTTGATTCATAATAAAAGTATAGGAAATCTAGACTGAGAAATCTAGAGACGTAGATTCTAAGCTATCCATAAAATAATTTATTTATGTTTGTTTATCTGTTGTATGTGTGAACGTATTATCTGCACATGACATGCATAATGAGCACTGTCAGAAGTCAAGAGGGCATCAACTTCCATGGAAAAGGACACTAAGACCAATGAACACAGGGAAGTGGACACCATCTTACGGAAAAATTGCACCCTACAGAATGGGAAAAGATCTTAACTATATTCTTGATAGAGGGTTAGTATCTAGACTATATATAAGAACTACAAAATGGGGAACAGAGATAGTAAACCAAGTCCTCAAAATATGACATATAATCACCTGAGAAATTCAACATGCCTAGCCATTATGAAAATATTATAGCTGGGAGACGGTGACACACGCCTTTAATCCCAGCACTTGGGAAGCAGAGGCAGGTGGTCTATATGAATGAGGCCAGCCTGGTCTACAGCACTAGTTCCAGGCAGGAAAGGCTACAAAGAAACCCTATCTCCAAAAAGAAAAAAAAGAGGCAAGGAGAAAGAGAAAGGGAAGGAGAAGTAAACTGAGGGAAGAAAGACTGACAGACTAAGTGAAAAAAAGACTAAAAAGAAAAAAAAGAAAAAAGCATGCAAATTATAACTGCGATTTCATCTCATACCAGTCATGATTGCTCTTGGTGGCAAGGATAAGGGCACAGGGAAACCCTTATTCATTGCTAGAGGGCACGTAAATTGGTTCAGGCACTATGCTCAGTATGGCAGCTCCTCAGGAAGCTGGCAGTAGATCTGCCAAGATCCACCACAATCCTCTTGATGGTATAGTGAGGACTCCCCCACTCCTACTTCTCAGCCATTCTTTGCTCTTTTACACATAATAGACAGCAGTTAGAAACCGCCTAGATGCCTCTCAATTCATGGATAGTGAAACTGTCGTTCGTTTACACAATGGATCTGTTAAGTTGTTAAGAAAAACAAAATAATGAACTTTGAAGATGGGTGGAACCAGAAAAAAAATAATCATAACAAAGACCAAAAGGTTAAATATTGTGTATTTTCCCTTAGATGTGCATGGTAGCTTTTAAGCCTTCAATCTGTGGTACGTCCAGGTACACAGTAAAGACATGGAAGAATCCAGATAGAGAGATAAAGGGCAAACTATAATAGGTGGATTAGGGAGTATAAGGAAGTACAGATTATACTTTCTAAATGGTTTGCCTGTGTCACACGCAGTTCTGGAGCCCTAGGATGACGGAGGGCCTGAGACCATTTGTGTTACAGACGGCTGTACCATGACTCTAGGAAACAGACGGCCACTGAGCTTAGAATGAGCTTAGACGCTGAGCTGTCATTTCTCCAGCCACCATGCCACAATTAACACGTCAGCTCTGTCCCTAGGACCCACTTCACCTCAGGGACAGATGAAATGGCCTTTGACATTCAAAACTTGCACTGGTAGCACAGCAGAAAGAACAGGGAGGCTTCACGGTTCTCAGACATCATGGGGACCCTGAGAAACATCCCCCCTGTAGCTAGAGCAAGGCAGTTGCCCAAGAAGTCCTGCTCCAGTGCTACAGTCATCCAGAGGATCCTAAAGACAGGCCTTTCTAGACAGTGACTTAACATTGCTAAATACAGTTTCTCATGTTGTGGTGCGATTATTTCATTACTATTTTCTAACAGTAATATGGCTACTGCAATATTGCCCGCAGGTTGAGAAGCACTGTTGCAGTGTCATTCAGACTTTGCCATCTGTTACCTGTCCCGCTCAGGGTTCTTACCTGTTCATCCCGGGCAGGTTGCCCCAGAAGTATCGGGCCCTGTGAGCGGCAGAAACCTTGATGGCATCGATCATCACTGGGTTACACTGCAGGAAGAGAAGGGGAGCTGCTGGAGACACCACAAGACTCAGCTGTCAGTCAGCCCAGGTGTGACCTGGCAGGTGACAAACCTTTCCTACCTAAACAAGAGATAAGGAGACAGACAGTTCCCGCCCAGAGGCTGTCTGGAGAGAACACAGGAAGGAGGGTCAAGAGCTGAGGATTAGACCTGCCCACATTGCTTCATGTCAAATTTCTATTTGCAGAAGGTTGTGCAGGCAATGTATACACACCTAAACAAGGGTCCAAGACAGCCCTATCACTTGTAAGCCAGCTGTGGTAGTGCACACCTGTAATCTCAGCTCTCTAGAGGCAGAAACAGGAAGATTAAAGAGTTCAAGAAAAGCCAATGCTAGGTGAGACCATCTTCAAACAGAAGAGAGCCAGCAGGATGGTTCAGCAGGAGTGACCAGAGTTTGATTTCCAGAAGCCACATTGTAGAGAATGGACTCCAGGGTAATCCTCTGACCTTCACACACGCAGCCTGGCAGGTGTGCCTGTGTGCACACATACAAAATAAAGCTTAAAGAAAAGCAAACCAAGGAAGGGAAAGAAAAAAGCCTATTCGTTTCCCCACAGCCCTGACTATGCAAATAAGGTAGGAGAAGGGCCACTAACAAGGATGGGGTGAGCTAAAGGGATCAGCTAAGCTGAAAGGGCCTCCTGCTGTTCACCCTCAGATCTAGCCAGAGTGCCCTCCAACCAGGATATCATTAAGCAGACTTTAGAGTAAGGGCTGCCTTCCCTGCCTGGGCTCCCCCTAGGTCCACTCACCGCCAAGAATCTGGAGATGTCTTTCTTGTCATTAACCTTCATGGCCACCACATTCTCAAACATCCAGAAGAATGGACGGTTGTCGCCCTCCTTGGGGCGTGTATAATTCAGCAAGTGGTAAAACTCAAAGAAGAGCCGGCCGGTACCCTCTATATTGGCAAGAGCAATGGAAAACAGAGTTCAATACAAACCACAACTTTCTAAGGACACGGCAGGAAAGTAAAGCCCGTTCCTGTTGTGCCCTGGAATGATGAACATGATCGGGCCCAGGCTATGTATGAGCAAGGCTAAACAAACTCCTAACAGCGCCGTTGCAGCCTATTCCAGATGGACTCCTGAGAATGGCTCTGAGGAGTTCACAATCCCAGTGAATCGACTCACCATATAGGCCTTTCCTGGCAGGATTGACATTGGAGAGGTCATTACAAGGGCTTCCACCAATCACCAAGTCAAAAGGGCCCCACTCTTCAATCTGAGGGGAAAACACAGAGGGATAGGATCTTGAGAAAAACACAGAGGGATAGGATCTTGAGGAAAAGAACTAAAACCTTGGATTCTGTGGGAAACTTAAAAAAAATTTATCAATTCAAAAATCATCCTTTGTCACCCCAAAATGTCTGACCCAGACACCTCAATGTTCCTGCTCTACCAAAACTAACCAATCTTGAATTATACCTCAAATTGCCCTATTTGCATGTTTTTTCTGAACTATTCACAGCTTCCACCCCTGAACCTGAGGAATGGGGACAGTATGGCATTAGACAAGGAGGGCCCAGGGTACAGAAGAGGATAAGGAAGATGAGATGAACTCCAGGAAAAAGGTCACCCTCACATTTTTCTTTGTGATTTTCCTGACGTCGTTCACATATTTGATTTGGCCTTCATGCTTAACAGTTCCCACTGCGATGGACTCTGCACAGACTTCGGAGGCAACGTACTTTTCCACTTTGATACCCAAGTCTTTGAGCACCAAGTACCCTGTGGGGGATCAAACAGAAATGTGAGGCCAAGAGGCCAAGTGCAGAGCCGTGAGCCCCACGGTTGATGTCCTGAACCCCAACCCGAATGAAGATCCCCTCACTCCATTACTGTCACTTCAAGATATCTGTGGTCGACTCCAGAGGACATCACCGCATTGCCCATATAGGCTACGTTCATTCCACGTATGGGGCATCTCACAAAATGGAAAGGAAGCAGGAATGAGGAAGGTAAGTATAAAAGTCAAAATGCAATGGCTAAGAAGCATGTACCTTTAAAAAGGCACCAAGAACCCTGCAGGAGCCACAGCAGACCTGAGAGGGCTGTGCCTGTGGACTGATTCCTGTGCGCACACAAACTGAAAACTAGAAAGGAGCCAAGACTGAGGGTCACTGCCTCATTATCACAACATTTGTGTGTGTAGCCAGGAAACTTCCAGATGCTTGAGCAGAGGGAAGACAAGTCAAATAAGAAACATGTCCCTTTAGACAGGGGCTAAGGAGGGAATGTGACATACAGGTTACTACTCTTCTCAACTGTCTCGGGGCAGAGACACCTTCAGCCTAACTCAACTCACCTGTCGCAATTCCATCAAACAGGGACAGGACTCTAATGGGTCTCCTCCTGGCTGCAGGAATTGCTGGGAACACCTTGGGTGGCTCCTGCCAGATAAGCAAAGAGAGAAAGTAATCAGAGTGTCCATCTTCCTCCTATGCCCAGAGGCTTTGATGGGAATTGGTAAGAAAGTATTTGGCACAGGCTGGACATTCTGTCCTTAGATAGGAGGCACAGCTGCCTCCTACAGACGGACAGGACCAGAAAGGGAGCTTGCGCAGCAACTGCCAAGGCCTCTAAGTACAGCAGACTCTTGTTTTTACAAGTGAACAGGATTCAGCCTCCCAGGGACTGTAACTGCACGTGACTGCACAGAGCCTCGGGCTTACAAATTCCTCGAGGTCAGGGTCAGTAGTGAAGAAGTCTTGCAGGCGCGTGTTCCAATCCTTCCTGCGCCTGAGGACCCCATGGCAGCGCTGTGGGAGGCACATATAGCAGCTCCAGGGTTCCTGCAGCTTGGCATCCTCAGCTGTCCCTGTACCCACCAGCACCTCCAGACACTCCACACAGAAGCACCTGTACCAGAGTATGCAGAGAGAATGGGCATCACGGTTAACAGACATTTGTCCTGCAGGCCCAGTCAGTTCCCCAGAGCATGACCGCTCCACCTGATGCTCAGCCTCCTGACACCGTGTGTTTTGAGCTATGAGGTAACAAATCACTTCCTAAATATGGATCACTCAAACTCCCTTCAAATCTAGACCCTTTCAACAGAAACTTCCCAGGGCTGACCTCCCAGGGACATCTCTCCTGACCCCAGCATTAAGTATCACTGCAGTCCATACTTGTGAGAAGATCCCACAGGATATTGTTTGTTTCTAGCTGCCTGCAGGAACTATGGGGTACACCGGGGATCCGAGGCCCTCGTCCAGCCCCATGGAACGACACTCACCTGCAGCAGCTTGTGTTGCTGCACAGAAGGAGCTCACGGCCCTCGCAGCACACGGTGCAGTAGGACTGATAGCCGTCCTCATCATACATGTAGAAGAGCTCCAGGAAGCGGTCCTGACCGCCAGAGAGAAGCATGTGAGACCACAGACCTGAACTCAGCCAGGCCTGGCTAGCAAGCGACAGTACATGGGATTTGAGTTCCTCAAGGAGGGCCTTCTCTGCTGCAGTACCTGTCCCCCAAACAGGAAGTGGGGGATGTGCCCTGGGAAACTGTTTACTAGGTCCTGGAGCAGGGATTGTGCTGGAAGCCTGGGTGGGGAAGGAAAGGGCAGGAGAAGGGGCAGGCAAACTTACCCGGCAACTCTGACAGAGCCCACCCTCAAAGAGGGGGTGGAAGGACACAGGGTTCTTCCTACCGCAGGACAAACAGCGGTCTGCGAGAAAGACAGGGTGTCAGGGTTTACGGATACCAAGGGCCTAACATCGGAAGCTCAAGCCCTGAGCTTGATAGTTCTGAGCATCTGCCCCCGGCCAGTCAAGTGCCGAATACTCTGTGCTGTGTCTAGTGCTCATCTAACCCTTTAGCAGCATGGCAGATGATATACCGTATTTCTCACTCACTACTAAACAAAGGTCACTAAGGACTAAGGAGAAGAAAGTTGGGAAGGCAAAGAGTTTCTCACACATTCAAAAACTCTATTAGGTTGGTGCTGGGCCAAAATGAATGCAAGGAAAGCAGTTACTGGAACAATGGCAAATAGCTTGGCCAAAGTGCTGCATCTCAGTAAACTCAGGACACTATTGTGATCTCCCTGGTCAGTAACCTCAGGAAAAAGTCACATTCAGTTAAAAATATAAGGAAATCCTATTACTTGGTCTAATAAATTTAGAAACTAATACACAGGGAGCAGGAGTGGTCCTGATCTAGGTCAATGCCCAGGGCTCTGGATTAAAACCATGAAGAAAATCAAAACCTGGCTAAGGCAAGCCTGGAGCACCCGAGAAGGGAGGACCGTGAGACAACAGAAAGGAGGGAAAAGAGACATAGTACCTTCCAGACTGACTTTGTTGTAGGCAACATCAGAAGCCATCCGTTCTGTGGAGGAAAGAGGGACAGGTGTGAGATGAGGTGGGAGTCAGTCTCCTTCTCCCACACAGCCATGCACCTCTGAACCCCAGAGCAGTGGTCCTGAGGACCTGCTGCTCCTGCTGTTGCACCCCCACCCCAAATTCACCTCGGCTCTCATCATCCTCCCCTCGGTCTTTCCCGCCATAGCTATTGGTCTTGAGGCGCTTGGGTGGAGGACAGTACTCAGCAGACGCAGGGTCGTTGGCTGTGCGTCTTCGACTTTTGTTCTCTGGAAGGTAAGCAGACGGACTTGACCGAAGGCTAAGAGACAAGGCAGGTCTAGGACAAGACCATGCTGTGCCTGGGATCCAGCTGCATCTAGAGCAGGGGACTGGGATGGTGTAGAGAGCCCTAGAGGGGATCCCAGAGCAGAAGCCAGTTTCAAGTTCCTCCCACATGGGAAGCAGGCCAGACTCATGTTCCTGGGGCTTCCACATCAGAGTGTGGAGGAGAATCCATCCTTTTAGAGCCAGCCCTGAGCACAGGCTGACCACAGCTGGGGCTGAGGTCCTACAGTGACGCCCACCACAATGCCCAAAGGGGCCATGGAGCTACTGAGTATTTGCATTGTCAATAGGAAGGGGATTTCTCACTGAGTCACGTCCAGATTATCAAGGGATTCAATCGAATTGACTTAAACAATGGAATCCACTTTAGCTAATGTTATAATATTAGTTAATATGGTGATGTCTGTTAACCAATATATCATAAGACATCATTAAAAAACTGAAATCTAAATTTTTATAATTTTGAAAGTAGATTAATGTATAAAAACTAATTTCAGTTGTTCCATAACTAGAAAATTATTAAATTGATCTTTTATTGCTGAGTGTGATAGTATATGCCTTTAGTGACAGCATTCAGAAAGCACAGACAGGGAGTTCAGAATACCCAAATCTACATAGAACATTCTAGAACAGTGAGGGCTATCGTCAGACCCTGTTTTAAAAATATATTTTAATGTGGTTCACATTTTAGTGTTTTTATATTGACTCATAATACGAATTATTAAATTTGACTTCTTCAGCTAAGAAAATAATTATTTCTTCTGTGACAGGGTTTTTCTGTGTAGCCCTGGCTGTCCTTGAACTAGCTGTGCAGGCTGGGTATTCAGTTCAGCCTGCCTTTGACTTCTGCGTGCTGGGATTAAAGGCATGTGCCACCATGGTCTGGCAAGGAAATAAAGTTATAAACCCAACAAAATCCATAAGGAAATATGATGACACACTTCTATATCAAAGTCTAGCCTGGAGTATATGATGAGGCCCAGTCTCTAGAAACTTCTAAAAACATGGTCACTGAGATAGCCAGTAGAGACTATAACCCTGAACAAAGTCTCCAAATATAAACATATTATTTTAAATACACCAAAATTCAATGAGCCGATGATAGAGTGACAATTACCAGTGTTTGTACATGTCATTAATGTTCAGAAACAAGAGACGGTGAGATAAACAAGAGGGTAGAAGGCTGTGCACCCGTGGTTAGCCTGGGGTCAGTGAGGGTGGGAAGTGAGGGGGAGGGAGCTTAGGTGACTTGATTCTTCTCCAGTGACCCTGTAGATGCCAAGAGATTGCAAGACAGAGGGGAGGAAAACAGAACCTTCAAAGACGGTAAGGGAATACCGTGTCTCCTGGGTTCTAACTTCCTACTGCCTGAACGATGCACCTTCGACTTATTATCCACTTTTGCAGGAAAACAAAACAAAAACATTATATTAGAGGCCGTTCAGGTACAACCTTCACTTCGTTCTGTGGAATCATGGGTATATTCAAGGAGATAAGAGACCTGCCAAAATGGCTGGTAGCAAAATGTATTTTTTTTATTTTAAGTAAGAATGGCCACAAAGGTAAGGCATAAATTTGGACATGTGGGAAAGATTGCATACCCGTGGCAACAATATGGCCAGGGAAGCCTAACAAGGTAGGAGATGGCCCTCAAGTTTTCAGAGGTTTTAACAGAATTGGGGTCTACAGGGTAACAAGTAGGCCTTGCTTGCTCGGCCCAATAAGAATGAGATGAGGGCTATATCATCCGCAATGAAATAGATTCACTCCTACCTGGTTGCTTGTTGTTCGGTTTGAGGCCCTCGATGCCAGTAGGCTTGAAGCCCCCATGGGCCCATTCCAGCATGGGCTTCAGCTGGTCTTCCAGTGAGTCTCCTGGGCTGCTGGGGAAGGTCTTGCCAGCTCGTACTCTGGCTCTCTGCCAAGACACAAAGGCAAAGTCTGTCCATGGATGGGCGCGAGCTAATGAGGTATGTTCCAGGGTGTACCCAGGGATTCCTCCTGGGGCCTGCATTCCCTGAACACTGGTGTCTTTCATAGTTGGACAGCTGTCTTGGGCTGCATTATGAGAAAGGGATCTGCTTTTGAGAAACAATAGAGACATAGTGTCCGAGATATTTTCAGATCCCTAAAAAGAGATTGATTAAGCTGAGCAAGGTGGGCAGTAGTAGCGCACGCCTTTAATCCCACCACTTGGGAGGCAAAGGCAGATGGATCTCTGTGATTTTCAGGTCAGCATGGTCTACAGAGAAAGTTCCATGAGTGGTTCCATAGCTACCAGGAAATCCTTTGTCAAAAACGAAAGAGGAAACTGTAGAAGCAAGGGTTTGGGCTGTCCCATCTCCCTCTCCAGAGTTGTCTTCTGCAGGGTGCAGCCAAGCACTCAGTATGTCAGGGGTCCAGAGAATCAGTACCTATTATTTAGGCCCTTTTCTATGTGGCAACAGGGCTGTTAGGGCGTGAGTGAGTGAGGTAAACCTAGAGCCTAATGATTCACGGGGATAAAATGTCTACAACTATAGGAAGAGAACCTGTCTCCTCTATGCTTAGAAATCCTGTTCAGAGCTTGGTAAAAGCCCTTTGTAATAGTATCACTATGTGACCGCAGAAGCCAAGAACCATCCTGTCTTACTGATTAGCAGTATTAGCAACTTACTATTAACACCTTGGAACCAATGAAACCTTCCAAGGTCAGAACTCTTCTCCCCATTCACTCCCTTGCTAACTCTGCCTGCAATCCAGTCTTGAGGGACACCTCCAATAGCTTTGTCAACAGGTATCTTCTCTGCCTACAGGACAACAGCCTAGTTAGCACCCACACCCATGTTACCTCCAGAGTGTGGTATATGGCCTTCCTATAGGAAACCAGCTTATTGAAGGTGGTCAGGTTAAAGTGCTGACTGAACAGCCCCAGGGCCATGAGTTTGTCAGCAGAGACCTAGGAGAGAAAAATAAGATTACGATCAACTCACATCTGAGCCTAATGTGCAACTAGCTCACCCAGAGCCAATCTGGTGACACCTGACAGATGCCAGGACTGAAACATGAAGGGCAAAGGAGAAATCACACACAGAGCAGACTTGGCAGCTGAGAAACTCCAGATGTAGGTAAGAAGGATAATTGAAGCAAAATTAGATCTATCCTGTGTCCCGCCCATGTGTGCATACATTTGTGTGAACAGCGTGAACGTCCCTGAAACTGTCCCTGATGTATCTGAACATGGTCTTTACCTTCGGATGTACGTGGTAACTGTTGACAAGACAATGAGTACTCCCTGTCTTGATCACTAATGGCAACCTGACTTATGCAGATAAAGAAATGTATTATGGGTGGGATTCCTAATTAGTGCAAAGATATAGGCTGCTTATCACAATTCTAGGACATATGGGATGTCACAGCAAGCAGTGCTTACTTTCATGCTCTGGTGTGGCCACCATGGGTGACAAGTGCCAGCTGCTCTAGCCAAGGTGAGTAAAAAGTAAGGCAATGGGTGCGCTAAACAGGTTCTGGGCAGGTCGTGGCCTTTTCCCTGGACCATGGCACATTGAAACTATATCCTATAATCCACCATCTCCGTGACACACCTTATTGCCATCTGACCCTTTCTAGAAGTGAGTAATTATGTCTCACTGACTCAAAACAACCACACTGTCCCTGTTTCTTTGTGCTTCAGAGACATACACCCAAGCAACAAGACCTACTGCTCCCTCTGCTGTTGAAGCTGACAATTGCAGGTAACCTCTCAGGTCAGATTGAATGTCCTATTATTCTTCCTCAAGGAAATGTTGGATCCACTTCAGGAAAACAGAGAATCCCAACTGGTAGGGAAGAAAATATTAAATGCAACAAAGTCCTAAATGCCACCTCGCTCACCTGCGTGCTGTACCTCAGGAACTCCTGTCTGTGGCTGGGCATCAGCCTAACACTAACAGGAAATCACAAAATCTTTGCAGAGGGCTGGTTAAGAGCACGGTGGTTCCTCCTCTAGAGCACTTGGTTAGATTCCCAGCACCCAGATGGTAGCTCATGACTGTCATTTAGCCCAGAGACAAGAACCACAGGATACTGATCTGAAGCCCTTCCTCTGGTCTCCCATGATGTACAGAAATAAATGCAGGGAAATACCTATACTGATGAAAAAAATTTTTTTTTTTCCTGAGACATAGTTTCTCTGTGTAACATCTCTGGCTGTCCTGGAACTAGCTCTGTAGACCAGGCTGGCATTGAACTCACAGAGTTCCACCTGCCTCTCCCTCCTGAGTGCTGGGATTAAAGGTATACACCACCACTGCAGGGCTGATTTTATATATTTGGTGTTTTTGTTTTCTTTTGGTTTTCAAGACAGAGTTTCTGTGTGTAGCTCTGGTTGTCCTGGAACTCCCTCTGTAGAGTAGGCTGGCCTCAAACTCATAGAAATCTGCTTGCCTCCCAAATGCTGGTATTAGAAGCATGCACCGCCACCTTTGATGAAATATTTTAAAGTAGATCCTACGTGTTTAACAGGTAAGATTCAAATGAGGGCTGATGGGATGGAGAACCTACCTAGCTAATACAGTTTTGTTTTTAATGAGACAGGCCAGCCTCTGTATCTGTTTAAGGTGTGTTTCATAATACTTGTTTTGGGGGGGTGCCCACGGAAGGCAAAGCATGGAATCTGAGCTGGTACTTGAGTGACATGCAACTGTGGGCACCCTGATGTAAGTGCTGCTTCCTTACTTTCCAGGTAGACAGGCTGCACACACCTTGAGTCCCAGATCTCAGGAGGCAGAGCCAGGAATATTTGAGTTTAAAGCCAGCCTATTATATATACTGAGTCATAGACCAGAGAGTTACAGTGAGACCCTGACACTAAGCATAAGAATGAAGAAGCTTATGTCTGATCCAGACATGTAACACAAGAAGTGTTTTTCTTAACTCCAGTCCCAGTGCCAAACTTACTGCATCTATATGCAGAATGTTGACTTCAAAGCCACCCCAAGAGAAGCAAGGCCTCTGGTAGGAAGTGCCCACCTTGCCACAGGACTCACCTCTGAAAACTTGCCGTCACCAAACCACTGTACCCATCGCATGCCAGGCATGGCCTGGCGCTTGGAGGTGGCTTTCCAGGACACCACCATGGCAGGCCACCAGGAGAATCCCTTGATTTTTCCCCACACAAGGTCACCTATTCCAAACTCCTTATCATCCTGGAAGAAGAACCAACAGGAAGAACTGTCGTCACCAAGGCAGGTGAACCCTGACCAAGGCTGGTCATAAAATGATGCATGAGATTGAGAAATAGCTCAGTGGTGTACAAAAAGGGACCCAGGAAAAATAAATGTTTGTATGGACTTGTTTTTACTTTTAGTTGGTATGGTTGTGTCCATATCTGATTGTATGCATGCAACACACATGTCCCTGTCTCAAGGATTGAACTCAGGTGACACTTGGTACCACGTATCTTTCTTATACCACATTTTTATACCACTGAGCCAGGTCACTGAGCTGAAAAATACGTTATGAAAACATAAAGATGCCCATGGCGGGGTTAGAGAGATGGCTCAGTGGTTAAGAGTACTGGGTGTTCTTCCAGAGGTCCTGAGTTCAATTCCCAGCAACCAAATGGTGGCTCACAACCATCTGTAATGAGATCTGGTGCCCTCTTCTGGTGTGTGGGCATAAATGGAGGCAGAATGTTGTATACATAATAAATAAATGAATCTTTAAAAAAAAAAAAAGCCCATGGCCATCCTTGAGTACATGTTCCTTAACTATCAAAAACCAACATACAGGACATTAGTAGGTATTATGAAGCAATACAAAATGACATTGTATAGATGCATACGCCCACACAAAGGAAGGCTACCTGATGATATAGATCAACAGTCTCAATTGGTTAAAAATGTTCCAGGCCATAAATATTGTCCAAAAAAGGTATGTCCACATGGTGACTACTCAGATGCCGGTGGGGATGAAAGAAAAGGCCATATTGTATTTGGAAAGTCTTTGGATTATAACTCTAGTAAAATGAACAGAAATTCCTGTAGCATATTCTTTTTTTTTTTTTTGGAGACAGTGGCTCACGATATAGCCCTGGCATGAAACTTCTATGTAGCTCAGACTTGCCTCTGCCTCATGGGTTTTATATGTATGCTATGACACAATCTTACACAATCTTTTAAACATAAATAAAATACTAGGCAGTGCTTGCATGTGCCTTTAATCCCAGCACCTGTAAAGCAGATGAGGAGGATCTCCGTGCGTTTGAGGGCCGCCTGGAACAAAAGTAAATCCCCAGGCAGCCAGGGCTGTTACAGAGGAACCACCCTGAAAAACCAAAGCCGAGGGGTGGGGGGGCATTGAGCCACAAACTCTTACAGTTTTCTTTCCCCTGTACTTTGGGGATCTTGTGCACCTGGGTTCCCTTCTTAGTGGTACCTGATACTCAGTGCTGTCTCCATCTTTGCCTTCTGCCTCCAGCTGTGTAGTGTTCATGCTCTCCTGATGGATGTCCTGGGTCAAGTCAACTAATTGGGTACTGCTGTTCTGAGGTGTCCCTTCTTCTACGAAGGAAGGGCTGGCAGGGGACGACCATGGAGTGCTTGCTGACGATGATGCCCGACGCCTCCGAGACTATAGGTAGAAGGATGAGATTGAGACCCAGTGAGGCAAAGCAGAAGAGGATACACAAACGGTACCCAACCCAACAGGTTCCCTGACCCAGAAGACAGAGTTACAGGGACTGGCAGCCACTCGACCCCCAGGCAGGAGACAGAATAAACAGTGTGAGTGTGATGATAGGCAAGGACCAGAGAGGCTCTGAAGCAGAGCTCAGAGAGGATGGAGTCTCTGCATAAGTGGCTCCTGTGCATCTAGAAACACATGTGGAATATTCTGAACCTGCTGGGGTTGCCTCAAGACAGCAGGAAAAGACATAAGAGACATGCAAGGTAGACACCACAGTGGCTTTCAGCTGATCTCCAAGGTGGGTCAGAGACCTCTTGCCCCCTCAAAGTAATTCCAAGTACGATGAGTGAGGAAAGAAAGAAGCCAGAGCCTGCAGGGCAGGAGCATGAAGAAAGCATAGGTTACATCCACACAGTCAATGCTGTGCAGTGAGTGAAGCAGATCTTGCGATCAGAGACAGGACCAACCCTGGTAGCTGGGAACTCCACGGGGTATTCCTGCACATGGTGTCGGCCCTGGCGGCCTCGGGTGATTCTGGGGGAGGCTCTTTGCCTCCCTACCCTGGAGGTACTGTTGTTATTTCGGGTTCGCATCTGAAAGTAAGAAAGGATAAACACTAGACCTTAGGTGAAGGGACTCAGGGGAATCAATCAAGGTTCCCAAAGGCAGCCTCAAGTTGACCTGAAGTGAAGAAGACAATTGGATATAAACATGAGTACCATGTCACAGCACAGATACAGATTTGACTACCTGGCAGCAGCACATAGAGACTAAGCGGTTGTTTGCCTAAAACCAGTATTTCTCATCTTTCCTAATATAGTTCATATTGTGACCCCCCAGTCATAAAAATATTCCGTTGCTACTTCATAACTTTGAAGGTGTTGAGTAGTAACATAAATATCTGGTATGCAGGGTCATCTAATATGTGACCCCTGTGGAAGAGTCATTCGACCTCCAAAGGGGTCACACCACCTTAAGCCAAGCATTATTCCAAAAGGCTCAAGCCTGAAAATGCTGGCTTATTTAGGAAAGCATTGGGGACGGGGCACACATCAGAAAAGCTCAGTTTTCTCAGAGTAGTGTTAACCTGCCTGTGGCCACCATTTATTCAAATTCTATACAACAGTTGATGGTTAGTGTGGCATCGTCTGCCTGTAATCCCACCATTTAAGAGCTCGTCATAGAGGGCTGGAGAGATGGCTCAAAGGCTAAGAGCTCCGACTGCTCTTCAGGACCCGGTTCAATCCCCACTACCCATGTGGCAGCTTATAACTCTCTATAACTCCAGTTCCTGGGAACCCAACACCCTCAGACACATACACAGGCAAAACACCAATGTACATAAAAAATTAAGAAAAAAAGACTGAAGAAGGAGAGCCAAGTTCAAAACAGAGTTGAAGTAACTGGAATTCTATGTGTACAATGAGGGGAGTAGAAACTCATAGAAGGTGATATTACAGTAGCAGCCATTTCAACAACTCTTTGCCTGTTTTTTGTTCTGACTGGTGTATGTTTCTTCTGTTCCGTTTTGTTTGAGATGGTATTATTTATTCCTCTCTGGTCAAGGGTGGATTAGAACTCACTGCATATATCAGCCTATTCAATGTTTTCTTGAGCCTGGGCAAACACTCATAGAAGACAATGACTCACATAAGCAACAGGCAACTGAGTCAACCACCCAGACAACTACAAATCCATGAGAAAGAAATGGCATGATGAACAAGTAAGAAACCAGCAATGTCTGAGGCTGACAGATGTGTTCCAACGTTTAAATCATTTGAAGGTTGTGAATATAGCTAAACCACTAGAATGCTTATTTTGTATAAGCTCTGGGTTTAAGCTGCAGCTGCAACCAGGTATGCATGTCTGCAATGCATCACAAGAGAGGCAGGTCAACCATGACCTGAAGACTGGTCATGCCTCCAGCTCCCAGGCACCAGTGTTGCAAGAGTTCCACACACCTAAGCAAAGTCTCCAGAGATCTGCACTTAGACCTGATCACACAGTGATGGTGAAATACAGCCTGTTGTTGCATTGGTGATATAATTCAGGACCCTAGAGCTTTAGTGGGAAAAGCAAATGATTATAAAGGCCTTCTCAATGGGATGGTAGTCAGAAAATGTTGAAGATAACCAAAAGTTAAGTGGCTTAGTTCATCAAGCATTTGGTGCCATGTTCAGTGTGTCAAACGGTCATAGCTCATCTGCTCTCCACTCTGTCAAATCTTGTTTTTACCTTAAGGTTCAGGTTATGATCTGAATTATCCTGCTGTGGCTGGGGGACATCAAAACTAAGGGGTTCAGTGGATTAGGGGACTTGCCAAAGCCTGATGCTCCTTGAGTTTGGTCCGTGGAATCTCCAGCTGGAAGTATAACCTATTCTCATGTGTTATCATTGGCCTATAAACATCCAACACACATAAAATCAAATGTGTCCAAAAATTGGTTTAAATAACTGTCTAAGCCTTATTTTCTATGCAGGCCCAGGAAAGGTGCCTGAGTCCGGCAGGTGGGACTTACAGCTGGGCTTTCAGAGGGTGACCTGGTCTCCTTGGTCTCACGTGTGAGCTTTGGCATCAGTAGAACATCATCGCCATCCCCATCCTCTGCCTCGCCATCGCCATTTCCTGTAAGGTCCTATGGTATTGAAAAAGGATGATGTAAAGGAAGCAATAGTACAAAAGCATCATTCCATTGACATTACCCTACGAGTACCCAAAATACATCCTATTATCACCTGGTTTGTCTCTATTGAAAATCACACCTGCTAATCACATGTCCGTTCACAAATTCAAACTGGGTTGAAAAGATAAATGACCAGCAAGTTAAAGAAATGACTCTAATGCAGAATGCTGCCTGCCAGGCACCCAATCAACTCAGTCACAACACGTGAGAGGACAGCAGACATGGGGGTTGTTAAGGTCACCCTGGCTTACAGTGACATCTAAGACACCAGAAACTGTCTCAAACAAACAACCAAACACCAAACATACCATGGCCAAGGTGAGCCCATTCCAGAAACGAGTTTTGTTCTATTAGCATACTGATGACAGATAGGGAGACATAATTTCAAATATACAGGAAGGAATAAAAGGCTTCCCAGTAAATAAAGAATTTCATTTGTCTGATTTCTCATGCAATCTAAACTAAAAGGTACAAACCACATGCTGAGAAGAGGTGGTACCTGAGTGTAACTCAGCAGGCCGGAGACCTCCCTCTTTGACAGCCTTGATCTTGATCTGCGACCTGAAAGGAAGAGTTGGGAGTCCACATTTGGGAAGTAGGACAGTGGTCACCAGCCTGGAGAGTGGCCTTGCTAAAATGCATCCTCAACATCCTATCTTGGGCCAACCCCACGCCAGTCATTTTAGGAAGCCAGTGTCCCTCATCAGCTCCATGAGCTCACAGGGAAAAAGGACAAAAGGCCTGGCTTCTGCCTTCCTCTCCACAAAATAAGCATTAATATCTAAGGAGGAAGAGAAACCCATTCCTTCCTAGTCCACTCCATGTAACTGGCTGCATTTCCAACATTCCCATGGCCAAGCAGCTCTTGGGATAACAACAGGGAAACAGGCCACTTTTGCCCGTTTCAGAATGTCCTAGTGGACACTGTAGATGTCAAGGCCAAGAAGGGGCAATATAGGACTCCAAACCAGTAGTGGAGGAGCTTCTAAGTAGTCTGGGAGCTTCTAAGAGGAAGAGGCAAGGCGGCAGCATCTCCCGATCATGATGAAGCCCATATCAACAGAAGATAACCAAAGAGCCAGTCTCTGCTGAGACCAATCAGGAGCCTGCAGTGTCAGAGCTGATGCTCACCTCTGCTCTCCGGTGTGGTGTCAGCCTCTGCGCAGATTGCCTCCAAGACTGGGGGTGAGGGAGCACCCTTAGTGTCTGAGGAATGGTCGTTACAGTTCCCATTGACAATGACACATTCCTCACCCCCACTGGCACCCTCTTCTTCATTCAGATGTCTGCTGTCTCCCTTCATTGTTTCCTGGGAGAAAAGATCGGGGTAAGTAGGAGAAATGGGGGCATGAAGGGGCTGCATATTCCAAGTTTTATATCACAGGTTCTCTATTCTCAGCCCAAGAGACCCCAGGACACATTCTGAGGCTGATATTCTGTCCATATTCCCAGACGCCTCCTAATTTGGAGGCTCACCAAATTTGGAGGCTCAGGACCTGGTTCAATGTGGCTGGCTATGTGGGCTCAAAGTCCCAAGACAGAAGAGGAGGGTGGTGCTAAGGCTGGGGTCTGAGACTCGGGCTGCACTACAATTGGCCAGTACTTCAAACAATGCCATTTATGGCATGCTTACCTGGGCCCGCTGGAGCCAACCTAAGATTTCTTCTCCCTGGCCCCTTTTCCCAGCCTCTGCAGAGCCTTGAGAAGCCAGTTCACTCTTTTCCATCATGACCCCTTTGTTTGGGTCTCTAGGTCTCCTTTCCCCTTGCCCCTCCTCTCAGATAGGCTTCTCAGCAGCACAAGACCCACCCCAGCCCATCCTCTGGGGCCCATTGGTCAGTGGACCTGTCACTCATTCCCTCCCTCATCAGCTGGGGGTGAAACTCAAGTTCTGAAAGGAAGGAAGAATGTAGGAAAAGCAGTGACAAAAGGATGTGGCAGTCACCAGGATTGACAGATCTGACTTGTTGTGGCCTTGCCCCACACCCAGGACTTGGTCTTCCTATTGCTGTCTCTCTAGTAATCCAGCTAAGACTGTGAGAACCAGGTCCTCAAAGATGAATCCGTAAGCCTGTGTAACCCTTGCCCTGACTCACACAACACTATGAGCACCAATTAGGCATATGTACATGTAAGAATCAGTACCTGTCCAGGTAACTGTACACGTTTTGAATCAACACTCAGGAGAGGTAGAGGCAGATGGATCTCCAGGACACACGGGGCTACATTGTAAGATCCTGTCTCAAACCTCAAACAACCACCCCCCCCCAAAAAAAAAAACAGAAACTGTACCTTTCTATCAGACAACTGTGTGCCCATTCTGGACTAGGGAAGTGATGCCCCTGGAAAGAACCTGAGGTCAACACGAAAAGCTGCCTCAGAAGACAAAGGATGCTGAGAATGTCGGATGTTTGCCTGGCATTTCAGGACCAGAGTTAGAAGACCAGCACTGCAAAAATTATGAATGGTAAAATATGGCCCTGACTCTAAAAATGAAACAATAAGAGCTATGCACACAGGAGACAAGGATCACTCTCTGTGAGTTCAAGGTCAACCTGGCCTGTAGAATGAGTTCTTAGAGAATTTACCACCATGAGAAAATTAAAGCTATTCATAGTTGCTCACATTTGAAATCCAAGAATTTGGTAAACTAAGAAACATAGCCTCAAAAGTCAAAGCCAAAGGGCTACACAGATAAGCCCTGCCTTGAAAAATAAAAAAAGGGGGGGCTGGAGAGATGGCTCAGAGGTTAAGAGCACTGCCTACTCTGCCAGAGGTCCTGAGTTCAATTCCCAGCAACCACATGGTGGCTCATAACCACCTGCAATAAAATCTGGTGCCAACTTCTGGCCTGTGGGGACACATGCAGGCAGAACATTATAAGAGAGAGAGAGAGAGAGAGAGAGAGAGAGAGAGAGAGAGAGAGAGAGAGAGAGGAGAAACCAGACTGGACCACATAGTGAAACCTACTTAAAACTAAAATCTCAGAACTGAGAATGCAAAAGCAGGCAGATTCCTATGAATCTGAGACCAGTCTAGTCTACATAGCAAGTTCCAGGACAGCCAGGCCTACATCATGGGACCCTGATAAATAATTAAAAGAGATGGAGAGATAGCTCAGTGGTTAAGAGCACTGGCTTCCCACTTTTTCTTCCAGAGCACTAGGATCAATTCCCAGTACCCACATGGTGGCATGCAATCTTCTAAACAGTTCCAGGGGAGGCACTGTGCAGACATCTATGCAGGCAAAACACCCACCAACCAAAATAAATAAATTTTTAAATAATAAAATTATATGAATCAAATAGACAAAAAACCTTTTTATCCTCCCAGGAAATGAACGCTAAGTTTACTTTTTCATTCTGTCAGAGACATATTCTACTGTATCCAAGAATCCTTAGACAGTGCAGGCTGGCTTTGAACCTGTTGCAGTTAGCCTCAGAAGTACTGAGATTGGAGGCGTGAACTATGCCTGGTTTGCTCCTTCAGCTGGTGTGCGTCCACCCTTTTGACACTGAAATATGTTAACTACAAATCTCAGGCATGAGAACTGAATATATCAAGTCTATACACACACACACACACACACATACACATTACTATTTGGTTTTAGTTTTTATTTTGTTTCTTTAGTCCTGACTGCCCTTCTCCTGAGTGCTATGCTAGATCAGAATTAAAGGCATGCACACTGCCAAGTTTCTACCTATGAACTGATTTCAGTTATCCACAGACATCAGGTTGCATCATGCCTGGAATCTCATCGCGTGTTCACGTTGTACAGTCCAAGGAAGTCACTCACCACATACCCTTGTGTGCAGGAACTCTATCTAGTGAGCAGCTGCCGATCTGGTTTCCAGTCTCTTCCTTGCTCACTCACCATGAAAAGCTATCGACCAGGAGAACCTTCTAGAAGCAGCACCTAGTGCTGGTGCCAGAGTACAAGATATAGGCTTCTTGACCACCAGGGGGCGCTGTGTGGCTCAGGATGAACAGGCCCCATGTTGCCCAAGGGTATATTTGCAATTTATTCAAGGGAGCCCATACTGCCTCCTTTATACTTGCCCAAGCATGAGCTCTCCCCAAACGGGGGATGTGGACCTCATTACAACTGCAGGCCCGAGCCAGAGCCAACCTTGGACTTGATAATGCAGGCTTTAGCTACAATCTCAGTCTCAGGCTAAACCTAACTAACCTGCTCCACCAGGGTTTTAAACTTTATCAAGATCCTTGGCTGATTAATCTGCAAATTAAAGATTCACTGTTCTTACACAGACAAACAGAAAACGAGCTTCCTTCACCTGCACCCATGCTCCACAGTGCTTGGACTTCTTTCTCAACTCAAGGACTGTCTTCTGATCCCCAGGCTAGGGGAAGTGTCTGATCCAGTCTAACTGGCCAGTTCCTGAGGCCAGAAAGGCAGACTTTCAGGAAGGCTGCTGGAATGTGTTCAGAATAAGCATTTCCCCTCAGACCATATCAGTGTCACTAAGCAATCTAAGTGGCCTGCTCTGAGTGGGAGACTGAACCCCAGTGGACACTTGAGGGTCCACACCCTCAAGGCACACTGTGAGGGGGAGCCATACAGTTAAGAGCTGGTGTGGGGTTGCAACCCTAAAGCAAGGGCATGCATGACCTCCTGCGGGGTGGGCGGTGGGTTTTCTCACACAGCCTTGGACTTCAGTCCCTCAGACAGGCCCTAACTGGGTCACCAGAAGCCAGACAGGACTGGTGCCCTCTTCTTACACAGGTCCAAGCGGACCTGCTGCCCAGAGCTGACAATGATTAACTACCTCAGACCTTCCCCCAGGGCATTAGCAATGCCTAGTAGCCCAATGTCTGATAGGTGGGCGGCATCCCTTCCAACAAGCACACCAGTATCCCACAGAACTCCTGCCTGGTCCCAGCCAGGGCCTGGCAAGGAGCCCTGTCGTTCCTGCCCATTACCTGTGTGCCCTGTACAGGATGAACTGTCCCCCTACACACTGGGGCTGGCCATGACTCCTGTTAAAAGTACTTCTCTGGCAGAGCGACTCGGGTTGCCCTGCAAGGTGGCTTATAATTGCTACAACTCCAGTTACATGGGTCTGACAGACTGCCTCTTCTAGTCTCCTCAAAGACCATACCGTGCTCATATAGTACGGTCCAGGTCATTCAGGCCTACAAGTTACACCCTGTCTACAAAAACAAATGGGGAGGGTGCTATCAGACTGGATATATAACTTAGGTAAAGAGAATTTACTTGCCTAGCATTCAGAACCTGGCACCCCCAAAAGTCAGTTCACCCTCAGGGATTTTTTTTTTTTTTTTTTTTTTTTTTTGGTTTTTCAAGACAGGGTTTCCCTGTGGTTTTGGAGCCTGTCCTGGAACTAGCTCTTGTAGACCAGGCTGGTCTTGAACTCACAGAGATCCGCCTGCCTCTGCCTTCCAAGTGCTGGGATTAAAGGCGTGTGCCACCACCACCCACCCTCAGGGATTGATAACAAATCTCTTCCCAGGTACCTCACTTTGGCTTCTGGCAGCTCAAAGCTAGCGTTTCCTGAGTAATATGGCCCCTATCACAGCCAATCGCTTTTATCTGCTGATTTTCCAGTAGGGTTGCTAAACTGGCTTTCTTCCCAGGGGAGGTCCTAATAGGTCACCACACTGTCTTGTCAAACTGAACACAGGTAGCGTTCTCAGGTCTTTGCTGTATGTAGCCTGAACACAGCACATATGGTTGGCATCTCCCACTGCCAACCATGCAGGAGAAATTAGGATGTCAAAAGTAACCCTGCCAATTCAAATGCCCAGGCAGTCTAGGGCACATACATGCCTTACTGATATTTCTGGAGACAAGAAGACAGATCCCTTACGTGCTATTAAGGATGCATCAGCCACCCAGGGGCATAGAGCATGATCTAGCATTGTGTTTACCTTCCCTAACCTTGGGAGCAAAGGTAATCTGATTGCTTCCCAGAGACGGGGTCCAGCATGTGACTCGAGGGTGGGCAGCAGTGCAGGAACCAGGTCAGAGAAGATCAAATGCAATGTGGCAGACAAGAGGGGGAAATGACACCCCCAATTAGACTCAAGAGAAGGCCCAAGAGCTCCTACCAACCACAGGAATGAAGCTATGATTTGATGTCATCCTCCAGGCCGGCCAGCAAAGCAGCTACTCCACAGCATCTTGTAATATTAGTGGCATTCATGCGTCCCTGACAGAAGGAGGGTGTCAAGGGAAAGTGGAAGTCTGCCTCACCTACAGCTGCAGAACAAAACAAAGGAAAGAAGCAGAGGGTGGAAGAGTCTAACCTGCCCCGTTTAAGTAGTTCTCTGTAAGGGCATTGGCAATCCACAGCCTTCCTGAGTGTCACCCCCAGAGAAACAGCAGATATGCTACTTTTTACAGGAAGATACACCGTAGCTCAGAGGAAGCAGTGTCTAGTCAAGTTCACACAGCTGCAAGAGTCAGAGACTTAGTCCACTATAGTTCTTACCAGGCCTGGGAACATGGCAGATGTATAATTAAAGTTTGTGGGGCTGGAGAGGGCTCAGAGACTAAGTTAGCATTTGTTGCTCTTCCACTGGACGCCCTCTTCTGGCCTCTGAGGATAATGCAAGTATGTGGTGCAGACACATACAAGCAAAACAACCATAAAAAGTAAATCATGACCAAATAATAATAATGACAATAATAATAGTGTGTACTTAAACACTGTTTTCATTGAGGGTTTATTTTGTTTTCATTTAGGTTATGAAGACTGGTACTCCCTACATAGATCAGGCTGGCCTTGAACTCAGACCCACCTCCCTGCCTGTGTCTTGAGTGCTAGAATTAAAGGTGTGTACCATCATGCAGAAAGGGACACCATGTATCCAACAGTCATGCTACTCTGCCAGTGCATAAGCACCAGAGCTTGTCTTAGGATGAAATTCTGCCCAAGTTCCAAGAATCACATCAGGTTGTCTGCATGTCCACCTCACATACCAGCGTGTCATTTGTGATAGAAGTGACCACTGATGAGTGTGTAGTTTGAGTAGATGATTAAAAAAAAAAAAAAATCAAGCCAGGCACTGGTGGTGCACACCTTTAATCCCAGCACTCTGGAGGCAGAGGCAGGTGGATTTCTGAGTTTGAGGCCAGCCTGGTCTACAAGAGCTAGTTCCAGTACAGACTCCAAAGCTAGGAAACTCTGTCTCAAAAAAAAAAAAAAAGAAAGAAAGAAAAGAAAGAAAGAAAGAAAGAAGAAAGAAAGAAAGAAAGAAAGAAAGAAAGAAAGAAAGAAAGAAAATGAAAATCTAGCCCAGGATATGGCTTTCTCATCCTGCCACACACCCTGCCTTTGATATCAGATGTCCCTGAAGCCAGGCATGGTAGTGAATAACTAAACTATCGGCACTTGGGACGAGAGGATTGGGGGTCCAAGGCCACCTGGGCAGTACAGTCAGATCCTGTCTCGAAAATAATTTGTATCCCAGCATTCAGTTGGTGGCTCACAAATGCCTAAGTCCAGTTCCATTAGGTCTACTGCCCTCTCTGGCTCCCATGTGCACTATATACATGCAATACACATACACAAACAAAATAGGATTTTAAAAACAGGGGTTAGGGGGAGAGAGGGCTCAGTGTTTAGGAGCGCGTATTGAGGGGCAGCAGAGGGTAGCTCCTTCCAGAAGGGGCCGTGTTAAAGTAGAAAAACACAACCATGCTATTCTTATCATAGGCATTAGCCATATTCCTGCCGTTTTCCAGGGCTGAGGGTATAGTTCAATTCTTGCCTAGCAGGCATGAAGGAGCTCAATCCCAGGCACCAGTGGCACACCCAAAATCTACTTGGGAAACACTTCAGAATTCTCACTGCATGAGAATCAGAAGCTCAAAGCAATCCTCACCTACAAAAAGAATGACATAGGTTTGGATGATGTGAGACCCTGTCTCTAAAACATAAAAACAAGAAACAGTAAAAAAGTATAAATGTGGGAGGAGGAGGAGGAGGAGGAGGGAAATGTGAGGAGGGGAGAAGGTGGAAATTAAGGAAAAATTAAAATTAAAATAAAAAAATTTTTAAAAAAAGTATAAATGGTGAGACTGGAGAGATGGCTCAGCAGTTAAGAGCAATGACACCTCTTCCAGAGGTCCAGAGTTCAATTCCCAGTAATCCCCATAGTGGCTCTCAACCATCTCTCGTGGGATCTCACGTCCTCTCTTCTGCATAAAGGTGTACATGTAGGTAGAACACTTCTATACATAAAAAATAAATATTTTTTTTGGGCTGGAGAGATGGCTCAGAGGTTAAGAGCACTGGGTGCTCTTCCAAAGGTCCTGAGTTCAATTCCCAGCAACCACATGGTGGCTCACAACCATCTATAATGAGGTCTGGTGCCCTCTTCTGGCCTGCAGGCATACACACAGACAGAATATGGTATACATAATAAATAAATAAATAAATAAATAAATAAATAAATAAAAAATATTTTTTAAAGTATAAAAGGCATAAGCCTGTAATTCCAGCACATGGAGGAAAGAGGACCAGAAGTTCAAAGCATCCCAGCCTCAAGCTCAGCCCGAATACTTGAGACCCTGTATGTATGTGCACTATGTGAATGCCAAGTGCCAGAAGCAGGGGTTGGGTCCTCTGGAACTGGAGTTCCATATGGTTGGGAGCCATCCTGTGGGGGAATGAGAGCCAAGTGTCCTTGGCCACTGAGCCCTCTCCTGCATCGGAAGCCACCTTTTGAGGACTGCGCCATTACCTGGGTGAGGTTCAGATTTGTCCACCTCAGAGCCCTGAGGCAGGTCAGCAGGAAAGGTGTTACCGGTACCAACCTACACTAGAGTGTCTTGATCCAACACATCCTGTCAGCGCCTTATTGGATGAAGTCAGGTTGAGGCAGGGGCACTAGAAAGTCATTTCCAATGGAATTCCAATGCAGAACCCACTCCAAGCTAATGAGACCATCTCTGTTGGTGGTACCTACCGTTGAATGTAACCCTGGTTGACCTGGAACTCACTATGTAGTACAGGCTACCCTAGAACTCTTGTCAATCTTAGCCTCCTGGAATGTTGAGTTTAGAGGCACCAGATTCTATCCATTAACACACTGTGAGGGAAACAATTCTGTGACCAATTCTGCACACAACCAAAGAAATAAATGAGCCTGCCGGGTGGTGGGGGCACATGCTTTTAATCCCAGCACTTGGGAGGCAGAGGCAGGTGAATCTCTTGAGTTCGAGGCCAGCCTGTTCTACACCATGAGTTCCAGGACAGTCTACAAAGCTACAGAGAAACCCTGTCTCAAAAAGCCAAAAAGAGAAGGAGGAGGAGGAAAAGAAATAGATGAGCCTTCCTACTACACTCAAACAAGGCAGGAGAAAGGTGGGGCCAACAGGCTTTTCCTAATTGACTTTTAGTTACAGTTAGGACACAGCTTTCTTGCGTGCTGCCTGGTGTCACGAATGTCAGCATGGGAAACTGCTGAGACCAGACCATCCGTCGTCTCCATGAAAGAGGGACCTACACCAGGCAAGCTAGATGATTCTATTCTGACCGGCTAAGGCTGATGGACTTATCCCAAAGAACTTTTGACCAGAAGAGATCAGGGAATATTTGTCATAAATAATAGTGAGTGGTGGCTCAAGCCTTTAATCACAGAGCTCAGGAGACAGAGGCAGGCCAGTCTGGTCTACAGAGCAAGTTCCAGGACAGACAGAATTGTTACACAGAGAAACCCTGTTTCAAAAAAGCAAAAACAAAAGACACAAGAAACTAAACAAACCAAGTCCAGGAGAGAGAAAACACCATTTTAGAAACTCTACTCCCAAATCTCAAGCAAAGCACTGTCCAAAAGCCCAAAGAAGATTCATTTGTTGAGCCAGCAGTTAGGTCTTCTTTGAGGGGTGTTGCCAAACCTGACCAGGGCCTCATGCAAGCCTCGAGTACCCTACAGCAGAGCTCCTAGGTCCCATTAACCAGTAAGTCCCATAAACAACTGATCCCACTCAGACTGAGATAAAAGTTTCAACATCAAATGTTGAGCTGAGCTGGGTGGGTGGTGGTGCACACCTTTAATCCCAGGCAGGGGCAGGTAGATGTCTGTGAGTCCCAGGCCAGCCTGGTCTACAGAGTAAATTCCAGGACAGCCAGGGCTACACAGAGAAAGCCAGTCTCAAAAAAAGATAGATAAAACTAAGCTAAAACATGTTGTTCTGTGTGTATACACAGCACAACGCATTCAACCCAGGGCCCCCGTGCTGCCTGGGAACTACATCCTCTACATTTGACTCCTTAGAGTCTTTCCTTCTGTTTACTCAAGGGAACTTCAGCATCTCCAGCTCCCATAAAGCAAACTCTATAGACAGAGCCGGGTGGTGGTGGCGCACACCTTCAATCCCAACACTTGGGAGGCAGAGGCAAGTGGATCCCTGTGAGTTTGAGGCCAGCCTGGTCTACAAGAGCTAGTTCCAGGACAGGCTCCAAAGCTACAGAGAAACCCTGTCTCAATAAATAAATAAATAAATAAATAACAGAACAGAACAAGGGAGCTCAGGGCACCTCCTTCTTTGTAGAATGTCGACCCTGGGCCCTGCTCATGTTGCCTCAGATTACCACCCTACAATGGATTTTAATTAAACTTGGGCTTTCCTCAACATATTGAGAATGAGCAATTGGTCCACTAACCTAAAAATATGGGCAAAGGTACAACCATATCCACTTCTCAGCTGGGAGGGTGTTTCAAGAAAAATAACTCGACACAGCAACAAGAATGCGTGTCCCCAGCCAGAGGCAGACCTCCAAACACCTGCCCTGTGCGACCCTGCTATCCTTCCGCAGGGCAGTGGTCCTGAGATGGTGACAGGTGCTAAAGTGCAAAAGTCCCCTACTAAGTGCTAAAGTCCCCTACTAAGAGCAAGTCACAACCAGGGAGGTGACTAGATCTCCCAGAGCCCCATCATCTATAAAGGACCCCCCCACAGGATTCATAAAGTCCCACTTGCAAAGGACGTGACAAACAGACCTGCTATAAATTACAAGTATTGAGGGAGGCAATGGATGGAGGTTAGGGAGGAGAGGAAAGAAGGTCAGGCAAGCCCATCCTGGTAGTATACACCTGAGGCCAGGCCTGGTGACACATGCCAGCACTTGGGGCCAAGGAAACTGTGTTTGAAACAGATTATGTAACAAAAAAAAGGCCCTATTATTTCTTAAGGGAAAAAAAAAAATCCACCAGGTCTGAGATTGCCCCCTGTACCACAGTAAAGGACCCGGGGAAACTTCAGATTTAGCAAGGGCTATCTCAGAAATGCTTATCCAGAACTGACATGGAAGTTGGTCCAGGACAAAGAAATGCCAGGGGACATTTCCCTGGATGGAGTGTTTGTCCAAATGTCCACTGAAATCGGGTGCCTCGGGCTGCCATAATGAGGGGTGACAGGCGTCTCCAGGTCACAGGCACCACATGGCTGGAGGAAGGGCAGGCAGAGAAGCAGCCTCCCAGCCCCACCTCCCTTCCTCCTCCCTCAGCCCCCTGCAGCTCCCAGATCCTCTTTTCCCCTCCCCCAACCTTTGCAGGGGTAAGGGCTTTGCCTATGGCTTTAAAGAGGATGTGGCTGGCCTCAGCAGCCCCTTTGTCTTGGCTCTCTCCACCCCGACAGGAAAGGTGAAGGATTGTGCTTAGCTTTACAATTACACCTTCAGTTAGTCTCACGTTTGGAGGGGGAAGGAGCAAAAAGTAGCTCCAACCATAGAAACACAGCCCCTTTTCAAAGGGAACAAAGGGGGCTGGTGATGAAGGCTCTGCAGGTAAAGGTACTTGCAGCCAAGGTTGTCAACCTAAGCTCACTCTCCAGATCCACATGGTGGCGTGTACTACTTCGAGTTTTCCTGACCTTCACAATGGAGCCACATTCGTGTACACACACATAAAGTATAATAATTTTTTAAAGGAAACAAAGACAGCCCTTCCTGACAACTCCCCAGTCACAGACAATGATGGTTTAGAAATGCTTCCATAACTAAGAATGAAACAGTACCTCAGGAAGGCAGGAAAAGGAGGGGCTGGCAAAGGTGACTCTCCATGCCGCTCTCAGCACAGGCCACCTCGACAGTCACGTGCTGGGGACTACTCTAGGTACCACTGAGTGTTCCACCTTAAAGATGGAAGGTTTTAGAGCTGAACCCAGCTTCATCCCTGATCCTTGTGAAGATTGTTCCTACTGCACGGATGTAACAACTAAGACACTGGGCTAGAACTCTAATTGCTTTGCAATAATACCATCTAAGCACAAATCCAAAGCGACGCTTGCCTGAAAAGGTCAGCCCGTGCTGGGAGGTAATGAGGCCAACTACATAAACACAAATGCTTGCTGCATTACCAACCCTACAAAAGTTTTACCTTGAAGGTGGGAGATGCAACCCAGTAGTAGATGGCTTGCCTGAAATAAGACACTGGGTTAGGTCCCAAAGCACCTTTTTGGGGGGTGGAGGGGGCGGATAAGATTCCCAAGTCTGGAAAGGCTAAGTATATACCTGAGGTTTCCAAGGGTCAGCACACAAGCCTTAACAGGCCTAGAGGACACAGTAGGGTCAGTGTCGTCGCCAGTCCACCAAAACCCACAACATCCACAAGTCAGGAAGCACTCACTCTACTGGGCCCTTAATTCCTTTTCATTCACACGCTTCAGACTGCAAAGCGGGAATCACTGATTCCGTGCCGCAAGCCTCAAGGATGTAGGGGGTTGCAGGCTGGAGGCAGAGGCATGTGGAGACCACAGGACTGCAGCCACAGGTGGATAGAGCAAGACACGCTGCTCCTCTGGGCAGTCCATCCTTGTGACCGCAGGACTCCGTTTTCCCGGTCGAACCTTCTAGCCTGGAAGAACTCCACAGGCGTCCTTAAGCAATCCCTGAAGTAAGTACAGACGCTCGCATGCTAGTAAGTGAAGGCAGGTTTCTTCTGTTTTATTTTGGTTTTGATTTGCTTAATTAAGGTCTCGGTTTAGGAATTTGTAAGTGGGGCCACCTCACCCCGGAAGAAAGTTAAGAATGGAAAGTGAGCCCCTGGGGCAGCCGGCGTGGTGAGGCAACGCCCCCAGCTCCTCCCTGGCCAGGTGTGCTCAGGCGGCCCCTCCCAGCTGCCGGCTGCACCTCAACTCAGGTGGCTCCGCTCCGGAGGACCCCGGGGACAACGCCCATCTCGCATCCCCACTGGCCGGTACCCAGAGCACCATCCCAACCTGGGGATATCCGTCACGCGAAGTTCCAAGTCAGAAGGGATCCACATTCACCGCTACCTTGACGAGACAACTTCTTCCTCTACATCCGGACCATCCCTCCCCGAGGAGGCTCCGGGTGAGCCGAGGCCAGGTAAGGACACTGGGTCCCGGGGACAGCCACCCGTCGAGCCCCATTCCGCTCCCAAGTGCCCTCAACTCGAGATTCCAGAGAAGCGACACATCTCCTTCCCTGAATTCAGAATCGGGTGCAGTGAAGGCATCGCTTCCTCTGCCCCCATGCCTGGTACCCGTGTCCCCGTCCCGCTAAACACCACGCGCCCCGTTCCCTCCGGTTCCCCGCAAACCTGCAGGCGCCTCTAGGGGACCTGTCGTCCCGGCACCCACCCAATCCCAGACTCCAGCTTCCGGTCCCCTGGAGCGCTGGGCGCTCACCTGCCGCGAGCCTTGCTGTGGCGAGGCGCCGTGGTCCCGCTGCGGGTCGTGGCCAGCGGACGGCGCGGGGTGCCCGGCTCGCGAATCTCCGGCGCCGATCGCCGCGCTACGTTTACTTGGGCCGCTTAACCCCCGCGCTGCCGGCCGGGAACGGCCGTGCGCTCGCCCGCGCGCCAGTGGGCCGCCCGGGTTGGTTCGGGGCGTAGAGGCGGGAGAGTCCACGCGGGCTGCAGCTGCGAGGCGAGGGGAGGCGGCGAGGGCGCTGTGGGCCAGGCGAGCACGGGAGTGGGTGGGGAGGGGGCGGCGCCGCTGCCCTTGTAGCCCCGGCCCGGCCCTCGCCCCGCCCCCGCCCGGGGGCGCCCCCACCGCAGCCACTCACCGGCCGGCCGGGCCAAGGGGACGGGCGAGGGAGATTTGAAATCCCTCCCGAGCCTCCTAGCCCCGCCTCCTCGGGCGCCGCCCCTGGGCCCCCTATGTCTGGAGGGTCACCCTCGGCAATGATTCGATCCCACAGGGACTCCACCTGAGATCCCCCTATGCTGTCCCCCACGCCCGAGCAGATGCACACACTCACATGCAAGCACACACTGGCAGGTCTGGATGCCCGACCCAGAGAGGGAAGAGCTCCCGCTGGAGTCACACAGCAACCCTGCATCCGCTTTTCCACCATCCCTCCGCTGCAAGGCTGGCCAGGGCGCTGCTGTGGCCTTGCAGGTCACCAGCTGGGGACCCCGTTACTGCTTCCTGCCTTCACCCAGTTTCGCCTTTGTCAGCCATTTTGAAGGGAAAGGAGGCCCTTCGAGGAAGAAGAAGCATTCGTGTTCCCCCGACTACCTGGATTCTCGTGCCAACTGGGGGAAAGTACTACTCCGCAGCTTAGGGTTGCCTCGGCCATAAGCCCCATTGGGAAAACATTAATATTTATAATAGGCACCTGACGTTTATATTTCTTTATTTTCTTTTGTGCCTGCTTGTTGTCTGTCCCCATACTTTAGATGGTGAACACCAAAGTAGATACTAAATAAATATATGTTAAATGAATGCGCAGAACGAACGATTGCAATGACGAACTACAAGGCCAAGCACGTGCTGGCTCCACTCGGCCTTCACAAATCTCCCTGACTTGGCTCCAACCTGTTCTCCGTTTTACTGTTCCTCAGATGCACCAAACAGTTTCCTTAAGGTGAATGAGTGCTTTGGTGTCTCTTTCCTCCTTAGACTCTGTTTCCTTACGTCTGTCCCAGGAGGAAGCTTTTCATTACTACATAGGACAATCTTTCCTTCTAGGCTCCTTGTGTTCCCATAACACTTAAGCCTCTCTAAGATTGTCTTGTATATTCTTGTCTGCATTTCCCTCGCAGGGGGGCAGGGGACCTCACTCTAGAAGATGGAAGCCACAGCTATCTGTCTCTACAGCCCACAGGGGGCCTAACATCAAAAGGAACGAACTCAACACAAGTTTGCTGAATGAATGAATCTCCACTGGTTTCCTGCCTGGAGGCTCCAGCTTGAGTTAAACACAGCTTTCCCCAGCGCCTCTCCCTGGCTAGAGAATAAATGAGCAAGTGGGGACTACTTTGGGAACTTCAGGTTTCAACATTCTCTGGGCCTTGTTCCACTTAAAAAAGAATAGAAAGGCCAAGAGACAGAAGAAGAGAAAGACTTAAACAGAGCCCAGTGGAGGCCTGACCTCATGGGGAGGGCCAGCAGGAACTTCTTGGCACTGGGACAAACAGCTCTAAAGTGTGACCCACAAGTTGGTGCAGAGAGAGAATGCCTTAAGCATCCAAATTAGCAGGTGGTCTTGGTCTTGATCTTGTAACTATCCAGAGAATAGCAGGACCTGGTCGATCCTGCCTGGAATCCCAGCACTTGGGAATTGCCTCATTCAAGGCCATTCTCAGCTACATAGCAAGTTCCAGACCAGACTGGCCTGTATGAGTATATGAGACCTTGTCTAAATCCCTCTTTCCCCAACCCAGAAAAAAAAAAAAAAGTCAGGAGAACGGGAGTAAGAAAACTACCTTCAGGGCTGGACAGATGGATAAGTGGTTAAGAATGCTGGCTGATCTTCCAGAGGATGGGGGTTCAATACCAAGCACCCATATGCAGCTCACAACACAGTTCCAGGGGACCCAACACTCTCTTCTGCCTTTCACAAACATACATGAAAGCAAACACCATACACACCAAATAATAATCATATTTTAAAAGAAAGAACACTAGGGAAGCGTGATGGCGCATACCGTTAAGCCCAGCACTTCTGAGGTAGAGACAGCAAGATCTCTGTGAGTTGGAAGCTGGTCAGACTGGTCTCCATTGCAAGTTCCAGGTCAGTTAAGGTTATCCAGTGAGATCTTGTTGGAAGAAAGAAACTAATCCCAAGAGAGCACAAAGCTTCACAGTTTGAAAACTCATTAGTCATATTGGTGGACTCCCTTGAGCTACAAGACCCCCCAGTAAAGACAGAGCAAGGAGCACCAGCCGGAGTGTGGAGCAGTGAAAAGAAGCTCAGAAGAGGGAGGCATTTGTATAACACCACCTTGACTGCACACCTGTGTCCGTCAGCAGTGTTTATTGTAAGATATAGCTGGTCATAATCATCACAACCATGCTGCTAATCACTGTGTCCTAAGGAGACTAGGGTTGGGTGAGTAGCCCTGTGGCAGAGGCCTGGCTCGCCTACCATGTGCAAGGCCCAGGAGCTCCTTCCTCACCACCGTATGCAGCATGCACATGCATGCACACAGAGATCTGTGATTAAAGCCCATTTGTTTTACATTCAAGAGACAAAAAGAAACTGGGGTTGGTTTCACACTTTCAACTCTAGCTCTTGGGAGATGGAGGTGGCAGGATTGCTAGTTGTCTGACACAGGCTGGACTGCATGGAGAATTGCAGGATAAGCCTGGACCATATAGAGAGATGCCTCCCCTTTTCCTTCAACAAAGAAGGAAGAAAGAAAACACATCAACTAAAGGATGTCCTTGCTCTCAACACGCAGGAAATACCTAGGAAAGGACTATAGTGCCACCTGCTCACTCTCTCATACAGGAAAACAAATGCATTACATGCAGGAGGCAGATTTGAAAGCAAACGAGGCAAAACATAAACAAACGGGTAGTCTGCTTTTAAAGCTTTGTATATTCCTTGTACTTGTCTTATAATGTCGAAAATTTTGTGTTTCATTATTTATCTGGTGTGGCGGCTGGAGGTCAGAGGACAGTTTTTCAGGGCTCTCTCCTTTTCCACTATGTGGGTTCTGGGGCTTGAACTCAGCTCTTCAGGCTTGACAACAAGCGCCTTTACCCCCTGAGCCATCTCACCAGCCCTCTTAAATTAAACTGGTATTCAAGAGCCAGGTGTGGTACACCTTTTTAATCCCAGCACTTGGGAAGCAGAGGCAGGTAAATCTCTGTGTGTTCAAGGCTAGCCTGGTCTACATCGGGAATTTCAGGCCAGCCAAGGCTATATATAGTCAGACCCTGTTTCAAAGATCAAACAAAGAAAATTTGCCCTATTCATAAGGTATTATAGAAATTAAGTTGTAACATAAAATAGACATGAAAACTAGACCTGGTAGTTTATAATTCCAGCACTTGGGAGATAGAAGTAGCAAAGCTGAGGAATTTAAGTTCTCCCACATAGTGAAGCCGTCCTGGTCTACAAGAGACCCTGCCTCAAAAAAAAGCAAACAAGGGATGAAGAGATGACTCCGAAATTAAGAGCACAGGATGTCCTGCCAGAGAATCCAGGTTAGATCCCAGCACTTAGAGCATTTGTAACTCCAGTTCCAGGGGATCTGATACCTTCTTCTGACCTCCTCGGACATCAAACACATGTGGTAAAACATTCATGCATATAAAATAAAAATAAAGCTTAAGTCCCACCAAACAAACAAAAATATGATCATAAGGGAAAGACTCTGGCCACCAAGCCTGAGGATCTGAGTGTAATCCCTGGGACCCACACACAGTGGAAGGTACAAACCAGTTCCAGCAAACTGTCCCCTGATCTCCAAACCTGTGCTGTGTCACAAGCACCGACACATGCACAACATAAATAAATAAATGTGGTTTGGATTTTTTTTCTTTTACATTAAAGCTAGGTATCACATATCTGTTGTCCCAGCAATCAAAAGGTAGAAGCAAAAGGATTTTTAGGGTTTCTAAGCCAGCAGAGTCTTGTCTCAAGCAACAGCAAAAACAAATCCCAGGTGTGGTGAAGCCCACCTGTCATCCGAACACTTAGGAGACTGAAGCAGCAGGATCTCCATGAGCTCTAAGTCAGGCCAACCACAGAGCAAGACTCTACCAAAGAGGAAGCAAAGCAATAACCACCCTTTCCTCCTTAGCCAGGTGTAGTCTCCCTGGGCCCCAAATCCAAGGTCTTAAGCTATCCAAGAGGACCAAGGATAGCCTGGGCTACCAGAGATGGTCTACAAAGAAAGCTACCTGCAGATGTACACATCTTACTAATCCTTCTGCTCATGAACGAACACTGATCGACTTATGCTCACGCCGAGGATTGATATTTGTGTTCAATCCTGCTGTCTTAGAGCAGCAATGGGTACTTACTTGTTTGTTTGTTTGTTTGTTTGTTTGCTTGCTTGTGGTTTTTTCTGGACAGGTTATCTCTTTGTAGCCCTGGCTGTCGTGGAACTCACTCTGTAGACGAGACTGGCCTTGAATTCACAGAAAGCTGCGTGACTCTGCCTCCCAAGTGCTGGAATAAAAGACTTTCGTCACCACACTCAGTTTATTAATTAATTATTAATTAAGCAGTACTGGGAAGTAAACTTGGAACTTTACACATGCTAGGCAAGCGCTCTACCGCTGAGCCACAACTCCAGCCTGCCTGTGAAGCCTTTGACAGAGTACCGAATACATCCTGGGGTTCACTATGGACTGAGTATTTTAATGAATACCCAACACTAGACTCTATATTCCTCAATCATCTTTAAAGCAGAGGTAATAATTTTAGCTACTGAAAGTTTATTGGAGAATTATGTTATTAAATATAGAGAGAAGGCATCTCACACAGTGCCTGGCCCATTGGAAACTCATTAAAGTGTTGTTATATAAAACCATAGTGTCATTGTGCAATAAGCGCAGACATAACGCCCCATGCCTGTCATTCTAGCACTCCTGACAGAGACAAATGAATCAAAAATTCAAGGTTGGCAACAGGGAATAGTGGCACATGCCTTGAATCCCAATACTCAGGAGACGGAGGCAGGTGGGTCTCTGAGTTCAAGGCCAGCCTGATCCAAAGGACATTGGCTAGTGGGTAGGAAGGCTACACTGAGAAACCCTTTCTCAAGAGAGAGAGAGAGAGAAAGGAAGGAATAGAAATTCAAGGTTGGACTGTTAACGTGGCTCACCAGTTAAAAGCACTCCCATCTCTTCAGAGAGGACCATGATTCAGATTCCCAGCACTGCAGTTACCATGGATGTGGTGCACAGAAACTCATGCAGACACAGGAGTAAAAGGAAATTAATGAAAACAAATTCAAAGTCATGCTCAGCTATGGGAAAAGGAGGGCAGCGTGAGATACCTGAGGCTTTGTTTCAAAATGGGGTGGGGAGTTGGCTCAGCAGGTAAAGGGGCTTGCCACCAAACCTGAGGACCAGAGTTCAACTCCCGGGAATCACATGGTGGAAAGCATGACTCTAGGAAATTGCCCTCTGATCTCCACACAGGCTGTGGCAGGAGAACGTGCACGCGTGAGGACACACCCGTGTAGGCCCACATGCACGCACAAATAAATAACAAAATTAAGGAGAACTTTAATGGAAATGTTGTTCTGCTCCGCTGAACATTCTCCCAGCTCTTTCTATCCCTGTCCCCTGAGCACCTGGCTCCCAAGGCTAGTCCACTTTCACGCAGGCTCTTCCATTCATACTGCCTCAAATATGAAGAACTCTGTCTTACAGTGGAGGCAACTAAGGCTCAAAACGGGAGAAGGTTTGCCTGGAAAGTCACAGCTGGGTTGAGCTGGTGGCAGAGCTGGGACAAAACAGCCAGCTTGATCCTCTACCTCCCTGTGATTCCCCCCCACCCCCTTGTGTACCAAGCTGAGGAGTTAGACCCCCATCCCAACCAATTGGAATGATAATGGGAGTGAGGTCCGTTTCCCAGAGTGACAGCAGGGGTTCTCCCAGTCCTTGTGTGTGTGGGGGGGGAAGCACCCCATTGTAAAGTACTCAGGCTTCATTGCTGTGTCATTAGAGGCCACCTTCACTTGCTGAGCATGCTCCTTGCTTTTCATTTTCCACAGAAAAACACACGCCTATTGCTCTGATCCCCATGGACCACTGCCGAGAGAGACGGGTGTCCATCAGTCTGTTGTTGGTGTGATGCTGGGGCCTGGAACCCAGGGCCTCACACTTCCTAAGCCAACATTCTGGCCCCCTGATGGGATTTGAAGTCATCCACTCTTTTCTCTTACCAAGAGCAGTCACCACTGCTATCCCAAATTATGCAGTTAACACCTGTCCCCTAAATCTCTCCATCACCACCCCCCCACAATGCACCGATCCACCGCCTTCAGACAAACCAGCAAGAATGCCTGAAACTCAGGCTTGACACCACCCAAGGGGGAAGACGGGTTAGGGAAAACATAAGCGGCCAAATCTATGCTCATCCCGCTGGGAGCCAGTGAGGGACCTAGGGGGTCTTGTGGCTTCCCATGTCTGGGTGCAGACAACGTGGCAAGACTGAGGCCCTGGACCTCACTGGTGCCCTTGGCTACCTGCCTGCCACCAGACACTGCCCAGTGTCTCCTTCAGACTCTGCCTGCTCTGTACTATTTTTGTTTTATTTCCTCCTATGTGAAGACTGTTAGGGAAAGATCCCAGGGTTTTGCAAAGGCTCAGCAAACACTCTGCCTTGAGCCCAGCCCTTGACTGCTAAGAATCCCCCTTTTCAGCAGGGCTAGGTGGCTCACGCCTTTAATCCCAGCAAACCAGAGGCAGAAGCAGGTGGATCTCTGTGAGTTCGAGGCCAGCCTGGGGTACACAGAGAAACCCCTGTCCAGGACCTGATAAGGTTTAAGGATCGCTTTAGATTTGCTCTTATTTCAGGCCTTCCCACAGCTCGCCTTCCCCCACAAGCTATCTACGTGTATGCCATAAAACCTGCTCACAGTCTCTCACCCTCCTAGGCGTCTTCTTAACAATGGATCTAAGTGGCTTTTCCAAAAAGGTGTGCTAAACCCTTGCTTGGCGTACAGCAGGCCCTAGGTTCAATCCCCAGGCTTAAAAAAAAAATAAAATAATAGAAATCAAGCAAACAAGCAATGTCTTTCACACATAAGACAAAAAGTCGCAGAAAAAAGGAATAATTTCTCTTGTCCCCGGCACATAGTAGGTGCTCAATAAATAGCTACTGCCTTCCTGACTGTGTGGCCCAACGGGCTCTGCCACAGCTCAGGAGGAAAGTATTTTAGAAGACAGCTCGCTCAAGTAACACCTCCTAGGTTAAGCCCCCAGCCAGGTTCACAGCATCCAACAGAGACCAGCTTTGCAATTCTCTATGGGGCACACCAGGCATTCACTTTATAATTGTTCTGAAGAGAAAAACAAAGCTAACAATGGAGAAGCTAGGCCTTATTTTCTCAGGCAAAGTAATCCTTCTCATGAATTTGAAGTGAGGGGTGAGATTTCCGAAAGGTACAGGCATTATCACCCCTGCCCTCAAACCAGGAGCAGGCAACAGGGCCTTTAAAAGGCAAATTTCCCAGGTGGACAGCTTTAATGTCCCGAGGTGATTGGGCAAAAGAATCTTTTATTTATTTATTTATATTTTAGTTTTTATTTTGAGACTGTGTTTCTCTACACAACCCTGGCCGGCCTGGAACTCACTATGTTGGACCATTCTAGCTTCTACTCACAGACATCCTCCTGCCTCTGCCTCCCCAGTGCTGGGATACCAATGGATCTTTATTTTTTTTTTTATATTTATTTATTTGTTATTTATACAATATTCTGTTTGTGCGTATGTCTGCAGGCCAGAAGAGGGCATCAGACCTCATTACAGATGGTTGTGAGCCACCATGTGGTTGCTGGGAATTGAACTCAGGACCTTTGGAAGAACAGGCAATGCTCTTAACCACTGAGCCATCTCTCCAGCCCACCAATGGATCTTTAAAGGGAAATACTGTTACCTGAGAAATTCGACTTTTAAATCATTGGAGATTTGGAGGAATTTTTAAAACAAGCAAGCAAGTTCACGACCAAAACCTACAAAGAAAACAGAGAATTCGAGCTCCCCTTTAGGAATAACAAACAGCCAGGCACAGGGGCACACACCTTTCTTTAATCCTAGCACTTGAGAGGCAGAATTAGGAGGAACTTTGTGAGTTCAAAACTAGCCTGGTCTACATAGCTGGGGCTACATAGTGAAACCATATCTTGGAAAACAAACAAACATAAGGAAATAAGAAGAAAGAGGGCTCTTCCTTCCTTCCTTCCTTCCTTCCTTCCTTCCTTCCTTCCTTTCTTTCTTTCTTTCTTTTTCTTTTTTTTTTTTTACCACTATACAAACGAGGACTTTCTTTCTTTCTTGTTTTGCTGTTTTGTTTTGTTTGGGATTAAAGGCATGCGCCACCACCACCGAGCTGTCTTTTTTTAAAGACAGAATCTCATGTAGCCCAAGCTGATCTCAAACTCACTCACTTTATAACCAAGAATGACTTTGAATTCCTGAGCCCCTTGCCTCTGCCTCCTAAGCACCAGAATCCAGGGCACGTGACCCCTCACCTGCTTTCTCAGTCATGCTGGGGATCATGGCTCTATGCACCCTAGGCAAGCACTCTCCAACTGTGCTATATTCCGAGTTTTCAATGACTTTCCTGGCTTCCTCCCTTCTCAGTGCTAAGTGGAAATCAAACCTCCAGGACCCTTGAATGGTAGAGAGGTGCTCTACCATCTACCCCCAAAATATTACATTGTGTGTGTGTGTGTGTGTGTGTGTGTGTGAGAGAGAGAGAGAGAGAGAGAGAGAGAGAGAGAGAGAGAGAGAAGATGTTCTGTAGCCCGAACTGGCCTAGAACTTGCTTTGTAACCAGGTCTTTTCTCAAACTTGTAGCAATCCTCCTCCTACCTCAACCTCCCAACTGTTATTACAGGCGTGAGCTAACTGAGAAATAGATTTCATCATAAACAAGAATGAATCTAGTTTGTCTCTACTATAAGTTGTCTTTCAACTTATAAGTGGAGGCAGGTTGGTTTATCACTAACCATGCCTGGGCTCTCTTAACCTATAATTCTTTGTCCTTCCTTTATCCACTGAAGACTTGCACATCTTTGACCGAGATGGCAAGATTCTAAGCTAACCAAATTTTTGCATTTCTGAAGTGTAGGACAAAGATGTTAAATAGAAGATTAAGCTGAGGATAACAACAGAGAGAAGAAAATGCCCATGGTGTTTTGTTGTTCCATTTTATGCTAGAAACAGGTCCTGAAGCTAGCTAGACCTTTTGTGAAATGGCCCTCAGGCCCAAAGTGAGGCCTGGCTGGGATGGAATGTTTTGAAAACGTAGGAACCCTGCAGTCAGACAAACTAGGTAAAGATGACGAGGGACTTTATTTTTCTCAATCAGATGAGTTCACCACATTTAAGAGCTTAGTTTAAGAAAATGCCTTTAGACCCGGTTCAGTTCCCAGCCCACATGGCAGTTCACAACTGTCTGTAACTCCAAGATCTGACACCCTCACACAAACGTACGCGCAGGCAAACAACAGTGCCCATGAAATAAAAATAAACAGAAAGACGGTGCCTTTAGGTGGCATTTCCGAGCTGCAAGCTCAGTTCTTTCTCCTAGGGGAAGTGTGGAACCTGCTGAGCCTCACAGTAGGAACTCCACCTGAGCAGCCCTGCTTAACAAGGCTTTTCACTTGAGGGCTGGGAGAGAGGGGGGACATTTTAAAGTGAATGAGGGAGCAGGTCCCTCATTAAGTCTGAAGTGGGGGTGGGAGGTCCTCTGGAAACGAGGCCTCTGGGTCTGCATTTCCTGTTGAAGTTATTGCCACCTTCTCCCTCCTGAGCGAGGCTATGGAAACAGGAAAAAAAAAAACCAAAACCAGTTTGGTCCTAGGCACATCTCGGGGAGGTTGGTCCTGAGACCCTCAGTGAGCACAGGAAATGTGTCGCCCCTCTCCCATGCCTGGAATATAAGTTTGTGAGTTTTGTATTGAGATGGGGTCTCGCTGTGTATAGATGAGGCTGACAGCGAGATTCGCTGGGACTGGGATTGCATGTGCTTCACGTTGCCTACAGTTTTTGCTCTTCATCGGTCCTCCACACTGCTGGATACTTACTTTGTAGCAGCAGAATTCAGACTTCCCTATCAAAATCAATAAATAATAGCCATGGGTTGGTGGTGCATGCTTTTAATCCCAGCACTCTGGAGATGGATCCACTCAGGTGGATCTCTGAGTTCAAGGCCAGTCTGGGTGTGTTCCAGGACAGCCAGAGTCACACAGAAAAACCCTGTCTCGAAAAGCTTAAAAAATAAATAAAAAATTAAAAACTGTCTTCATATGTTCATGCCTTTACTTTAATCTCAGTTCTCAGTTCTTGAGAGGCAAGTGCCTTAACAAACCTCATCTGTTTTTGAGACAGGGTCTCACTGTGTAACCCTGGTTGGCCTGGAACTTGCTCTATCAACCAAGCTTTGTTCTCTGTTCTTTGTTTATTTTTCTTTATTGAGGCAGGGTCACATATAGCTATTCTTGCCATGTACTTGCTGATCTCTGAGTTCCCGGTCCCTCTGACTGCAGCTGTCAAGTGCTGGGATACACCACACCAGTTGTCGGCTTTGCCAGCCCAAATGCTTTTCCCTTTACAGTTTCACAGAGGAAACATTTGTTCCCACCATAGACCTTACTGATAGTGCAAATGTTTTTGTTGCTGTTTAAGACAGGTTTTGCTGGATACCTCTGTCTGTACTCTCATTACATAACCCAGGCAGGCATTAAAGTTCCATCCATCCTCCAGCTTCAGCCTGTACTAGGATTACAGGTAAGAGCTACCACAAGTGCTAATGTTCTTTGGTTTTCTTTCTTCTTTTGTTGTTGTTTTGGTTTTGTTGCTGTTTTATTTTGTTTTGTTTTGGAGACAAGGTCTAGCTGTGTAGTTCTGACTATCCTGGAACTCATTTTTTACATGAGATTAACCTCAAACTCAGAGATCCGCTTGCCTCTGCCTCCTGAGTGATTGGATTAAAGGTATGTGCCACTATGCCCAGCTTGTTTCCCTTCTTTATTATATCAAGAACATTCAGGGCTGGAGAGATGGCTCAGCGGTTAAGAGCACTGACTGTTCTTCCAAAGGTCCTGAGTTCAATTCCCAGCAACCACATGGTGGCTCACAACCATCTGTAATGAGGTCTGGTGCCCTCTTCTGGCCTGCAGGCATACACACAGAAAGAATATTGTATACATAATAAATTAAAAAAAAAAAAAGAACATTCACCTTTTACTTCAAGGACGCTCTTTATTGCTTTTGTCTGGTGCAACCATAATGCCAGCATCACCTACTGATGTGCTTTGGGGCCATTATAAAGCTTAACTGTAGCCACAGCCACACAGGATAATTCTTCTATAAACAAGAAGGTTATATGTTCAGGTGTGGTCCAACACTCCTGTAATCCCAGCACTTGGGAGGCGAAGACAGGAAGATTGCTATAAATTCAAATCTAGCTAGTTGATGTAATAAGTTCCAAGCCATTCAGGGCAGCAAACTGAGATTTAGCTCAAAAAGGAAGGGGGGTGGGGCTTTGGCTGAAGGATGAGTAGCATAGAGCATGTGGATACAATGTAGATATATCAAACAAAGGGTAAAACAGTGGATGGGCCAAAGAAATTGTCACTGCTCAGAATAATGTGCCACTTAGACCTTATGAACTAGCATTTTTTCTGAAAATTTCCACTTAATATTTTCAGATCAAAGCCAACCACAAACCAGGTAATGGTGGTGCATGGTTTTAGTCCCATTTAATCTCAGCACTTGGGAAGCAGGAGGATGGATCTCTGTGAGTTCGAGGCCAGCCGGGTCTACAAAGTGAGTTTCAGGGCAGCCAGGGATGTTACACAGAGAGACCCTATCTAGAAAAAAAAAAAAAAAAACTTAGAAAGTAAAAAGAGTCAATTGTGTTGTCTATGTGAGTTACAAAGTTCTTACTTTGTTTTCGTTTTTCTTTTCTTTTTTAAAAATGTTTATTTTATGTGCATTGGTGTTTTGCCTACATGTATATCTGTATGAGGGTGTCAGATCTTAAGAGTTACAGACAAGCCGGGCGGTGGTGGCGCACGCCTTTAATCCCAGCACTTGGGAGGCAGAGGCAGGCGGATCTCTGTTAGTTTGAGGCCAGCCTGGTCTACAAGAGCTAGTTCCAGGACAGGAACCAAAAGCTACGGGAAAAAAAAAAAAAAAAAAAAAGAGTTACAGACAGTTGTGAGCTGCCATGTGGTGCTGGGAATTGAACCCAGGTCATTTGGATGAGCAGCCAGTACTCTCAACTGCTAAACTATCTCTCCAGTCTCCCTGCCCCAATTTTTGTTTGTTTGTTTTCAAGACAGGATCTTTGTGTATCCCTGGCTATCCTGGAACTCACACTGTAGACCAGGCTGGCCTCAAACCCAGAGATTTGCCTGCCTTTGGCTCCTGAGTGCTGGGATCAAAGGTGTGAGTCGCTTCTGTCCAGCAAGTTTCTTAGTAAAGGAAGGAAAGTTAGGTGCAGTGATATAAGCCAGTACTACCAGTACTCGGGGACAGAGGCAGGAGTGGTACCTCATATTATAATCTCCGCAATCAGGAGGCAGAAGTAGGAGGATGGATGTGAGTCCTCTGAGGTCAGGCTATTGAATATCAGGCTAGTTAGGGCTATGTTGTGGGACCTATCTCAAAAAAAAAATAAAATAAGGCCCAGAGAGACAGCTAAGCAGTTAAGAGCACTTGTTCTTGTAAAGGTCCTGGGTTAGGTTCCCAGCAGCTACATAACGGCTCACAACCATCCATATTTCCCACCAATAACTCTAGTTTCAGGGAACCCAGTGCTGTCTTCTGACTTCGCAGACACCAAATACATAAATGGTACAAATACATTCACATACTCACATATACAAAACAAGATAAATCAAAAAATAAAATAACAACCAAGTATGGCAGCATTCACCTATAATCAGAGCACTCAGGAGATGAAGGCCAGAGAATCAGAAGTTCAAGGCCAGCCTTAGCTACACAGTAAGATCAAGGTCCGCCTGGGTCACTACACTCATCTTCCTCTCTGTGAGTGAAGGTCAGAGTAGAACTTGTGGAGCTGGTTCTCTCCTTCCACTTCTTTATCCCAAGAATCAAATTCAGGTCTTCAGGATTGGCAGGCAGCACCTTTACCCAGCTCACCGAACAGTGATCATGTCTCCAAAATAAAACAAAAGAGAGAAAAAAGTGAAATGACAAGAATGTGAGGAACATTAAAATAGAAAAAAAATGCTCTGTTCCCGGGACCACTAGAGCTAGAAAAGAAAGAGTAGGCGGGACCAGCAGATGAAGTCAACACATAAAACTGATCCTTAGGAGCTGGGGTGGGGCTCCATAGGTAGTGTTCACCTAGCATGAATGGGGCCTTAAACCCACACACGGTTCCTCATAAACCTGGCACTCGGGAGGTGGAGAGAACAGGATTGACTGTAAACTCATCAAGGCTAGCCTGGTCCCTCATCTACAATTTAATGCAACTACATGGCTAGATCTTGGGGGCAGGGGCAAGCAAAGGGCAAGAGAAAAACAAAGAAGGGCCAACTTGCAGGGATGTCTACCCGTTTGATATTGCCACAAGACATAGTCATCTACAAGTTCACAATTGAAGCTTGAAAATTGTACACTTACATTACCAAAGAAAACAAAAACAAAAAACCAAACAGGGAAACAGTTCTGCCTGGCTTGGAACCCACTGTGTAGACCAGGCTGCTCTCAAACTTACAGCGATCTGCCTACCTTTACCTCTTGAGTGCTGGGATTAAATAAAGGCCTGCACCGCTAAACCCAGTTTCATGTTTTAAGTAAGCTTATAGTTTTGTGTTGGGACAAATCATAGCTGTCTTTTGGCCACACGTGTCCTGTAAGTTGACCACTCCTGGATACACTAAGTCTCTGGACAGAAGACTTTTGTCAACGTTTCCAAAGGGACTTTTCAGAGAAGTGTGGAAGCTCAAACTGTCTCAGGACAGCCAATTCTACCCCAGGTTTCTACGTAGCTCCCAGGTACTATCAGGCTAGACTCAGTGCCAGATGCAGCCCTTGCTTAGGTGGGGGGACAGGTCCTAGGACCGAGGGAGTAGATTTCCATTTTCTCCTCTCATATGAAGGTGAGGTTAGCACTCACCCAGGGGCTGGAGATTCTGCTCTCTCTACAAGCTTGGTTGCTGGTGGGGCCCAGTAATTGGTAGCTATACCAAATTGTGCAGATGACACTAATTCCAAATGTATATAGGAAAGAGAAATGGTAGATATATTTAATAGGTAGATTTACCCAATACTTAACAGCAATGATAAGGATAGCAACCAGCCATTGACTGAGGAATGCCTATGCGCCAAGCTCTGAGTTCAAAGATTTTGGCAGATGAAAACCCCGGCAGTCACCCCAGTTAACATTATACGCTGAAATTGAGGCTCCGATGGTCAAGCGCTTTACACTGGATCATCCAGGCAGCGACCGGGAATCCAAGCGCGAGCCTCAGAGCGGTTCCTGGAGCCCGGCGGCCGCGCGTGCGCGGTCCCGAGAACGGCGGCAGCTGGGAGTGTGGCGAAAGTGCGGCTGCGGAAGCGCAGCGACGCCGGGGAGGAGGAAGAGAGCGCCGCTGCTGGGCTGCGGGGCTCCTGGCGCCATGGGTCGCCTGCATTGCATGCAGGACCCGGTGCCCGAGGCCGTGCGCGGCGACATGCAGCAGCTGAACCAGCTGGGCGCGCAGGTGGGCCTCGCCTGGGCGCGGGAGGGGCTCAGGAGTGGGCAGGCTCGCTCCGGAGATGGGGACCCCTGGGCACCAGATCTGTAGGTTCCTGGAGATGGGAATGAGGGGATTCCGAGGGGCCCCGGGTTGAAGAGATTAGCGGAGCAGGTGGACTGCAAGCCGAGTGTGGGCATCAGTGTGGCCAGGCCCGAGTGGGGCTCTGGGCCTGAGCCGGAAGAGGCTCAGACGGGACCGGCGACCACACCCCTTCCCAGTGCCGGAAAGGAACGGTGCTTGCTTTCGAGGCCCTGTCCGGTATGTTGTGGAGCTCGGAATGCCACCTCCTGTTCAGACTGCGGGAATTAGCTAAGTCAGGGATCTGGGACCATCCTGTTCTCCTGCCGAAATAAACGTGTTACAGTGGTCCTTGTCAATACCAGTACTTAGGTGACCGCAGGAATTCCGATCCAGCTTTCAAGGCCAATCTGAACTACATGAGACCTCCTGTCAAAAAACAAAGTAGATAAATATATAACCCTTCACCCCTCTAAATGTACTACGTGCTCTTTCCCAGAATGGGTCTTAACTTCCGAGGAGCTGAGGTCCTCAACTTCCCCACACACTTAGTAGGCCTGTTTGAGAAATAACCAAACTATGCAGGACAGCCTAGTGCTCACTTTAATCCCAACATTCTGGAGGCCTGGGAAGTCAAATCTCTGTAAATTCAAAACCAGTCTCTTCTATATAATGAGTTTCAGGCCAGTTAGGGTTACATAGTGAGATCCTGTCTCAAAATAAGTAACAAAAATAAGATCTATTGATAGTACATGCCTGTTGCGCCACCCCTTGAGAGGCTGAAGCAGAAAAATTGCAAGTCTGGAGTCAGGAATTCAGAACCAAGTTGTCAGACTTCAAAGGGAAGTAGCTAATGTTTTTCCATTACCACAGTTCTCTGGAAGACTTTTTGTAACAAAAAAAGAAAGGGCCGGGCGGCGGTGGCGCACGCCTTTAATCCCAGCACTTGGGAGGCAGAGGCAGGTGAATCTCTGAGTTCGAGACCAGTCTGGTCTACAAGAGCTAGTTCCAGGACAGACTCCAAAGCCACAGAGAAACCCTGTCTCGAAAAACCAAAAAATAGAAAAAAAGAAAAAAAAAAGAAAGGAAGCTTCTACTATTTAAAAAAAAAAAAAAAAGTTGGTTTTTTTTTCTTTTTTCTTTTTTTTTTTTTTTTTTGGTTTTTCAAGACAGGGTTTCGCTGTAGTTTTAGAGCCTGTCCTGGAACTCACTCTGTAGATCAGGCTAGCCTCGAACTCACAGAGATCCGCCTGCCTCTGCCACCCGAGTGCTAGGATTAAAGGCGTGCGCCTCCACCGCCCAGTTTAGGTTATTTGGGAGTTGGCTTTGGCGCTGTCCCACTACTATGCAAGTCGCAAGGACTGAAATCAGGTGCCTATGCCAACCGAGCCATCTTGCAGCCCCAAGATCTTTTTGTTGTTGTTGTTCTTTCAAGACAATGTTTCTCTGTGTTATAGTCCTAGCTGTCCTGGAACTCACTTGGTAGACCAGGCTGACCTCCAACTTACTGAGATCTGCCTGCCTCTGCCTCCAGAGTGCTGGGATTAAAGGTGTGCACCTCCACTGCATGGCCTGGAACTGAAAGTAATCCTCCTTCCTTTGCCTTCCAGGGCTAGGATTCTAGGATAAACTACCATGTCTGACCTTGTTTGTTTGAGTCTGATTCTCAATAAATTGCCCAGACTGGCCTTGAATTTAGAATCCTCCTTCCTCAACCCCCAGAATAGCTGAGATTACACTGTGCCTACAGGTACAGATCTTAAAAAAAAAAAAAAAAAAAAAAAATTAACTTTAACCATTTTACTGTGTAGCCTATATGAACTTCAAATTCACAATCCTCCTGCCTCAGCCTCCTGAGTACTGTGCTAGGGTCGCAAAAGTTGTGGCCTGGTTTGTTTGTTTCTTGAGGCAAGGTCTCACTCTGTAGTGATCCTCCTGCTTCTGCCTCCCCAAGTGCTGTGTGCAATTGCAGGAGTGCACTACCTTGCCTGGCTGAGCCTCTGTTCTTTGTTCATGAACAGTGCTTTCCAGGGAGAAAGGTCTGTGTAAGCATGGATGGAACAGTTATGAGCCACTTACTCTCAGCAGAGGAATTCATGGTTCTGGGGCTCTGATTGTCGTTAAAATTGCATGTGTAGTATGACATCATCCTCTAGGAAGGTTGTCTGGTCAATGAAGGAGTGTATCCTTTCACTGGCTGACTTTTCCTGACACTGAGCAGTTCTCTTGTTGTTTGCTTTTGATAGTAGTTAAGATTTTGGTAGGGAGAGTTAGCTGATGAGCATTTCCTGGGCAAGGCAGCAGCATAAGAAGACTTCCACAACAAGTACTTCCCGTGCATTTAGCAGGAGTTAAGATGCTGTGAAGACAAAGGCTGTATCAAGAAATGAAGGGGAAGTCTGTGTTTCTTATCAAGACTGCAAATCATAGGTGTGTGATGCCCCCCGGGGAATGTTCATTCTCAGCAGAAGAAACAAGAGAACAGACCCTGCTTCAGAGGTGGTCATTGTACCACACACCTTTATTTTCTTATTTATTTGATTTGATTTTTAAATTGCTTTCTTCTTTTGTTTTTTGGAACAGGGGTTCTCTTTGTCTCAGTGCTGTCCCGGAACTCACTCTGTAGACCAGGCTGGCCTTGAACCAGAGATTCACCTGCCTCTGCCTCCCGAGTGTTGGGATTAAAGGTGAGCACCACCACCACCCGACTATACACCTTTATTTTATTTTATTATTATTTTTGTTTATTTTTAGACAGGGTCTCACTATGGAGACCTGGCTGGCCTCGATCTATAAACCAGTGCCACACAGTGACACTCGCCCTCAAAACAGCAACAGAATCCAGAACCAAAGAACTAGCATCTCAGGGGAAGACAGCAAGGGATTTTCTGGGTCCTTCCACACACACTACTAATAGTAAATGTTTGGCCTTTAATCCCAACAGGAGGAGGCAGAGGTAGGCAGGTCTCTGAGAGTTCAAGGCCAGGTTGGTCTACCTATCAAGCTTCAGGCCTGTCAGGGATACACAGTGAGACCCTGTCTCAAAAACAAAAAAGAGAGACCCGGCCTCAAAGTAGAAGGTGAGATCCAGTTCTTGAAAGCTGTTCTATGACTGCCCCCCCATGACCCACCCCCATAAATAAAAGGGGAAGGGTGAACATGATAAAAACACAGTGTATAAAATTCTCAAAGAATTGGGAGGCAGAGGCAGGCAGATCTCTGTGAATTTGAGGCTAGCTTGGTCTACAGAGCGAGCACCAGCACAGCCAAGGCTACACAGAGAAATCCTGTCTTCAAAAACAAAACAAAAACAACAACAACAAAAACCCCAAGAATTAATAAAATGTGGATCATCAAGCTATCTGATTCTGTCCTTCTCTTTCAAAAGCCTATACAGTGGGACGGTGTGTGGCATACTAGTTGGAATAGAGACGAATGTGGCAGGCACACTGGGGGTGGGCAGCAGGGGACAGGAGTGGTGCTGATGTTCTGTGTTGTCCTTTTGCAGCAGTTCTCAGCCCTGACAGAAGTGCTTTTTCATTTCCTAACCGAACCTAAAGAGGTGAGTGAGGCATTTTGTGCTGAGGAGGTTTTGCCAACATGGATCTAAAGGTCTGAGATCTTAAAGAAGGTCTGGGTGCTGGCTGCACTTATAAAGGGCCTGGGTTCTGTTCCCAGAACCCACGTGGCAGCTCACAGCCCTCTGTAATTCTTGTTTCATGGATCCCGTGAAACATGCATGCAGGCAGAATACTCATGCACATAAATAAAGCAAATCTTTTTAAAAGGTAAGGAAAGGTCTGTGTTGTCCCCTCTCTGCAGGTGGAACGCTTGCTGGCTCAGCTCTCTGAATTTGCCACTACTAATCAGATCAGTCTTGGCCCCCTCAAAAGCATCGTGAAAAGCCTCCTTCTGGTTCCGAATGGTGAGTTGACTCTCAGCAGCTCCAAAAAGACAACACTGCTACATGAGCCTTCCTTTAGTTGTGGAGTCGTCCAAGCAGCACCCAGTAAAAGCCAGACATGGCAGGGCACACAGAATCTGGGTAAGGAGGTAAATGTCACAGCTCACCATGGTCTGCGTCTGTGGACTCAACCAACCATCCAAGGATCAAAAACATTTTTAAAGTGAGGAGGGACAGCATAAGCCTTAAACGTTTTTAAAAATCATGGCTGTATGCAACATGGACAGGCAGTTTTTGTTTATTCTTCTCAAAGAGGCCCATTGATTATATGCCAATATTGTACATTTTATCTGAGGGATTTGTAATATTCTTTTTTGTTTGTTTGTTTGTTTTTTGTTTTTTGTTTTTCGAGACAAGGTTTCTCTGTGGCTTTGGAGCCTGTCCTGGAACTAGCTCTGTAGACCAGGCTGGTCTCAAACTCACAGAGATCCACCTGCCTCTGCCTCCCAAGTGCTGGGATTAAAGGTGTGTGCCACCACCGCCCGGCTAATTTGTAGTGTTCTAAGGGACCTGTGAACCCAAGTACAGCTTGCTGACACAGCAGAGAGGCCATGAAAGCTCACGCTGGGTCTGCATTCTGGGTTCGGCCATCCATTCCCTAAGTTCAGAAACTGAAGGACAGGGCTGTCCAGTGTCATTGAATCTCTCTCTGTCTCTCTCTGTCTGTCTGAGAACAGAGTCTCACTATGTAACCCTGACAGTCTTGAAATTTGCTATGTAGAGAATGGTCTCCAGCTCAGAGAGCCTCCTGCCTCTGCCTTTGGGATCAAATGTATGCCCTACCATAAATGGTTCTTTTCTTTTTGTGGTGTGATACTAGAACTAAAATCCAGGGTCTCCCCCATGCTAAGAGCTCTTCCCCAACCCCTATCCCATAATACTTTTTGTTTGCTTATTTTGAGACCGTGTTTATGTAGCTTTGGCTGTCTTGGAGTTCCCTGTGTAGATCAAGAGAGCCTTAAACTCACAGAGTGGGTGCTGGGATTAAAGGTGTGCACCACCATGTGTAACAGTGTAATGGAATTTTTTTTTTTTCTGAGACAGGGTTTCTCTGTCATAGAACTGGCTCCATAGACCAAGCTAATTTTAAACTCACAGAGATCCTTCAGCCTCTGCCTCCTGGGTGCTGGAATTAAAGGTGTGTGCCTCCACTGCCCTGTGTAACAGTTTTATTAATTCATTTTTTCCTTTTTGTTTGTTACTATTATTTTTGCATGTTTCTATATGTGCAGGTATGTGCCTATGTGAGGAGACCAGAGCCAACCACCTTGTTTTTTGAGAAGGGTCTATCACTGGCCTGAAACTCACCTGTTAGGGTAGTCTGCCTGGCCAGGTCCCAGTGCTGAAGTACAAGTGAGCATCACCATTCCCAGCTTTATTAAGTGGGCTCTAGGGGTCCAACACAAGTCCCCATACTTACCCAGCGCTTTATTGACTCACTATGCTATTTGGGTTTTTTGGAGACAGTGTTTCACTCTGTAGCTCAGGGTGGCTTTGAACTATCAACATTCTTACTGTCCCAGCCTCTGAGTTCTGGGATCACAAAATATGAGCAGGGCTTATATCCTGAGTGCCTTTTTTGTTCATGTCTCTCGAAATTAATTTTTATTGCATTTCATGGAAATATCAGTCTGATTTTTTTTTTATTCATTCATTTATTTTTTGGTTTTCTGAGACAGTGTTTCTCTTTTAGCCCTGGCTGCCCTGGAACTTGCTCTGTAGACCAGGCTGGCCTCCAACTTACAGAGATTCACTTGCTTCTACCTCCCAAGTGCTGGGATTACAGGCTTGTGTCACCACCCAGCTAGCCTATTATATTTTTATGATAGATTAAAAATAAAAATATAAAGATTGCTGGTGTGCCTCATGCCTATAATTCCAACGCATGTGAGGCTGAGTCAGGAAGATCACAAGTTTGAAGCCAGCCTGTGCTACCTAACATTACTCTCTCTGTCTCTCTCTCATTACTCTCTCGTTCTCAAAACAAAGGCAGGAAAAAAAAAAGAAGACAGTCCACATCCTTCTACCATTAAATTAGTTGACTAGTTGTAATGTGGCCTGTTATTGCTGAAAGGGAACTCACTTCCTGCAGCCAGAAGGTCTTCCTGTACGACCAGCCCCAGTCTTGGCACTGGGGAACCAGTTTAGCTGCACTGGGTAAAGAGACTGTCAAGTCAAAGCACTGGAGAAGTCATTAGTGTTTTGCTTTTTGGTTTGTTTGTTTGTTTGTTTTTGAGACAAAGCCTTACTGTGTAGCCCTGCCTGTTCTGAATCTCACTGTGTAGACCAGGCTGCTCTCAAACTCACAGAGATCCACCTGCCTCTGCTTTCTGAGTCCAGTTTCTTCTTTTGAGACAGGGTTTCAATCTGCAACACAAACTGGCATCTGACTAACAAGTCTCCTGCCTCAGCTACCCGAATACTGGAATTACACCACACTAGTGTATGAGTAGTTTGGTTTGGTATTTTGGATTTGTGAGATAGGGCTTACATGTAGCCTTGACTGGTCTAGAACTTGCAAGGTAGTCCAGGCTAGCCTGAAACTTAAGAGACCTGCCTTCCTCAGCATCCAGAATGCTGCAACTAAAGGCATGCACTACTATGCCTAGCATTTTATGTAGTTCTTAAAAACATCCCACTGGAACAGCTACCAACCCTTCCCCGAATTATTTCACTGCCCCTCACCGCTCTCCAAACTGTATTTGTTTAAAGCAAGTAGCAAGACAGCATTTCATTCTGGAATGCCCAGTTATCTATCTGTGAAAGATAAGCACAGGCCACTATCCTATCTGAAAGGAAATCTTGCAGCCTGTGCTCTTGGTTCCTCATTATCTGCTGCATTGTGTTGCTTATGGCCATTGTTCTCCCACTCAGCAGGGTCCAGATAGGGCCCTAACCTGCTTTTATTTGGTTGCTTGGGGGTGGGGCCCTCTGCGCTCCTTGCTTGCTCTTTGTGGAGTCCTTGGCCCAAGTTCTTCACCTCTGATAATCACCTTTCTTGGGGATGAAATGGAGCTGAGGGGGCTCCTGGAGTTCACTGTTGGAAGGGTGGAGAAAGATGCGCTGACGATAAACAGCTCAGTGGCAGAGCTGGCTTCAGTCTCCAGCACCAGGGGAAACAAAACAGAAGAGAGACAGTTGAGTGGCAGCTGCCCTTCAGGGTTATCGCCAGTCCGGACCTAATTTAAGCTGCTGCTTGTCCCTAGCAAGCTGTCTGGTCCCTAGAGGTGATCCAGTACTGACTTGTATTTTCTATTAAAAAGTAATTTCCCATCCCTACTCCCCAACATGTTTTATCTGTAGTCAGGTAGAATGAAAGAATGATCCCCTTCTAACAGTGCTCACAGACTGTATGTTTCTCTCTCTCACTCTGTATGTGTGTGTGATTTCTTTCTTGTTCTTATTTTTGCTAAGAGAGAAAGAGCACACAAATTTTCCCATATCCCTAAGGCATGGGAGTGCTATTTTCCTACAAATGACTGACGTTGGCCTTTGGCCCCTGGACTGTCAACTTTTCCAGCTTTCCTCTGGTACATTGACCTTTTAGTACTCAATGTGGACTCCATGTTTCTTTTTATTTTTATTCTTCTTCTTCCTCTTCTTCTCCTCCTCTTCTTTTTGTCTTCCTTTTTTTTTTTTTTTTTTTTTTTTTTTTTCTTTTTTTGGCTTTCCAAGACAGGGTTTCTCTGTGTAGCCTTGGCTTTCCTGGAACTCGCTCTGTATACCAGAGTGGCCTCAAACTAAAAGATCCGCCCGCCTCTGCCTCCTGAGTGCTGGGATTAAAGTCATGCGCCTCCATGCCTGGCTGCACTCCAGTTCTAACTAAACTTTGTTTCAGGCTGCTGTGCTCTACCCAGGGCTGTAGCCTTGCTCGTTCTCCCTCCACCGACCTGTCTCAGACCCAGCCTTTCCTGTTGTCTCTCTCTTAGTCCAGCATCCCTGAGGGCGACTGACTCCACAGTGCAGTGACAGTGAAGAGGTTGTGCCCTGCACCACAGTGGTTTCAGGGCCGCATTTTCTCTCCCGCCACTGGAGACCGTCCTGAAGTGTATTGCATTTGTCTTCTGTGTCGCGTAGGTTGGGCCCAACTGATCCTTCTTACTGACCCATGCACTCATTTACACTTTCTGGTTTCTCCCTTGCCTGCAAGGTGCATTGAAGAAGGGCCTCACTGCAGAGCAGGTGCAGGCTGATCTCCTGACTCTAGGTAGGTTGCCAGAGGGGGGAGGGGGAGGCCTCCGAGCTCTTTGAGCTCTTTGTTATGTTGATTATCATTTCTGTTCTCTTACAGGTCTCAGTGAGGAGAAAGCCACTTACTTTTCTGAAAAGGTATAATTCTGTTAATCAAGGTTAAGATCCTGGCTTTTGTTTCATGAAAGAAAAGGAAAGGAAAGGGGGGAAAATGCTGAGTAAGACAAAACCATCCCATTCTCCCTCCAGTCAGCCTCGCAAGAATGACACACCTGCTTAGGGCAAGCCCTCTTCTTTTCCTTTGGCTTGAACATTAATGCCATTGTTGTTGCAATTGGATTAAATTTTGGGATGAAAAAATTTCAACTGAGTTTAGTGGTACACGCTTATAATCCCAGCACTGGGAGTGAGACTCAAGGCCAGCCTCGGCTGTTGAAAGACGCATTCCTGCCGTGTCCCGGATATGTGCTATGTGCGTGCCCCTGGATATGTGCGTGCCTGTAGACTCAGCCCTTAGCTCTGCTTTCTTCCCTCTTTGTTGAGTCCTGAGCATTGCTTGCTTGGAGCAGAGGATAGGGACTGATGGCCCCCACTCTGATGACACTGGCCTTTGCTTTTCTTCCAGTGGAAGCAGAACGCCTCAGCCCTTGCACAGTGGGCCATAGGTCAGACCCTGATGATTAACCAGCTGATTGATATGGAGTGGCGATTTGGAGGTAACTAGATAGATCCATTCCTGGTCACATGTTCAGCTGTGCTAGGCCTGAACTGCAGAGACTTTTGAGAGCCTGGGTGGGGAAGACTTGTTGTTGTTGTTTTTAATTTTATTTATTTATATTTTATGTATGAGTGCTCTGCATGTATGCTTGCAGACCAGAAGAGGGCATCAGATCCTATTATAGATGGCTGTGAGCCACCACGTAGATGCTAGGAATTGAACTCAGGACCTCTGGAAGAACAGCCAGTGCTCTTAACTGCTGAGCCATCTCTCCAGCCCTCTTTCTTTTTTAAATTTATTTATTTATCTTACATGCATTGCTGTTTGGCCCACATGTATATTTGGTTTTGTTGTTTTTTTTTTTTTTTTTCCACATGTATATTTGTGAGAGGGTGTCAGCTCTTGGAGTCACAGACAGTTGGGAGCTGCCACGTGGGTGCTGGGAACTGAACCCGGGTCCTCTGGAGGAGCGGCAGCGTGTGCCATTTCTCCAGCTCCCGCAGATCTTGGGGGCCAGCCAGCTGACTGCCTTCAGCCACCCCCATCCCTGGTGCTGGGTTCACTCCGACACGGCTGCTCCAGATAGCCCGCTATAGTGAGCTCTGTAGAAGAAGCCAGCCACTTAGAGTTCTTTTCTTTGTGCCACAGTGACGTCTGGAAGCAGTGAACTAGAGAAAGTGGGAAGCATATTTTTACAGGTAAGTCTCTGGGCAGTGGCCATGGGGAGGATTTCAACCTGGTTAAAAGTTATTAAAAGCTGAGCATGGTGGCACAGGCCTGGAATCTCCATACTCAGGAGGTTCAAACATCAAAAGTTCAAGGCCAGGGGCCTGGCGAGATGGCTCAGCAGTTAAGAGCACTGGCTACTCTTCCAGAGGTCCTAGGTTCAATCCCCAGCACCCACATGGCAGCTCATAACTGTCTGTAACTCCTGTTTCAGGGGATACAGCACTTTCACACAGACATACATGCAGGCAAGACACCAATGCACATTAAATAAATAAATGAATGAATGAATGATTTTTTTAAAGGAGAAAGTTCAGAGCCAGTTTGTGCTTTATGAGGCCTTGCCTCATTTTTTTTTTTTTTTTTAATTAAAGCTGCATTGGGTTTTGTGTTAGTCAGTGTTCTATTGCAAGAAACACCATGACCATGGCAACTCTTTTTTTTTTTTTTTTTTAATTTTATCTGTATTGGTCTGAGGATGTGGGATTCATTGGAACTGAAGTTACAGACAGTTGTAAGCTGTCATGTGGGCGCTGGGAATTGAACCAAGGTCCTCTGGGAAAGCAGCCAGTAGTCCTAACCCATTGAGCCATCTCTCAGCCCTAACCATGGCAACTCTTAGAAAGGAAAACATTTAACTGGGGGCTTGCTTCCAGTTTCAGAGGTTATTCCAGCAGCAGCAGCAGCAGCAGCGTGCAGGTAGACATGGTGCTGGAGAGTAGACCGGAGTTCTACTTCCTGATCCACAGGCAGCAGGAAGAGAGAGGAAGAAAGCCTAGGCCTGGCATGAGCTTTTGAGACCTTAAAGCCCACCCCCAGAGACACCCATTGAGCCTTCGTGCTGGCCCGCCCATCATTTTAATTTATGTTATTTATTTTCTTCACTTTTTCTTTTTCCCCTCTTTCCTTTTAGTTAAAGTTGGTGGTTAAGAAAGGAAAACAAGCTGAAAACGTGTATATAGGTGAGTCTGGAGCCCTGTTTGGAAGCTTTCCACTTCCTTCAGTCGCCTGAGCTGCTGAAGTCTGCCTGACACAGCCGGTCTAAGACAAGGTCATCACCAAGCTCTAGAGCGCCCATCCACTCCTTCCCTCTCATGAAGCATAGAGTCAGGGCTGTTACCAAGCTGTTCGGAGTCTGGAAACCCTGAGTAAAAGGGAAAAGGATGGGGAGGGGCTAAAATGGAACAGACTGGGAGTAAGAGACTCTTGTGAACATCCCTGAACATCCCGAAGGATGTCCACTGGTAAACTCTCCCTGCTTCTGCCTGGTGCTTTGTATACACACTTCAGTTCTTAGGGCTGGGGCCCTGCATGGTCAAGACTGTAGGTTCCTTATTCTGATGGATTATCCATTAGGAGCCACTTAGCTGCATGCAGTGGAGCCCTTGCCTAGGCTGCTATAGGCCGGGGTTTGGTTCCCAGCACCACAAAAAGAACGTGTGAGCTGCTGAGCTGTACCAAAGAAAACAGATGTCAGCCTAGGGAGGAGCCCTGTTTACACAAGGCCCCCGGCTGGCTCCCCGTCACAGAAATACAGTGACTGCGAGGAGAAATGGATTTCCCTGGGTGATGAGTCTGTGGCTTTGGAAACACTCACCTCAAACTAAATTTTCTCTCCCCAGAATTAACCTTGCCTCAGTTCTACAGTTTCCTGCATGAGATGGAACGAGTCAGAGCAAGCATGGAGTGCCTCAGCTGATCCTGATTCTCGTGGACTTGCTCCTGCCTCTTCCCTAATGGCTGCTCCAAGGGTCCTACCACCTTGGGAGCCCAGGTGCAATTTCTGAAAAAACAGGACACAGTACTTGAGGCATCCTGCGGGATTCCTCTGTAAACTCCTCAAGGGAGCCGCCACCTCCCAGCTCCTGGGATGAGTTGTGCACCTCGATACTCCGTACCAGCTCTGACTGCTGGGATTGCCCTTTCTTTGGGGTTATTGTCACTTCCCATTAAACAGCGTGAACGAATGGTTTCTTCAGTCAGATGGCTGAGTGCTTGTTTGTGGCTGAGGAAGAGACAGGCGGCATGGATGGTTTGTGTGGAGAGACCCTGTCAGTTCACACTGTATTTGGAGGGGGAGGGGCATTACCAGCTGGTGCTGTTGAGTCTTCTCTGGAAACAACTGAGGCGAGCCCCTGTCAGAATTTCTGGGCTATCCTTTTGTGTTAGAAGGAGGTAGGACTTTCAAGGCCATCTTAGGTTATTTTGTTTCCAACCACCTTTTGGTTAAATGGTAAATTAAAAGGAAAATAGTTTCTAAAGAAAGATCTGAATCTACTAATCGTCTTTCTCCTCAGGCTGGAAGAAACACCCAAGCTGTTATAGGCACAGATAACCTGCACCCCTGGCACTGAGGAAGCAGAGACAGGAAGATCACCAAAAGTTAGAGCTCAGTCAAGGCACCAAAGTGAGATCCTGTCTCAAGTCAAGTCAGCCATGGGGGCTAGATTGATGGCCCTGTGGTTAAGAGTGCTTCCTGCTCTTTGAGAAGACCTGAGTTGCTTTGACTTCAGCCCCTCACACCTTTTTCTGACCTCCAACTGCTGACATACATTTGTAGTCTCTCTCTCTCTTTCTCTCTCTCTCCATACACAGAAATAAGTCTTTAAAAAAGGGGGTTGGGAGGAGTTACGGTGTAGTTCAGTTGGTAAAGTGTTTGCCTAACATGCAAAATAAAGCCTGGATTTATTCTCCAGCACTTCATAAAACCTGGCATGGTGGTCAGTCTGAGCTGCATGATCCCTTGTCTCAAAAAAAGAAAGAAAGAAAAAAGAAAAAACAACATAGAACCAGGACCAGTGAGATGGCTAAGCGGATAAACTGAGATCTGTCCCCAGGGCCTGGGGTAGAAGGAGAAGAGGATTCCACAGTTGTCATCTGACCCACACACCCTCACACACTCACGCACACACAGTAAATTTTGTTTTGTTTGTTTTTGATTTTGTTTTTATTTTTTCAAGACAAGGTTTCTCTGAGTAGCCCTGGCTATCCTAGACTCTCTCTATAGATCAAACTGGCTTCAAATTAAAAACAAAAATTTGAATAAATAAAATAAGGGCTAGAGAAATGCCTTAGCAGTTAAGAGCACTGGCTGCTTAAGCAGAGGACTTGGGTTTGGATCCCAGCACCCTCATGGTGGCTTATAGCCCTCTGTAACTCCAGCTCCAGGGAATTGAATGCCTCTGGCCTCTCTGGGTACCTACTAACATGCAAGCACATATAATTAGAGATAATAAAAATAAGTCTTTAACCTTATTTTTTTCCTACCTCTTAAAAATTCCAATTTTAGACCACATCTAATCTCATGATTAACCTTCACTAAAAAGAGAATGCTAACTTGTTAAGAGAGGGTATACTTAATGCATTTCTGGGTGGCTTGGTGCTCACTGTGTAGCCCAGGCCAGCCTCGAACTCATGGTAGTCCTCCTACCTTACCCTCACAAATGAATGCTGGGATGACAGGTATATGCCCCAAGCCAATCTTTTATTATTTATTTATTTATCCATTCAAAAATTTATACTCCTCCCATTCTCCTCCTGCTCCCCCACTCCACCTCCTCCCTCCCTCTCCCTCCTTAAGAGAGGGCAGGAGACCCTGCCCTGTGGGAAGTCCAAGCCCCCCCACACACACACACACATCCAGGCCTAGGAAGCTTTACATCCCAATAGACTAGGGTCCCAAAAAGTCAGTACGTGCAGTAGAAACAAGTCCCAGTGCCTTTACCAATGGCTTCTCAGTCAGCCCCCATTTTCATTCAGAGAGTCCGGGACTGAATGAGCATACCAAGCCAATCTTTTCTTTTTAATATTTATTTATGTATACAATGTGTGTATGCCTGCAGGCCAGGAGAGGGCACCAGACCTCATTACAGATGGTTGTGAGCCACCATGTGGTTGCTGGGAATTGAACTCAGGACCTTTGGAAGAGCAGGCAATGCTCTTAACCGCTGAGCCATCTCTCCAGCCCCAAACCAAGCCAATCTTTTTGATGAGTCAAACCCAGGGCTTCCTGAATGTTATGCAAGCACATTACCAGCACAGCCATATCCCCAGCCCATAAAAGTTTTCTTGTTACTGTTTTTCTTACATTTTCTTTTTTTCTTTTCTATTTTTTTTTTTTTTTTTTTTTTTTTTTGGTCTTTGAGACAGGGTTTCTCTGTAGCTTTGGTGCCTGTCCCGGAACTAGCTCTTGTAGACCAGGCTGGCCTTGAACTCCCAGAGATCCGACTGCCCCTGCCTCCCGAGGGCTGGGATTAAAGGCGTGCGCCATCACTGCCCGGCTTTCTTACATTTTCTTATGTGGAATAGACAAAGTCATGTCTGGGTGCTTGTGAAGTCAGAAGACAACCTTCAAGAGTGGGCTTTCTCCTTCCACCAAGCAGGTCCTGGGGTTGGAACTCAGGTCATCAAATTGGTAACCAGGCCCTTTATCTGCTGAGCCATCTCCTGTGCAGAATAGTGTTGAGTAGATAAGGGGATCCCTTCCAACCTCTTCTCAGCTGCTCCTCACTGGAGGGGATCTGTTAGTTTGTTCTGTTGTGTTCTAGAGCTGTTTTTTGCATTCACACCAGTGTGCATATCCTTTGGATCTTCTCAGACAGACAGAAGCAGTATACACACCACCTATACTTTGTTTTTTTTTTCCAGTTAACATGGAAATTTCTCCTTATCAAAAGCAAGAGCTGCCTTCACCTGCATGATTAACTAGTTTCCTGCTGGTGGATGTTCAGTGGTACTAGGACTTGTCTATCTCCTCTTTGTTGTGTGACACAAGGTCTTTCTGTATAGTCCTGGATGCTCTGAAACTTGAAATTCTCCTGCCTAAGCGTAGTTCTTGCTGGCATTACAGATTCAGATTGCAGGCATGCACCACTGGTTTTTTATTGTAATTGTGTATTACAAGTATTTTATTGAGCCAGGCCTGGCTTGCTCATACCTTTAATCCTCGAAATCTGGAAGCAGAGGCAGGCAGATATGCCTCTGTGAGTTTGAGGCCAGCCTGGTCTATGTAATGAGTTCCAGGACAGCCAGGGCTACACAAAGAAATCCTGTCTCAAAAAAAAAACAAAAACAAAAACAGTATTTTTATCTATATTTTATTTTATTATTTTATTTATATTGGAGATTTTTTTTGTATGTGTGTGTTCGTACATAAAGAATCTCCAGCCGGGTGGTGGTGGCGCACGCCTTTAATCCCAGCACTTGGGAGGCAGAGGCAAGCGGATCTCTGTGAGTTCGAGACCAGCCTGGTCTAAAGAGCTAGTTCCAGGACAGGCTCCAAAACCACAGAGAAGCCGGGCGGTGGTGGCGCACGCCTTTAATCCCAGCACTCGGGAGGCAGAGGCAGGCGGACCTCTGTGAGTTCGAGACCAGCCTGGTCTACAAGAGCTAGTTCCAGGACAGGCTCCAAAACCACAGAGAAACCCTGTCTCGAAAAACCAAAAAAAAAAAAAAAAAAAACACAGAGAAACCCTGTCTCAAAAAACCAAAAAAAAAAAAAAAAAAAAAAGAATCTCCATCCCTTTCTGTGGCTGTCAAGTACTTTAATGTGTGCAGGTGCTGTAATGGTATCCGCTACTTTGGGTAGTGCCAGTATTTATCAGGGTTCTCCAGAGAGCACAAGCAGCAGGGCGTGTGTACATGTCTATCAGTATCTATGTATGTGTGTGTGTTTGGTTTGTTTTCTTTCATATTTTTTTTAAATATTTATTTATTTATTATGTATACAATATTCTGTCTGTGTGTATGCCTGCAGGCCAGAAGAGGGCACCAGACCTCATTACAGATGGTTGTGAGCCACCATGTGGTTGCTGGGGATTGAACTCAGGACCTTTGGAAGAACAGGCAATGCTCTTACCCTCTGAGCCATCTCTCCAGCCCCCTCTTTCATATTTTTGATATTTTTGAGATAGTCTCTGTAACCTAGGCTGTCCTGGAATTCACTACATATCTAAGGATGGCCTTGAACTTCTCTTCCTCCTGCTGAGATTACAGGTTTCTGCTGTCAAGTCATGCCAAGTAAAGCTGTTCTCTCTTAAAGGATTGACTTTGGGATTACTGAGGTTTGAGAAGTCTTAGGGTAGATGACAGCCAAGACCCAGAAAAGAGCTGACTACTGGCAAATTCCTTCTTGCTCTAGAGGAGGCCAGGCTTTTTATATTAAGACCTTAAGCTGATTAGATGAAGCTACTTATGGTCTAGAAGGGGTCTGCTATACTCCAACTCTCCTAATTTAAATTTAATTCCATCCATAAAAAACCTTACCAAAAATATCCAGAATGGTGTTTAACCATGGGGATGCTTAGTGCTGTGACTTGTCTGTCTCCTCTTTATTGTATGACACAGGGTCTTCGTAGCCCTGGATGCTCTGAAACTTCTGATGTTTGAATCTTTGCTCCCACTACCACCAAGGTCCATCCAGAATTTCCAAGGAAAGTCAGTGCCCATGGCCAGGGTCCAGGTGTGTACATGAGACCCCAGAAAACCCTGAGAATCCAGTGTAAGATTTCACGAAGGGCATGGTGGTGCCTTTAATCTCAGCACTCGGGAGGCAGAGGCAACAGAGCAGCTTGGCTTCTGGCCAGTTCATAGAATGTTAAGACCAGAGCCATTCTTATTGAGGCAGGTGTGGTGGTGCACACCTACAGTCCTAGCTCTTGGAGGCTAAGGGTTAGGAACATTGCCCCGTTGGCAGAGTGTTTACCTAGCATGTATGAATATTTGTTCAATCCCCAAATCCCGTATTAAAAAGCCCAAGTATGTGCTTGGGAGACAGAGATTGCTTATGAGTTGAAGGCCAGTCTGGTCTACATGATGATCCTGTCTTTAAAAAAGGTGGACAGCACCTCAAGGAATGACTGCCACCTGAAGTTGGCCTCCAGCTTCCATACACGTGCATACATACAGGTGCATGCGCACTTGCACACACATGTAATCAAAATCCACTCATATTCAGAAAGGAAAGTTCAGCCGGGCGGTGGTGGCGCACGCCTTTAATCCCAGCACTTGGGAGGCAGAGGTAGGCGGATCTCTGTGAGTTCGAGACCAGCCTGGTCTACAAGAGCTAGTTCCAGGACAGGCTCCAAAACCACAGAGAAACCCTGTCTCGAAAAACCAAAAAAAAAAAAAAAAAAAAGAAAACAGAAAGGAAAGTTCAGGTCTGGAGAGAGGTGAGTGACCAGTGGACAGAACAACACTGTCCTGCAGTTGATTCAGAAATGGGACCCAAAGGCAGGAGTGGTTTTAAACCAGCCATCCACAGCTGGCCTTACTCAGGTAAGAGTTCATACTCTTGGTGGGTCCTGAAGCAGGTTCTGCTCACTTAGGTGGGTTTTAACAGTGGCTTCCTGGTGGCTCTATTAAGTCTTGACCCTTACCTAGTCTCACCTGTTTTCTATGAGCATTCTTTGCAGGTCTGACAGATTTAAATGGTCATGGCTCTGTATGGTGTCCCAACCACTGGCAGCCTCCCTGCCTGCCTTCGGAACACTCCATCCCTGTCACCTGCTAGCAGGTATCATGCATATCATGAGGCCACCTGTCCTCAGTGCCTCCCTAAGTGTTTTTTTTTTTTTTTTTTAAATTGTGTTTTTGGTTTTTTTTTTTTTTTACTGTGTCTGATTCTGTAGTCATGGCTGGCTTGGAATTGACACAGACCAATTGGTTCTCAAGTTTCTGCTGATCCTTCCGCCCCTGCCTCCCAAGTCACCACTCCTAGTGCTCCCAGCAACTGACACCTGCATGGGCCTTCATCACTGCCGTAGGAACCAGGGGTGCAGGGTTTGGGGCCAAGCAGCTTGAGTTCCAGTACTAGCACTAACTGTGATATCAGGTACTGCCACAACCTGTCAGAACGTCAGTTTCCCCATTTGTGAGTGGGTACTGTTGGCTCAGTGTTATGGCATAGATAGAACACTAAACCCAAAGCCTACTCATCAGCCTGGGAGCTGCTTGTGTGTTTGCAGGGTTCTGGTCCTCACCTGCCTGTGAGCCATCTCTCCAGTCCTGTTGTGTTCTGTTGTAATATGGGCAGCAGGGCTGCGTCCCCGGCACCCAGCCGCCCGCATGGCTAGCTTATGCCCCAAAATAATTACATGGAAACTCTATTTTTTTAAACACTGCCTGGCCCATTAGTTCTAGCCTCTTATTGGCTAGCTCTTACATATTGATCTAACCCATTTTTAATATTCTGTGTAGCACCATGAGCTGGCTTACCAGGGAAGATCTTAACCTGCGTCTGTCTGGAGTGGGAGAATCATGGCGACTCCTTTACTCGGCTTCTTTCTCCCAGCATTCTGTCTGTTTACTCCACCCACCTAAGGGCTGGCCTACTAATGGGCCAAGGCAGTTTCTTTATTAAATGAAAGTAATTCCTCCATCAGTGTTCTTTAAGACAGTGTGTCTTTGGAGCTGGAACAGTGGTTCAGTGTTTAGGAGCACTTGCTGCTCTTCCAAAGGATCTGAGTTTGCTTCCCAGCACCTATATGACAGCTTAAAATCATCTATAACTCCTAGATTCAGGGACTTTGGTACCTTCTTCTGGCCTGCATGAGCATCAGGCATACATGCAGTACATGTACATACGTGGTGGCTGTCTTAGTTAGGGCTGCTGTTGCTATGACAAAACTCCCTGACCAAAGGTAACTGGTTTATTTGACTCACACTTGTATATCACATTCATCATTGGAGGAAGTCAAGACAAGAACTCCAGCAGGGAAGGAACCGATCAAGAGGCACTCTATAGGAGTGCTGCTCATTGGCTTGCTCCTCATGGCTTGCTCAGCCTGCTTCCTCTTTATTTCTTTTTCTCTTATTTATTTATTTTGAGGCAGGGTTTTCTCTGTGTAGCTTTGGAACCTCTCCTGGAATTCACTCTGTAGATCAAGCTGGCCTCGAACTCACAGAGATCCACCTGCCTCTGTCCCCCAAATACTGAGATCAAATGCATGTGCCGCCACCAACTGACTTTTTTTTTTTTTTTTTTTTTTGGTTTTTCGAGACAGGGTTTCTCTGTGGTTTTGGAGCCTGTCCTGGAACTAGCTCTTGTAGACCAGGCTGGTCTCGAACTCACAGAGATCCGCCTGCCTCTGCCTCCCGAGTGCTGGGATTAAAGGAGTGCGCCACCACAGCCCGGCTGTGCATTGGTGTTTTGCCTGCATGTATGTCTATGTGAGGGTGCCAGATCTTGGAGTTACAGGGAACTGTTAGCTGCTGTGTGGCTTCTGGGATTTGAACTGGGTTGTTTGGAAGAAGAGTCAGTGCTGTTAACCGCTGAACTATGTCTCCAGCCCCCAGCCTGCTTTCTTATAGAACCCAGGACCACCAGCCAGGCATGGCACTCACAATAGGTTGTGCCTTCCCCTATCAATCACTAATCACCCTGCTAGACAGTGGTGGCTCAAGAACTCAGGAGGCAGAGGCAAACTCCCAAGTTTGAGGCTAGCTGGTATACAGAGTAAGTTCCAGGACAACTGACAATACACAAAGAAACCTAGTCTCAAAAAAACCAAAAAGAAAAGAAAAAGAGAACTCTCTACAGGCTTGCCTACAGTTCAATCTTATGGAGGAATTTTCTCAGTAGAGGTTCCTTCCTCTTAGATGAGTCTAGCTTGTGTCAAGTTGCATGAAAACTAGCAAGCACATGGGCAACACACTCATACACATAAAATAAAAATAAACTCTTTAAAAAAGGAAAAGACACTATAAGTAGCCCAGACTGGTTTTTTGTTTTGTTTTGTTTTGTTTTTTTTAATTATGTATACAATATTCTGTCCGTGTGTATGTCTGCAGGCCAGAAGAGGGCACCAGACCTCTTTACAGATGGTTGTGAGCCACCATGTGGTTGCTGGGAATTGAACTCAGGACCTTTGGAAGAGTAGGCAAAGCTCTTAACCACTGAGCCATCTCTCCAGCCCCAGACTGTTCTTTCATGCTGAATTACAGGCACCTTGTCAAGCCTGACTGGTCATTTTAACAGAACACATGGAAAAGTCTTAAGGTGAAGTGACCAGGCTGGGCACTCTTTTTAGGGCCCATCCTCCAAGAGCAAAGGAAGACCTTATTCCCTGATTCCATGGCTCTTGGAGTGCCTGCCTCCTGCGGGGGAAGGCTCCTGCAGGCCTTATGAGTGCAGGTGACAAACTGTGTCCAGTGAGAGCCCACAGTGTCCTTTCTGAGCAAGAGTAGATGACAGCCTCACCTTGCTCCTGCTTGTGGTTCTGAGCCCACTAGGAACTCTGGGAACTCCTCCAGTCCCTTTGCTGTGTGGCAATTTTGTCACAAATATAATCTATTCCATGTAGGACATTGATGCGGGTCTTCAGACTGCTCGGCAGGGAGTCTGCCGAAATGTTGGGTATTGGAGCAGATTTCCTGCTGTTTGCACTTGGTCTGTGCATGAATTTACTCTTGCTTTTACTATGCCCTCTGCTTTGGCTACAAAGTCTCTGTCTCTCTCACACACACATGTACACACTTACACATACATTCTGGTCCATTCTGTGTGTGTGTGTTCTCTCTCTCTCTCTCTCTCTCTCTCTCTCTCTCTCTCTCTCTCTCTCTCTCTCTCTCATTAAGATGGTAATGGTCAGGTCAGAAGAGGAACCACACCTGAAGGAAAGGGGCTGCCCAGATGGGACTGGAAGCTGGTGGAGGAATGTTCACGGCCTAGTTCTAACATCATCATTTCATTTGCTCTGACGCTGACTGTTAAAAATAAAAAAGCTAACCGGGCGGTGGTGGCGCACGCCTTTAATCCCAGCACTTGGGAGGCAGAGGCAGGCGGATCTCTGTGAGTTTGAGACCAGCCTGGTCTACAAGAGCTAGTTCCAGGACAGGCTCCAAAACCACAGAGAAACCCTGTCTCGAAAAACCAAAAAATAAATAAATAAATAAAAAAGCTAAGAGGCTGCTGAGATGACTCAGTGGTCAAGAGCACTGGCTGTTCTAGAAGAGGTCCCAGGTCTGGTTCCCAACACTCACATAACTGCTCACAACCATACTGACACCAGTCCCTGGGGATCTGACACCCTCTTCTGACCTCCACAGGTACCAGGCACACATATGGTGCACATGCATACATACAAGCAAAACACTCATGCAATAAACATATAAAGCTGGTGGTGAGAAGAAATATCCCCAGATGGCCCAAGTGGTCAGCTGTTCCCCAGAGGGATCGAGTGCCTCCCGCGTGGGCATTTGCTGTAGTAGAAAAGTAGCCTTCCGAAAGCGGGCGGCTGAGCTGGGGTAGGGGATTCACGGAAAACACTTAGCTCAGATGCAGAGGAGCCATGCATCAAAACAAAATTAGAGCTGGGCACAGTGGTGCACGTCTGTAATTGCAGCACTTAGGAGATGGAAGTGAGTCGATCGCAGTTCAAAGTCAGCCTCAGCTGCTTCCAGTTCAGGGCCAGCCTGGGCTATTTGAGACTCAGTCACAAAAAACAATACCAAAACAAGTTCAAACAAATTATAGAACTTTAAAGAGAAAAGAACCACTTACTCTCAGAGCCCAGTCTCTATTTTACAATCTTGTCTTTATGCTGATTGCTACCCCTCTAAAGCTTATTTGTTTTTCGGGGGAGGGGAGGCACATCCCACAGCATGCCCATGGGGGTCAGAGGACAACTTGAGCAAGTCCTCCTTCCAGCTCCTGCATCCAGGGCCTCAGACTCTGCTTGTCAGGCCTGATAGCGAGCACCTGCTGAGCCGTTTCACCGGCCTCTATACATTTTGTTTTGTGTTCATCCACTATAGGCTCTGCCTCCTAATTTTATTAGCTGTTCATTGGGAGCCCAAAGCAAGCATGATTGCCAAGAGTTCTAGGCCGCATAAAACGACTGTCTCAAAAAGAAAACAAAATACAAAACCAAAGCTGAACCCGGAAGTGGAAGCAGAATATGACTTACTAAGTAGAGACTTTGTTAAGACTCTAACTGCAGGGTGCTGCAGAGGTTGCTCAGTGGTTAGAGCATCTGTTGCTCTTGCAAGAGGATCTGGGTTTGAGTCCCAGCACCTACATGGCTGTTCATAAATAGCTGTTGTTAAGAATAAGAGCGGCTCCGCTGGCACAAAAAATCCAATTAGGGGACTGGAGAGATGGCTCAGTGGTTAAGAGCATTGCCTGCTCTTCCGAAGGTCCTGAGTTCAATTCCCAGCAACCACATGGTGGCTCACAACCATCTGTAATGAGATCTGGTGCCCTCTTCTGGCCTGCAGGCATTCACACAGAATATTGTATACATAATAAATAAATAAATTTTTTTAAAAAAAAAAATCCAATTAGGTCAAATCAAACCAAATCAAAATGCCCATCGTTTTATTAAGGAATTCCGTACCCTCTTTTGGCCTCTGAGGGTACACATGGTATACATATAGACATGCGGTAAAACACTCATACACATAAGATAAAAAATATATATTTTAAAGTATTGCTTTTACAGAGGATCCAAATTCAGTTCCCAGCACCCCTGTTGGGCAGCTCACAAATACCAGGGCACTCTAGGGCAGTGTTTGTCAACCTGTGGGTCAAGACCACTTTGGGACTCAAACCCTTTCACACCTAAGACCATCTGAAAACACATAATTAATTACAGTAAGATAACAGTAGCAAAATGACAGTTATGAAATAACAACGAAAATAACTTTGTGATTGATGGTCACCACAACATGAAGAACTGTATTAAAGGACCTTTGGAAGAACAGGCAATGCTCTTAACCGCTGAGCCATCTCTCCAGTCCCCGCACTTTGGTGTTTTGCCGTGGGTGTCAGGTCCCTGGAACTGGAGTTATAGACAGGTGTGAGCTGCCATATGGGCGCTGGGAATTGCACTCAGGTCTTCTGGAAGAGCAGCTGGTAATATTAACCACAGAGCCATCTGTCCAATCCTAAAGTTACTCTTTTTTTGGGGGGGTGGTTTGAGACAGAGTTTCTCTGTGTAGCTTTGGAGCCTTCTTGGAACTCTCTGTAGACCAAAACTCACAGAGATTTGCCTGCCTCTGTTTCCCAAAGGCTGGGATTCAAGGTATGCTCCACCACCTGCCCGGCTAAAATATATTTTAAATGAGAGAAAAAAGACTCTGGCTCCAAACAGGGTTACTTGTGCATGAGGTTGGGCATTAAAGTCAACATGAAGTTAGCACTATTTTCTAAAGCACCCTGGCCCCTCAAAAAGAGCCACTTAGAATTCAGTTGTTTTTGTTTTTAATGTTCTGTTCTCTTGCTAAGCGAATTCTTCAGCATTTCTCATCTTGTATGGAGCAGGGAAGCTCTGCTACTGTGTATGGGCTGCTCTGGGCTGGGTGGCGGGGCTAAGGAAGCGGGCAGAGTCATTCTTCCCTCTATACCGGCCAGACTCAGTTCTGTCTGCTCTGCCCTGCCCGTGAGCAGCAACCCCAGGTTCAAACAGCCTATGGCCTTGTCCCTTTGGGGATCAGCTTTCCTCTTAGAGTGTTCCTTTAGTTTTGGGGTGAAAAGCAATGGCTCAGTAATTTTGTACATGAGGTGGTGCCCAGGGGTGCTGGAGTGCAGGGACTTCAGAGACATGGCTCCATCCTTGGGGAACTTGAAATCAATCTTGAGAAGTGAGGGCAGTACACACAGGGAATCAGTCCTGGTATCCAGGCTGAGTGATGCCAAAGGTCCAGTGTCCAGGGCGCAGAGGGCATGAATGGTGGGGGCAATCAGAGTTCCCATGACTGAGCTAGGAGCAGGGGTGCCAGAGGGTGACTTCTATATTTCCCTTCCCATGACCTGTGCATGGAGGGAGATTGGGAGCTGCCTGGCACTTCAGGAGGCCCAGTACCGAGTGGTGGCTAAAAACTAACAGAGGGTTTACAGAGGCTTATGGAGCAAGGCTGCTTTCACTTCGCAGAGCTGTTGGAAAGCAGCTTGGTGAAGAGAGGTGAGTGCAAATGAATCCTTAACAGATGGACTCCATTTCCTAGACAATGCCCCTGGGCTTCGGCAAGAAGAGCTCAGTGCTTAGCCAGGAGACTGAGTTTCTGCTGATCCCAAAATATGTGCAGCGATTTTGCGTGGAACACAGCCAAGATGCTGAAGTGTGTCAGACTCCAGGTCCTTAGAAATCTCAGGCATCAGCTGCTTCTCTGTAATTCTATCAAGCTCCCTTCAGTCGCCTTGAAGGAGACCCCTCCCCTGTTTTGGGTAAATCTTGGATAGAGGTGTCCCCTTGTCCCTCTGAGTCCTTCCTCTTTCCTGGGTGTTTTCCTCAACTATAAAATGCAGGGATTATGGCACATAGGAGATTGGAAAAAAGAGCAAAAATTCAAGGCTAACCTTGATTGCATATCAAGTTAATGCCAGCCTGGGCTACCTGACTGTTTCAAAAACTAAACTAACAAGCAGCAAGCAGGAATTAATTCAGATGAATTAACAACAGTGGTCTGTTCATACACCCGCGTGTATTCATGTGTGTACATGAGCACACGTGATATGTGCGTGTACCTGTTTGTGTACACACTTGTGTGTATGGTTGTGTGTACACCTGTTTGTGTGTGGTGGGCATGTGCAAGTGCATATGCATGTGTGTGCATGCATGTGTGTAGGTCAAAAGTAGGCTTGGGAGTTCGAGGCCAGCCTGGTCTACAAAGGGAGTTCCAGGACAGGCTCCAAAGCTACAGAGAAACCCTGCCTCGAAAAACAAAAAAAAAAACAAAAAAAACAAAAAAAAATTAGGCTTGGTTGACTTCCAGTGTCTCCATATTTTCATTAATTAAAGATTTTATTTATTGGGGCTGGAGAGATGGCTCAGAGGTTAAGAGCACTGGCTGCTCTTACAAAGGTCCTGAGTTCAATTCCCAGCAACCACATGGTGGCTTACAACCATCCAAAATGAGATCTGGTGCCCTCTTCCAGCCCTGTAGGCACACAGAATACTGTATTTATTTATTGATTTTAATTTATTTATTTGAGACAGGATCTTTCTATGAATCCCTAGGTGTCCTGGAACTCATGGAGACCAGGTTGGCCTGAAGCTCACAGATATACACCTGCCTCAGACTCCCAAATGCTAGGTTTAAAGGTATGCGCCATCACGTCCAGCTATTTATTTTTATTTTGTATGTATAAATGTTTGCCTGCATATATGTTTGTGCACTGCATGCATGCCTGGTACCAGCGCAACATAGGCTCCCCTGGTACTAGAGCTACAGTATTGTGAGCCATCATGTGAATGCTGGGAACCCAACCCAGTCCTTTGAACTACTGAGCATCTGACCGGTTCCCATAGAGATTTGTTTGTTTGTTTTGAGACAGGCTCTCACTATGTATCCCTGACTGGCCTAGAACTCACTGTGTAGATCAAACTGGCCTCAAACTCACAGAGATCAGTCCTGCCTCTGACTCCCAAATGCTACCCCATGAAGTTTTATTTTGTGTGTGTGTGTGGCATATGAGTTTGTGCATGTGTGGTGGTATGTGTGTGTGTGCACATGTAGAGACCAGAAGTTAGTTGATACTGGGTATCTTTCTCAACCATTCTTCACCTTGCCCCCCCATATACACCTTTTTCATGTGTATATAATGTGTATCTCTCTTTCTCTCTCTCTCTCTCTCTCTCTCTCTCGTCTGTGTGTGTGTGTGTGTGTAGCACAGACCGAGGCTAACATAAGTCTTCATTGGTTACTCTCTACCTTACTTATTGAGGCAGGGTTTTGGTTGAGCCCAGAACTTGCTGATATGGCTAGTATGGCTGGCTGGCTTGCTCTGGGAGTCCCCGTCTGTGGGTTCTGGATATCAGAACACTGCTCCTCATTCTTGCAGCTTTTGAGGCAAGCACCTCCACAGGTTCCTTCCTTTCCTCCCTTCTTTCTTCATTCTTTTGCTTTTGTTTGTTTGAGACAGCGCCTTTCACTGAACCTGGACCTCACTTATTGAGCTGGATTGACTGCCCATCAGCCATGGGGATCCTCCTGCTTCCCCATCACTGGGATTAAAGACCTGGGGCACCATGCCCATCATTTTCTATATGTGCTGGGGACCTGAACTCAGGCTCTCTGGTTATCTCTCTAGCCCCATGCTTTGTGGATAAAGTCCCCATCACCTTCCCTTGCCTTCGTCCACAGCAAAATAAATATCTGGTCCCTCCAGAAGGCTGCAGCTGTGTGCTCCAGTGGGCACTGGTGCTCTAGGTCAAAATGATTGCCAGCACTTACTGGATGCTTCTTTTTATCATTTTTCTCTTGTTTTCTTCAGATTTTGCTGGGGAAATATATTGGATGATTCTTGGTGCTGGGCCTTCACTGGACGTTTTATATTTGGGAGTTTATGATACTAGTTTTTTTAAATTTATTAATTATGTATACACATGCCAGAAGAGGGCACCAGATCTTATTATGCATGGTTGTGAGCAACCATGTAGTTGCTGGGAATTGAACTCAGGACCTCTAGAAGAACAGTCAGTGCTCTTAACCTCTGAGCCATCTCTCCAGCCCTGTTACTGGCTTCTTTATGTTTCTCCTCTGAATCAGGACTATAATCATCTACCTCCACTGTAAGGATGGAAACATTGAGGCTCCCAGAACTTAAATATGTTGCCCAGAAGGTCACAGCTGGTAGCATTTGTAATCTGGAAGGGTTTTTTTTGTTTTTATTTTTTATTGATGTGTACATGTCTGTGTGAGTATATGCCATGTGTGACTACAGTGCTCTTGGTGGCCAGAAGAGGGTGTCGATACCTCCTGAAGTTACAGGCTCATGTGTGTCACCTAATGTGGGTGCTAAAAAGCAAACTTGGGTCCTCTAGAAAAGCAGCAAGTATTCCTAACCCCTGGCAAGGGCCAGGAAGGTGCCAGGAGCAGCCCACATTAAGTGTTCAGTAGGGGTTCACTGAAGACGCTACTGATAGTCGTTGACTAGTGTTGACCCTAAGTAGCTTACCTTCTTTTTTGTTTGGTTTTGTTTTGTTGAGACTAGGTTTCTCTGTAGCTTTGGAGCCTTCCTGGAACTAGCTCTGTAGACCAGGCTGGCCTCGAACTCACAGAGATCTGCTTGTCTCTGCCTCCCAAGTGCTGGGATTAAAGGTGTGCACCACCACTGCCTGGTGTATCCTACCTTCTCGCAGGATGATTTGGGACTTTGACTTGCATGTGCTGAAATAAACTCAAGCAAGTATTTGAGCCGGCGGTTCTTAATCTGCACTAGAGAATCACCTAGGAAATGTTTGAAAAACAGCACTGGTTCCCAGCCCAGGCCCTCTAGTTGCAGGGCAACCCTAAACCAGATGTTCTTAGTGGGTGGTTGTGCATCAGCTCTCCCTGAAACAGGAGCGGGCTGGGATAGGGGACTTTGTGTCTGTCTGCCTGTCTGCTGTCTGTCCATCTTTCTGTTTGTCTGATTTTTGCAATGCTAGGCATAGAACCGAGGCTTCACAGCCTAACGAAGTAGAGATATTCTGGTCATTGAAAAGGTTAACTTGAGGACTTTAACTCTACCACTTGGGAGGCAGAGACAGGCAGATCTTGGTGAGTTCCAGATCAGCCTGGTCTATATAGTGAGACCCTGTCACACATACAAAGAAGATACAGGGACTCGAGTGCCAGCTTAAGGGGCTCTGGTTGTGTCAGGCCTTTGGGGCACCACAGTAGACAACACCAACTTGGTGGGCTTATTGTACCGAGGGAAAGGGTGGACTGGAAGTTGATAGAGAAGCACATAATGACTGAAACTGGTCTGGTTTTTGAGTGCCTTGGGCATCCTGCGTGCTGAGCCAGTACTCTAGCACCCAGCTACACCCCAGCCTTCATTTATAGCTGCCCTATACTCTTTGTGTGATGCTGAAGTAGGAGTAGGAGTGTGTGTGTGTGTGCATGCATGCGTGCATGTGTGTACATGTGTGTCTTCGCATGTATGACTGGGTGAGAGGCAGGAGCATTCCCTGCTGGCAACCTTGGAGGTTCACCCTCATCTTCCATTCTGTTGGGGACAGGATTCCAGCTGTGGCCACTCTATACTATATGCCAGGCTCTCTGGTCTGTGAGCCTCTGGGAATTCCCCTCTCTGCTCCCATCTCAACATACAAGCACTGGGATTAGAGAGGTGTGCTCCCCACAGAGCTATGAGTTTCCCGTGCAAGCCCTCTGCCCAATGAGACCTCTCCCCAGATCTAGCTTTTTTATTTGTGTGTGTTTGTGTGTGTGTTTATGCATATGCTGTATGTTCACGTGTGTAGGTACACGTGCTTGAGTGGGTGGAGGCCAGATGAGGATGTCTGGTGTTCTGTTCTGTCATTTCCATCTTATTATTTTGAGACAGGGTCTCTCCCTGAGCTTGGAGCTGAGCTTGCAGGCTTTCAGCAAGCCCTAGGACCCCCTGTTTGTGTCTCCCCCCATGCTGAAGTTAGAGATGTAAGTGCAATCATGCCCAGCTTTTTACATGGGTGCTGGGGATTTGAACTGGGGTCCTCACGTTCACAATGCATGATTGTGAACTGATTCTTACTGATCTATCTCCCCAGCAGCTTACTTTTTCTTCTGCGGTGTTGTCTCACTGAGTTGCCCAGACTGATCGTAAACTCCGCAACCCAGTCAGGCATTTCTCAGCCTCCTGAACAGCTGGGGTGACAGGCGTGGACCAGTAGGCCCCAGCTCTGGGTAGGGGAGTGGGAGTTTAAGTGTTGGGAGGTCTGTTTGAGTAGCTGATGAGAAGCCTGACCTGCAATGAGGCACATTGCTATGACTTCTGCAAAGGCCCTGAGGTGACCGTATACTTTGTATCTTTGAGAAACAAAAGACCGGTGTGTGGAAAGAGAAAACAAAGGTAAGTGGGCGGAAGTCACAGCTACAGACACACAGGGCTAAGATAAAGCCCTCAGTTCTTCCGGTTGGGGTTAGCTTCCAGACTCCAGTGGTGTTATCCACCTTCAAGAGTCTGCTGTCACCTACGGCTAGTCATTTCCTCTCTGTGGGTCTGTTTTCCTCTACGGTGGATTGGTCCGGTTATATGTGCCCAGGTAGTATCCTTGGAGTCCACACATAAACTAAATAAATAAATGCCCACCACCGTATGGTGCTGGAACGCTTTGGAAGCTGTCGGTGACATTTGCTTGGCAGGGCAGACATCCGCCAGCATTGATTTCCTGGGCTGAGCTGGCCTTATTTCACATGCTCTGTCTGGCTCCAGGAGGAGGAGAACGAGATCTCAGGGAGCTGGAGGCTGGGGCTCAGGCCGTGTGTCTGTGTGGCTAAGGATAGGGCCCTGAGAAGGTGTCAGTTTTTTATGAATGATTTCCTGACAAGACTGACTCAGCCTCAGCCCAAGGCTGCAAGAGCTGGGGAGCAGGCCTCTTTCCGGAGCCTAATCCGCCCCAGGGCAGCTGGCTCCAGAGGCGGAAAGGCCTGCAGTTCCAAGTGATGAGGTAGGGGACACCAGTGGTTTTTCACCTCCCAGCTTTTCTTAGCTTGTCAGGGTTGCAGTGGGGGAGGAGTAGAACCACCGACTTCTCCTCCGTCTCGGGCTCCAGGCTCCCTCCTTCTTAGGAGGCCTGCTGTCAGCAGCTTTCAGCTCCACTGCCTGTCTGGAGCCTGCCCAGCCTCCAGCAGAGGTGTCATGGGAGGAGTAAGTCTCTTGCTCCACAGGATCCCTCAGCTCCCACAAGCCTCTGCAGCCAGGCCTAGAAACAGCAGGCAGGGTGGGAGCAGGAGGAGGGCAGAGCTCCTGGGAAGCCTGACAGGGAGATCAGAGAGGATTCTGCCTTCCCAGCCCCTAGCTTCCTCCCCAGAATATTCTAGTACTGGAATATTTGCTAGGTTCAGAAAAATCATTCCCGGGGAAAACCCTGTGCTTTTGGCTACTGTGGGAGGGTTTTCAGACCCATCTCAAAGCCTGGATAGAGCAGAGCATGGTGGCTCACACCTGTCATCCCAGCATGCAATTAACAAGTTCAAGGCCAGCCTGGACTACATAGAGAGTTCTAGGCTAGCCAGGGCTCTACAAGCTATAATATGAGACCTATCTCAAAAAACAAGCTGGGTATAGTGGCTTGCCCCAATCCTAGCATTTGGGAGGCATGGGTGGCGGGGGTGTCTCTGAGTTTGGGGCTAGCCTGGTCTTCATAGAGAGTTCCAGGCCAATCAGAGAGACACAGTGAAGCCCTCTCACAAAAACAAAACAAAAAAAATCTGACAAACAAACAAACACTAAAGTAAAAACAAGTCAGCCACAGTGGCATGTGCCACCACTTGGCCCTCACTTGGCTCGCTAAAGAGCACTGAGAAGAGCCCAGGCCCAGCTCAGCTTTGCTGCCGCTCTCTGCTCAGGCCTCAGAGGAGAGACAAAGACCCCAGGGCTCCGGAGGTGATGATGCCCACATGGGCTCTGGGATTCACCATGCAGGGGACCACTAGGCTCCAGTACTCTCCTGGGATCAGCTGTGATGATGGCGTCCAGGAAACTTCTCACAGTGGAGTGGAGTGGGCAGAGGAGGCTGCTCTGCAGGACCAAACAGTAGGTCGAGTTCTGAGAAGCCTCTGGCGCAAGCCTCCTTCTCCCACTGCCCTGTCAGCAGGCCAAGCCCTGGAATTTTGTGCCAGATCTCTGGAAAGGGCCCTGTCCTGACAATCAGGGGACAGAATAACAAGATTAAAAGGGTGGTGGTGGCAAATGACTGTAATCCTGGCCCTTTGGGGGGGGGGGAGTGTAGAAAAGAGGATCGGAAATTCAAGGTCGTCTTGACACCAGTTTGGGCAGCATGAGACCCTGTCTCAATAGATAGACAGACAGACAGACCTAAAATAAGTGACTACAAAGGCCTGGAAGCCACCCCCAGCCTTCCTTACCATCTACCATCTGAGTCGGTGTGCCAGGGCCTTCCTCTCTCCTACTCATACTGGCTGGGAGCCAGGCAGGTGTGACTGTTTCCTTATGTTCAATGCCTACTCTGAAGCAGTGAAATTGGGAAGTCCCACAGGTCCCGTGGGATTCACAGGCTGCTGCCCTTCTGGACAGCCAGCATGGCTGGGAGTGATTGCTGTTGTCATGGGCGTTTTATCTTGTTCGTGACAGGTACAGACCTCCACATGGAGGTCACCATCTTTTTGTTTCCCACACAGGGCTCTGGTGGGGACCTCCATCCCTGTACTTAATTCTCCAACATGCCTGTCTCCTACCTAGATGAGTTCTGATCTATCAAACCCGCAGCTGACACCCATTACTTGTGAAAAGAACTTCTGATTGTCTCTGAGGAGGGGGAAAGGCAAGTGAGGTCCCTCTCCCTTCACTGCCCAGTGCCGCCTTCTCCCGCCCCCGTTTTTATGATATTAGGGATTGAATCCAAGGTTCCCCTCTGCTCCCCTCTGTCCTCATTGGCAGAGTCAGGGTGCCATGGTCACTTCTGAAGCCCTTGACACCAGAAGAGGCAGGGATGTCACCGGGGCACGGGGAAGAGTGGCGGCCACAGGGTGTACTTCCTCTTCTACTCACACCTGCCACATCCTGGCTGTGTGTGGTTTCTGCCCTCTGTGAGAGCCGATAAACCGAGTCTGGAGGCCCAGCACCACTCCCGCCCCCGCCCCCGTGCCTCCCCTGGCTGGGCTTGGTAGAAGGTCCCTTACTCGGGGCGGTACTTGGCACGTGGATGCTGGATTCAGGCGTATGGCAGGCAGGTAGACTGGCAAGCTGGCAAGTAACAGCCTCTGGGTTGCCAAGGACATTTGACACACTGCCCTACAAGCTTGCGTCTTGGAACGCTGAGCTGAGCTGGCTCTAGAACAAGAGTGCAACAAATCGGCCCGCACTCCTGTGCGGAGGTTGGGAGTGCCAGGCTCAGGGCCCTTTGGAGGGAGGCATGCGCTGCTCTCGGATACTGCCTAGGCCTGTATTTACTCCAAGGTGGCTCTCAGCACGGGACAGCGAGGACCAGAGAAGGCAGTGAAGGAGGTGCAGCTGCTGCTGGCTTTATCACCTGTTTCGGGAATGTGGGGCACTGTGTTCTGCAACTGAGAGACTCTAGGATCCAATTCAGCCCCGAGAGGCTTTTTAGACAACTCTCAGGGACACCTGGCGCTCACCGGCCTCCCAGGTGTCCTAACCCGTGTCCAGGGCGTGCTCTGGACTTCCAGGCCATGCGAATAAAGGGCTGGTGCCTGGCCTAAGTTAGGAGAGCAGACTCTGATACTACAGAGTTATTCCATAGCCTGGTCCCGTGCATCGGTTTCTGTTAGTCCTGCGAGGTCCAGCCCCGCTGCTTCTGGTTGCCTGGTGTCTGGCCCGCTGTGGCTTCAGCACCACAGCTCTGCTTCGACCTTGAGGGCAGGAGCTTGGCGAACTCCTTCACTGGCAGGTCTCAGCTCCACTGTTCCTTTCTCCAAGAGGCCTTCCCTGGTCACTCATCTGCCTCATCTCATGCCCCACAATGGTTTAGGGCTCTATGTGTTGAGCTCTTTACTATCTTCTCCCAGTGCCAGAGCTCGGTGCTTTTGTTTTGAAACAAGCTCTCCAGTAATCCAGTGTGGCCTTGAAACTGTAGCCAAGAATGACCTTGAACTTCTGATTCTCCCAAACACTAGGACCAAAAAGGTTTGCTTTTGCTTTTTGTTTGTTTGTTGTTTGTTTTGCTTTGTTGAGACACAGTTTCTCCATATAGCCCTGGCTATCCTGGAACTCTCTCTGTAGACCAGGCTGGCCTTGAACTCACAGAGACCTGCCTGCCTCTGCCTCCTGCCACTGGGCTTAGGTTTGCTTTTTTTTTTTTTTTTTTTTTTTTGGTTTTTCGAGACAGGGTTTCTCTGTGGCTTTGGAGCCTGTCCTGGAACTAGCTCTTGTAGACCAGGCTGGTCTCGAACTCACAGATTCACCTGCCTCTGCCTCCCAAGTAGGTTTGCTTTTTTGAGTCAGTGTCTGAGTCTATAGCTCAGGCTGCATGGAATTAATTTTGTAGCCCAGGCTGGCTTCAGTCTCTCCAGTACTGGGATAGCTCCCTATGCCTGGCTTGAATAAATATTTGTGAATGAATGAATGAGTAGCTGTCCTGAGGGTCTCTACTCTCCTTTAGCTGTGACTCGGTGCCCTACCCACTGTGGGCATATTCATTCATAAATTAATAATAATAATAATAATAATAATAATAATAATTGTTACTATTAATGCTATGTACCCTTGGTTGACCTGGAACATTTTCTTTGTATATTTTTTTAAGATTTATTTATTTATTATCCATACAGTATTCTGCCTGCATGTATGCCTGCAGGCCAGAAGAGGGCACCAGATCTCAGTATAGATGGTCGTGAGCCATCAACCATAAACTGGGAATTGAACTCAGGACTTCTGGAACAACAACCAGTGCTGTTAACCTCTGAGTCATCTCTCCAGCCTGGCCTGGAACTTCTTTTGTAGACCAGGCTGGCCTCAAGCTCGTAGAACTCTGTCTGCCTCTGCCTTCCAAGTGCTGGGATTAAATGTGTGTGCCACCACGTCCAGCTTTTTCCCGAACCTTGGAAGGGCAGCAGACAGCAGGGTGGATACTGGTACCTTGGAAATCTAGCTCAGAAAGAGGATGGGTCTTCCTGGAGCCACCACGGTGGTCACGAGCTCTGTGTCTTAGCTGCCGTAGCTCTCTGCTGCTCCCTGGTGGACGTGTGTATGTGTGCTCATGCATGTGTGAAGCCTGGTGTATATGCAGAAAGTAAGTCCTTGTAAGGAGGGCGCTGGATCTGAGGTAGGCAGAAGACAAGGAGACAGTGCCTGGAAAAATGGCCGGGTTGATCCGAGAAAATGGGCCAGTAAATAAAGTGCTTGCTATACAAGGTCAAGGACCTGAGTTCGGATCCCTAGTGCCCATATTAGAGAGAGAGAGAGAGAGAGAGAGAGAGAGAGAGAGAGAGAGAGAACGGATTGATGGATGGAAAGATGGAAGGGAAGGAAGGAAGGAAGGAAGAGCACAGCTAACCTGGCCCACCCCTAGCCCAATAGCACCTCTGGGTGGTTGTGTCTAAAACACAGACTGTTTTGGAAGTTGCTCTTTCCCAGTTAAGAAGTGTATTTTGCTTTCCGCAGCCCTGAGCATCAAACTATCACAGGAAACCATCTGTGCCTTTCCAGCTCCAGGGACCCTAACACAAGCGATGCGCTGGTAGGTGACTGTATCCGAGTCTTTGAAAAGATGTCTCATCCATTTGCACCATTTTTATCTGTCGGCTCGTTTATTTATTTTTGAGACAGGGTCTCACTATGAAGCCCTGACTGGCCTGAACTAACCCTGTAGGCCACGATGGCCTTGAACTAGAAGAGAGCTGCCTGCTTCTGCCTCTTTCTCCCAAGTGCTTCAATGCTTGTTTGTTTTGGTTCTTTTGGTTTTGATTTTTTTAAGATGGGGGTCTGGTTCATATAGAACTACCTGTCGTTGAACTCTCTATATTGCTGATGCTGGCCTTTAAATTCTAAGCTTCCTGTCACATCTTCAAAGATTGTAGGTATGGGCAGGGCAGATCACTTCCCCACAGTCTCCTGCCGGGAAATGAAAGGACTGAATTAGAAACAACAGAGAGAGTTAGGTGGTGGTGGCACACACCCTTAATCCCAGCAGGTGGATCTCTGTGGATTTGAGGCCTGCCTGGTCTACAGAGCGAGTTCCAGGACAGGCTACAAAGTTACACAGAGAAACTTAACTGTAATACCAGCACTCAGGAGCCCAGCCCAAGGCTATGCAGTGAGTTCAAGACCAGCCCTAGCTACCATAGCAAGGACCCTAACAAAGATAAAGATGAAAAAGAAGAAGAGGAAGAGACAGCAGTAGCGTGGACGATGAGACTGAGTTGTTTTCCCTGCACGTTGCCACCTTTCTGCAGCCATTGCCAGCAGTTCGTTCTTCCAGAGTGACCAGACCTATTTTCAGCTGAGCTGGCAAATACTAGGGAAGGCAATACTGGACAGAGCTGACCAGGCATAGGGCCTGCTGGGTCACTCAGCCAGTGGGTCTTAGAGAACTTTTCTTCCCAAGGCTGTCTGATCCCTGAGGCCCTCTCTGCCTCCATGGCACAGCCACTACAGGCAGCCTCCTTCCTAGCTCTTCTTCATGCCCTCCCCAGCAACCTCATAGCCCCATATGCCTCTCGGGATCTGTCTCTCTTATTCCTGTAGAGACGTCACCGTAGGCAAAGATCTCTGGGCATTTGAAGAGTCTCACAAATGTGTCCTTGCAAATGGAGCCAAATGGTCAAGGGTAGGACATACAGGAGCGCATGGCAGAGGACCCAGCAGTCCTGCAGATAAGCACAGGTCACCAGGGCCTTGTGGACTATGATAAAGTGTGTCCCCTTCCCTCACCCAGGACAGGGGATTGAATCTAGGTCTCCTGTATGTTAGGCTAAGGGTTTGTATAACTGAGCTATACTTTTTATTTTTTGTATTTGTTTGTTTATAGTGATTTTGGTGTATCTGAGAGAAGAGTCTCAAATAGCTCAGTCTGGCCTCAAACTCATGATATCGCTAAGAATTTCCTTGAATTCCTTGCTCTACTTCCTGAGTGCTAGGACTTCAAGCATATGCCACAATGTCCAGGGTTTCCTGCATGCTAGGTGAGCACTCTGTCCACGGAGAGACACTCCTGGCCCCCTTTTGATATTAATACATTATTTTATTATAGTATTTTATTTTATTGTTTTATTATATTATAGTTGCTTAAAGATTTAATTTTAGGGGCTGGAGAGATGGCTCAGAGGTTAAGAGCATTGCCTGCTCTTCCAAAGGTCCTGAGTTCAATTCCCAGCTACCACATGGTGGCTCACAACCATCTGTAATGGGGTCTGGTGCCCTCTTCTGGCCTACAGGCATACACGCAGACAGAATATTGTATACATAATAAATAAATATTAAAAAAAAAAAAAGATTTAATTTTATTTTTAATTACGTGTGTGTGTAGATGCCCAAGGAGGCCATAAGAGGGAATCCACCTTCGAATGGTCAAGTCATCTCTAAGCCCATGTTTTTATCGATTGGATTAAAATTTAATTTTTGTTGTCTTAAATTATATACGTGTGTGTGTGTGTGTGTGTGTGTGTGTGTGTGTGTGTGTGTGTGAAGGTGAGTATAAGGTGCCTGAGGAGGCCAGAGGGGTCAAGCCCTCTGGAACTGGCCTTGCAGACAGTTGTGAGCCAGCAGTTGTGGCACTGGGAACTGGAAGAGTAGTCTGTGAGTGTGTGCTCTCTTAACCATGAAGCCATCTCTTCAGTCCTTTTTTTTTTTTTTTAATTTTTATTCTTTTTTTTTTTTCCTTGGTTTTTCGAGACAGGGTTTCTCTGTGTAGCCCCGGCAGACCTGGGGCTCATTCTGTAGACTAGACTGGCCTTAAACTCAAAGAGATCCTCCTGCTTCTGTTTCCCCAGTGCTGGAATTAAAAGTGTGTGCCACCACTCTGGGGCTAATTTTTGTTTGTTTGTTTGATCAGAAGTTTATTTAGGCCGGGCAGTGGTGGCGCACGCCTTTAATCCCAGCACTCGGGAGGCAGAGGCAGGTGGATCTCTGGGAGTTCGAGGCCAACCTGTTCTATAAGAGCTAATTCCAGGACAGGCATCAAAGTTACAGAGAAACCCTGTCTCGAAAAAAAAAACCAAAAAAAAAAAAAAAAAAAATAGCCGGGCGGTGGTGGCGCACGCCTTTAATCCCAGCACTCGGGAGGCAGAGGCAGGCGGATCTCTGTGAGTTCGAGACCAGTCTGGTCTACAAGAGCTAGTTCCAGGACAGGCTCCAAAGCCACAGAGAAACCCTGTCTCGAAAAACCAAAAAAAAAAAAAAAAAAAAAAAAAAAGAAGTTTATTTAGCAAAGCAGTGAGGCTAATTTTTAAAGTTTTCATTTTCTTTGTTAGCATATATTAATTATACATAATAATGGGTTATGGTATTCATACATGTCCTAATGTCTTCCTTCCTTCCTTCCTTCCTTCCTTCCTTCCTTCCTTCCTTCCTTCCTTCCTTCCTTCCTTCCTTTCTTTTTTTTGATACAGAGTCTCACTATGTAGACCAGCCTAGCCTCAAATGCCTCTTGACTCCCAAGTGCTGGAGCCAAAGACATGCATCACCATGCCCAACTTCCATAATGTGTTTTGCTTGTTTGTTTTGGTTTTGGTTTTTTGAGACAAGGTTTCTCTGTAGCTTTGGAGCCTGTCCTGCAATTAGCTCTTATAGACCAGGCTGGCCTCGAACTCACAGAGATCTATCTACCTCTGCCTCCCAAGTGCTGAGATTAAAGGCATACACCACCACCGCCCAATGAACTTGGAATCTTTCTGCCTTAGCCTACTTAATATCTGGATTTACAGTACAAATGTGTGGCCGAATATTCTTTTTATTTATTTATTTATTTATTTTAATTTTTGAGACAGTGTTTCTCTGTAGTTTTTTGTGCCTGTCCTGGAACTAGCTCTTGTAGACCAGGCTGGCCTCGAACTCACAGAGATCCTCCTGCGTCTGCCTCCCAAGTGCTGGGATTAAAGACGTGCGCCACCACTGCCCGGCTCGAATATCCTTTAAAAATTTAATATAGACAGGCGGTTGTGGCGCACGCCTTTAATCCCAGCACTCAGGAGGCAGAGGCAGAGGCAGGTAGATCTCTGTGAGTTTGAGGTTAGCCTGGTCTACAGAGACAGTTTCAGGCCAGCCAATACTGTTACATAAAGAAACCCTGTCTCAAAACAAGCAAACAAACAAATCAATATTTAAAATTTACATATTAATTATATACAATTATGGGTTTAATTTTGATATAATGTAATTTCCCCTTTCCCTTTACTTAAAAAAAAAAGATTCTATTACTGCTAGGCAGTGGTGAACTATGCCTTAAATTCCAGCACTCAAGATTCAAAGGCAGGCAGATCTCTGAGTTCATTGCCAACCTGGTCTACAAAGCAAGTTCCAGGATAGCCAGGGCTACTCAGAGAAATTCTGTCTTGAAAAACTACAACAGGGGCTGGAGAAATGGCTCAGTGGTTAAGAGCATTGACTGTTCTTCCAGAGGACCTGAGTTCTATTCCCAGCAACCACGTGGTGGCTCACAACCATCTGTAATGAGATCTGGCTCCCTCTTCTGGCCTGCAGGCATACATGGAGGAATAATGTTATATACATAATAAATAAATAAAATCTTTTAAAAAAAAAAAAAGAAAAAGAAAAACTACAACAGTAACAACCTGCTCCACACCCCAAAAAACCCTATTACTATCCAGGTATAATGGTACATCCATACATACACACACAGACAGGGCAGGAGAATCTCTGAATTTGAGGCCAGCCTGGTGTATATAGTGAGTTCCAGGACAGTCGGAACTACATAGTGAGACACTGTTTTGAAAAAGACAAAGACAAAAACAAACAAACAAATAAAACTCAAATAAATAAGCTGGGCGGTGGTGGTGGTGCGTGCCTTTAGTCCCAGCTCTCAGGAAACAGAGGCTGAGGCAGATGCAGATGGATCTCTGTGAGTTCAAAGCCATCCTGGTCTACAGAGCAAGTTCTGGGATGGAAAGGGCTACACAGAGAAATTCTGTCTCAAAAAAAACCACTAAATAAAATCAAATCCAGGTGGCTGGAGAGATGGCTCAGAGGAATAGAGCACTGGCTGCTCTTCCAGAGGTCCTGAGTTCAATTCCCGGCAACCACATGGTGGCTCACAACCATCTGTAATAGGATCTGGTGCCCTCTTCTGTACTGCAGGATACATGAAGGAAGAAACCTATATACATAATAAATAAAAATCTGTTTTAAAAAAAATCAAATCCAGCCGGGCGGTGGTGGCGCACGCCTTTAATCCCAGCACTTGGGAGGCAGAGGCAGGCGGATCTCTGTGAGTTCGAGACCAGCCTGGTCTACAAGAGCTAGTTCCAGGACAGGCTCCAAAACCACAGAGAAACCCTGTCTCGAAAAACCAAAAAAAAAAAAAAAAAAAAAAAAAAAATCAAATCCATTACATTTAATTTGTGTGTGTGAGGGAGTCACATGTGCCAGAGGCACTGTGTGGAGGTCAGATGTCAACTTTTGGAAGTCTGGGTTTAACTGACATTTTCATACATGTGAGTGCTTCTATGTTGCTCAAGCAATTTTTTAAAATGATTTTAAAATATACAAATGTGTGTGCCTGGGGTCGGGATGTGCACCTGTGTGAGGGTTTTAGATCCCCTGGAACTGGAGGTACAGGAGGCGGTTGTGAGCACCTCACTTGGGTGCAAGGAACAAACCCAGGTCCTCTGGAAGAGCGGACTGCCCTCTTATGGCTTAACCACTTCTCCAGCTCCAGTTTAAGCACCCTGTAGGCATTAGTTCTGTTACTTCTCCTAAGATCTACAAGCCGTTGGGATTATTAATGTTCTGATACACACTTGAGGACACAGAGGCCCAGAAGGGTTAAGCCTCTTGCCCAAGGTCAGGCAGTTATTTCCAGGAGTAGAAGGGACTCAAGCTGAGATGGACCCATCCCTGTGCCCACGTGCAATCTACGTGAGCCTACGCAGGTACAGGATTTCTCTTCTGTGCTCAGCAACGCAGCCATTCTGTGAGAGAGAGAAAGAACGTGATCAGTGTTTCAATTCTGGGCCTTTAGCAAAAATGTGTCTGGTTGGGTTCTTTGGGGCTTCATTAAATAGAAGTATGCTGGTCTCTTCCAGGGAAGATGCAGCTGTAGGAAAAGGTGGCTTTGGGTGAGAGAGAGAGAGAGAGAGAGAGAGAGAGAGAGAGAGAGAGAGAGAGAGAGAGAGAGAGAGAGAGAGAGAGAGAGAGACCAACCTCTCTCCTGCTCCCCTGCCTGCCACAGGCTTGGCCCTGTTCCCAGCAGCTCCACAGAGGCTGGTCAGTTGAAGCTCCACCCACTTTCTACCCTCGCCCCGCACAGCTGCCTGGAGTCAGGTTCACCTGCTCAGAGTCACACCAAGCAGCAGCTGGGTAGCGTCAAAGGAAAACAACTGAATGGCGTGGTGGTACTCTCCCTAAGCTCTTGGAATGAAATTCAAGGAGACCCCACTCCTCCCCGCTGCTTCCACACACAGATCCATGTAGTCCATGCCAGTGGCCGCAGGGACCATGTGGGAACTGAAAACTTGAGATGCAGCCAGTCCAAACAGGGATGAGTTATCCATTTGAAATATACTGTATTTCAAAGCTGCACTACAACAAGGCTGTCTTATTAGTACATATTATATTGAATATGTGTTGAAATAATATTTTAGAAACATTTGAGTCCTGGAAAGTGTATTAACTTCATTTTATTGTTTTTCTTCTGTCTCTTTTCTCCCCTTTCTCCTTCCTTAGCTCTTTGTACTTCCTCCCTTTTCCCCCTCCTTCCTTCCTTTCTTTCTCTTTTGGTTTTTCAAGACAGGGTTTCTCTGTGTAGCTTTGGAGTCTGTCCTGGAACTCACTCTATAGATAAGGCTGGCCTCGAACTCACAGAGATCCGCCTGCCTCTGCCTCCCGAGTGCTGGGATTAAAGGCGTGCACCACCACCACCCGGCTTCCCCCTTTCTTTCTTATTTCCTTCCTTTTAAATTAATTTTATCTTTTTTACAGTCCATAAAGTCCTCTTTTGTTCTGTTTCTTCTCCCCTCCTTAAGGCCGCAAGTCAGGCAGGCGGTCACCCAGGCACAAGGCAGGATTTAAGAGCAGCTGGCACCTCTACCACATGTGACTCTCCTGGTGCTCACAGAACACACTGTTCTGGTCAGAGCTCTGGTCACTTCCCAGTTGCATCTGGTGGCCAGCAGGGGGCAGGCTCTGTAGGCTGGGGCGCCAGGGTAGCCCTTTCATCCTCAGGGAGCGGCCTCTGGGTTGTGCTCATCAGACTAAGTAAACCTGGGCTTTCTGATTACCTTACTCTGGTTTGCCACTGGCAGCCAGTCTGCAGTTCCTCCAGCTGACGTAAGGCATTCTTCACAGGGTGGAGGTCTCCCACTACCATCTTGCCCTACGCCTTCCCTCCTCCCTGGGCTTCTGCTCAGTCAGCTTTATGGCTTTGGCATTGTGTATCCACCACTCAGGTTGAAGTCTTAGCTTTCTGCTTGGGCAAAATGGCTTTTGGCTCTGCATCTCTCTTTAGGTTGCTGTACTCCTCTGACCCCTCTCCAGCTTCTGCACCAAGGAACGAGGTCCCGGCAAAGATGTCAGGGTGGACAAAGGACTGTTCGGTCCTTTCCTGGCTCCGTCAGCTGAGGCCTTGCAGGCCTTACAGCTCCAGGGTCTGACCCGGTGAAGACCAGCATTGCCTTCGCTTTTTCCATCATCACACGAGGACTCCATAGTGTAGAAGAGGAGCCTCCTGGAACTCCTTTTTCCTTCTTTCTTTTTGGTGTTCTGAAAGATTTTCATTTGGCCTAGGCTAGCCCCGAACTCACTATATAGCTGAGGATGGTTTTGAACTCCTGATTCTCCTGTCTCTACTTCCCAAGTACTGAGATTACGGCATTACATCGAGTCCGGCTCTAGTTCTTTTTGTTATCCTAAAATAGTCTTGCTATGTAGCTCAGACTAGCCTTGAATTCACTCTCTTCTTACCTCCACCACTGGATAACTGGGGTTACAGGTGTGTACCCCTCAAATGTTTCTTTAGCCTGGGCTAGATATCTGGCTCCATGCTGGAGAGTATGCCTTGCTCTTCCAGAGGACTGAAAGTTAGTGCCCGTGCAGGGAGGCTCACAACCGCCTTTAACTCCAACTTCAGGGGATCTCACTCCAGAGGACCTCTGGTCCTCTCAGGCACCTTCGCTCACATGTACATATCCACACAAATATGTATAATTAAAAATAGTTCAGCGCACACCTTCAATCACAGCACTTGGGGGGCAGAGGTAGGTGGATCTCTGTGAGTTTGAGGCCAGCCTCTCCTGAATGAGTTCCAGGACAGCCAGTATGACACAAAGTAATCTTGTCTGGAAAAAAACAAAACCCAAAACTAAAATGTACAATTTTTTAAAAAAGTTTCTTTGCCAGCAGAGGTGGCTCAGTGGCTAAGAGTACTTACCTCTCTTCTAGAAGACTCTGGTTTCATTCCCAGCACCCATATCTGGTAGCTCATAACTGCCTGCAATTCTAATGCCTATATGTATATGATTTATATAACTTTATTCAGTCATATGTATATGCACATAAGTGAAATTTTTTTTTTTTTTTTTTTTAGTTAGGGTCTCACTGTGTAGCCCTGGCTGGCCTAGAACTTGCTTTGTAGACCAGACTGGGCCCAAACTCCAAGAGATCCACCTGCCTCTGTCTTCCAAATGCTGGAACTAAAGATGTGTGTCACCATGCCTAGTCTTAATAATTTTTTTTTTAGAAATTAAAATTTTCCTTATACAGCTTGCTGCCCTGTTTCCTTGCATAGCCACACCAGCTTTTAGTCAGTTCTTCCCAGCCTCAAGGAGGAGAAGCCTTGTGAGTCTCTTTCCTCAGGTTGTGTGTGTGTGTGTGTGTGTGTGTGTGAGTGAGAGAGAGAGAGAGAGAGAGAGAGAGAGAGAGAGAGAGAGAGAGAGAGAGAGAGGAGTCTCTATATTGCAAGCTGGCCTGGAACTCCCTAGCCCATCTCCCAGGCTGGGGATTCTGGCATGTGCCACCACACCCAGCTTCCCTCTGTGCTGTGCACACCCCACTTCAATCCCGGTCACTGTATCAGTGGAACTGTCACTTTCTTCTATATGTTTATAGTCTCTTTTTTTAAGATTTACTTATGTATACAGTGTTCTGCCTGCATGTATTCCTGCAGGCCAGAAGAGGGCACCAGATCTCATTACAGATGTGAGCCACCATGTGGCTGCTGGGAATTGAACTCAGGACTTCTGGAAGAGCAACCAGTGTTCTTACCAGTGATTCATCTCTTCACCCTGCTATGAGAGGGCTCTTAAAAGGAGGCCTTGTACCTAACCCCAGAAGTCAAAATGACTGGACGTCTCTGGGACATCTACAGGAAGGAAGGAGGGAGAAACAGCCTTGTTCAGCATGGCAAGGGCCAAATCTTTAGCCCCAGGCTACACCTACTGCTGGTGAGGAGTTAATTGAAGCAAGAGTTGCTATAAGGGAGGGGCCTGAATAGAGATTTTTGGAACTTGCTGTGTGAGTTGTGAAGCCTCCCCCAGGCTCATCACAAAAAAACCTATTTGGCATCTGAGGTCAGGGACCAGGACCCCAGTGATGTGCATGTGACCAAGATGCACCTGGGCTTCACCGGGCAGCCCCTGAACGGACTCAGCCTTGCTGTAATTGGAGTGACCTTGGCAGGACGTTAGCTCCGCTGTCTTTGAAGAGTCACTCGTTGCTGGGGATGATGAGGGCCAGAGGGCAGGCTGTGTGGACAGTACTGACAGAATGCAGTTTGGGAACACAAGGGCCTCAGGCCTTCTGAATTGTCACAGATACCTGTGCCCCTTTCACAACTATATGCCCACTGGTTATCAGAATACTTAAACAGGGCATAGCCTTGGCAGAGGCCCTATGCTCTCTTCTCACCCAGAGAACCCAACTCGAGCCAGATCTGAAAGAGAGGGTGTTCCTTCTGAGGAGCAAATGAGATCGCCATGGTAACGGTAACGGCATTGGCAAACAAGCCTGATGACCTGAGTTCAAGCCCCAGAATTCATACAGAGGAAGGAGAATCAACTGCACAAAGTTGTCCTCTGATCCCCATGACATACTTGCACACACGCACGCGCACACACTCACACAAATGCACCCACTCATGCATGCACCCACATCAGCACACACACATGCACTCATGAACATGTACACACATGCGCGCACACAATGCATACACACGTACATGCACACACATGTACACACACATACGCACACGTACACACACAACATAGTACACACATGCATGTATACACACACATGTACTCAAACATACATATGTACTCGTGCACATGTACAATGATCCCAGTAGGAAGAAAAAAGGAAGTTGCCAGGGCCTGGAGTGGTCTATGACTGTTTTGGGGAAGGGAGCAATTCTGAGAATGTTCTCAGCTCAGTGGAACTCTGAGGGTGGTCCCAACTCACTGGGACTCAGGTTGGCTGGGAGTCCACTCTTTGAAAATCTGTACTGTAACCTAGCTGCCCCCACTCCCATGGCCCTGAAGAAAAGCTCTCTGGGATGCCACCAGGCAGGGCTGTGGGGGACCCAGGAGGACATCCCCCTCCACAAGCAAATGGAGAGTTCCTGGCCTCATTTTTCTAAACACTGCTTCTGACGGCGCTTACATGGCCAGTCCCTGGCTGTGGTTTGTTTAGCTTGTTGGTGTGGTTCTGGGGGTTGAACCCAAGGCCTCTTGAGGCTAGGCAAGCACTCTCTCACTGGTCAGCCCCAAGATGGCCTTTCTAAGCTGAGGACCCGTGTCCCTCAGGCCGGATTCCACTTCTCAGGCTAGAAGAATCAGCAAGCACTTGGTTTGTAAGCACCCAGAAACCAGATAGGCCTGGCATCCCTTTTCACTTGAAAGGCTGAGAGCATGCTCAGGTTCCTTCTTGGGGTGGGGGTGGATGACTCCCAGGGTGACAAGGTTCAGCTCTTCCCCAGCCTTAGTGCCATGCTCAGCGATTCCCAAGGAGAAGCAAGAAGACAGCTGGGAAATATTCTAGCTCCCAACCCTTGAAAGAGTCATACTGGAAGGAAGTTTATGGCTTAAAAGTGACCGCCAGAGACCCCAGGGCCTCTGGATTCCTTGCGGGCAGCATCCCATTGCTGGTCCTCCATGGAAGACACAGCTGGTGAAGGCTGGCCATCAGTGCAGGCTGCCCTTGGTCTCCTGTAGTTTGACTCATGAGGACAGAGCCCAGGATCTCTTACTCCACCTGCGGCTTTGGGAACAGGCCACTGAAGGTTATCTAACCTCATCCCAGCACATCTATGTATCTATAGATCTTCCTCTCTGTTGTTCTATAGTCAATCATAAAAGCAGTTTATACTTATTAAAGAACCAGAAAGTAACAGTAAGGTAGAAAGGAGGAAATGAAAATTATGAGTCACCCCATTGGCCAGAAATGACTACCGCAGTGTCTGATGGGTAGAATGGCTGCCGTGGTGTCTGACTGATATATGGCTGGGAGCAGAAATGGCTGCCATGGTGTCTGATGGGCAGAAATGGCTGCTGTGGAGTCGGATGGGTAGAAATGCCTGTCATGGTGTCTGATGGGTGACTGGGGGCAGAAATGGCTGCTGTGGTGACTGATGGGTAGACATGGCTGCTGTGGTGTCTGATGGGTAGCTGGGGCATCCTTCTGCGGACCTTCTGCAGGAATGTCATGTACACCGCCATGGAACCCCTGTACCATAACTGTCTTCCCCACACTTGGCTGTGCTGGGAGAGTTTTATCTCAGCATTACAATTTTCTTTAAAGTTATTTAATGATTCTATAATAACCTATTAATAATTTATTTAGCCATTCTCCTATTTCCTTTTCTTCATTCTATTTTAATTCTCCCCCAAAGGAATTTAGTAGTTTTAAAAATTATACTTAAAAATATAAATCCAGGAGCCAGGCAAACTGGCACACACATCTGTAATCCCAGCACTCCAGGGGCTAAGATCAGAAGGTCTCACATTCAAGGTCAGTTTGGGACATTTATCAAGTCAGACAAAAAAAAAAAAACAAAAAAACACAAATAAACAAAACACCCAAAACCCAAACATGTTTTGTCGCGATGACAAGATGGTCAAGAGCACGTGTTCCTCTTCTGGAGGACCAGAGCCCAGCACCCAGGTCAGGTGGTTCACAACTGCATGTATCTCCAGCCCCAGGGCACCCAGTGCCTTCTTCTCACTCCATGGACACACATATAACAAACCAAGAAGCAAACAATAAGTAAATTAATGTTGGAGTGGTTGGGGTTGAAAACGGGGCTTCTCTGTGTAGCTCTGGCTGTCCTGGGACTCTTCGAGTAGACCAGGCTGGCCTCAAACTCACAGAGATCCGCCTGCCTCTGCTTCCCAAGAGCTGGGATTAAAGGTGTGCACCACGACCACAATAAATGAATTAAGGGAGCTGGTGAGATGGCTCAGTAGTTAAGAGCATGGGCTGCTTTTCCAGAGGTCCTGAGTTCAATTCCCAGCAACCACATGGTGGCTCAAAACCATCTCTAATGGGATCTAATGCCCTCTTCTGGCATGCACTTCTACCCCATCCCCCCGCCCCCCAAAAAAAGCACAAAAAATGAGATTGCTGACCTCTAAGATCTTAGGAAGTGGAGGCAGGAAGATGGCCTGTAATCCAAGCAATCAAGAGGTGGAGGCAGGAGGATTGCAGAAACATAAGGCATCACCCAGGCTAGGTGAGTGCCCTGCTGGTACCAGGGCATCTGACTCCCATGCCTGTGGTGCGCAGATACACATGCAGGAAGAATACTCATACACATTAAATATTTTAATAATTTTAAGAAAGCTCCAGGCTAGCCAGGGCTACATAGAAAGACCCGGTACTAGACTAAGACATGCGGTGAGGTTCACTCACCTCAGGTTCTCTTTTAAAAACATTTTATTGTACGTAAGTCAGACAAGGGCCTTGATTCCTTCCTCTTTACCTTCTTAGCTCAAACTGACTCCCAGGAGTCTTGAAGCTTCCTGGCTGTGTGGTGTTACAGAAGTTACTTGCCTTCCCTGAGTCTCTGTTATCTCATCTGGGAAATGGAGCCAAAGTGAGACATTAGGACGGCTGTGAGGCTCGGGGCCGCCTTGCACAGTTTGGTCAGGTGGTGAGCTCTTGAGAAGCAGCAGCTGCCCCTCTGGTGGCAGTGACCTGGCATCTGTCTATGGTGTGGCTCCCTTAGCAGGAGTCAGCTGACAGGTCAAATGGAAGACTGTGGGATGCTCTTGTGCTGGGTCTAGCTGGGAGACACTAGGGTTGCAGATCCCTTGAGACCCTGGCAGCTATCCCTGGCACCTTGCCATGGCTCTGTCACTCATGTCCTTCTCCTGATGGGAAGGGCACAGGCTGCACCTGGGACCCGGTTCCTCCGCCGAGTTGCTCTCCCGTATGCCCTCCCTGCTCAGTTCAGCCAGCTCTCTTCTGGGACAGAGCCCTGTGATGAATGCGCACGGCATGTTTGCTGTCCCCTGCACCTCCAGCCTTTAAACTTTACTTTGTCTATTTATTTGTTATATGTTTGATTGACTCGGTTGTTTTAGGACAGGTTCTCATGTAGCCCAGGTTAGCCTTGGACTCCTGATCCGTCGGTCTCCACCGTCTGTGTTGGGATTGACAGATGTGTGGGTTTCTCACTTTGGCCTTCAGGCTCCAAATAGGGGAGAAATAAAGTCCCCTGAGAGGAGGGAACGAAATCTGCCTTGAGATGGCAGGTTGGCCACTGTCACTCACACCCACAAACTTCTAACAAAATGACTCAATACTGCCTTGCCGACAGGAGAGGTGTCTGGCGCAGAGCCGAGCTGGCTTTGTACCTGGGCCTGCTGCAGACCCAGGATGTGGGCGAGTGGTTTTTTTTCTCTGGGAATCTAGGGCAGCACCTTCTGGGCTTCCTGGAAATGCCCCAGAGGTCACTTGTGAGGGGGTCTGGCTGGGTCCACAGAGGTTGCTGTAGGCACAGCATGGTGAGTTCCTGGCCAGTCTTGAGGTGCCCCAGGCTTTAGTTTACTCCCCTGCACAGATGATGGAGTGCTACCAGCTGCTCCAGGTCATGGGAAAGATGAGCAGAAACAGACTGTGTAGCTCACAGGGTGTGAGTCTGACACACAGGGACTGCTCACTTGGCCAGGATTATGTGGAGTTCCTTTGCTGGTAGGAGCAAAGCCAGGATAAGGATCTGCCTCTGCCTTAGGCCTCCTGCCCAGGGCTTCTCCTCCTGTCCAGGGCTTTTCCTCCTGCCCAGGGCTTCTCCTCCTGCCCAGGGCTTCTCTTCCTACCCAGGGCTTTTCCTCCTGCCCAGGGCTTCTCCTCCTGCCCAGGGCTTCTCCTCCTGCCCAGGGCTTTTCCTCTTGCCCAGGGCTTCTCCTCCTACCCAGGGCTTCTCCTCCTGCCCAGGGCTTCTCTTCATGCCCAGGACTTCTCTCTTTTTTAAAAAATATTTATGTAGTTATTTATTATGTATACAATATTCTTTCTGTGCATATGCCTGAAGGCCAGAAGAGGGAACCAGACCTCATTACAGATGGTTGTGAGCCACCATGTGGTTGCTGGGGACTGAACTTAGGACCTCTGGAAGAACAGGCAATGCTCTTAACCGCTGAGCCATCTCTCCAGCACCCAGGGCTTCTCTTTCTGTCCAGAATTTCTCCTCCTGTCCAGGGCTTCTCCTCTTGCCCAGGGCTTCTCCTCCTGCCCAGGGTTTCTCATCTTGCCCAGGGTTTCTCCCCTTGCCCAGGGCTTCTCCTCCTGCCCAGGACTTTTCCTCCTGCCCAGGGCTACTCCAACTGCCCAGGGCTTCTCCTCCTGCCAAGGACTTCTTCTCTACCCAAGGCTACTCCACCTGCCCAGGTCTTCTGCCCAGGGTGTCTCCTCTTTGACCATGATAGGACAACAGAAGGGGCATAGTGATCTTCATCAAACTAGAAACACAATCCCAGTGTCCTTGGCACAGTGTGTGGTGGGAAGTCTGCAGCAGCTGCCACCAGCTCCCAATGGCCTCCAGGAAGCCTCAGTTGGGGCTGGGCCTCAGGGTGGTGGCTAGGCACTAGGGTCTCATCTGGCAGGCAATGACCCTTGGCCTCCTGCCCCATCATCCATGATGCCCTAGTGTCTCACAGCCTTCTGTTCACACTGTCCCCGCTCCAACAGAATGCCCACAAAATGCTTTATGACTTCTTTTCTGGCTGTAAAAGTAATTCTTGTTCATTGCAGGGAGAAAATACCAGTAAAATTAAGAGCCAGACGTAGTTGTCCAATGCTTGGAGGGAGGAGGAAGGAGATCAGTGGTTCAAAGTAATAACTGGCTACATAACAAGTTGGAGGTTAGCCTGGGCTACATGAAACTGTCAAAACCCAAAACCAACCAATCAAACAACAAAATAGAATTTTTAAAGATTTATTTATATATTTATGCACATGGTATTTGTCTGTCTGCATGTATGCCTGCACACCAGAAGAGGACATTGGCTTGCAAGGGACTACAGTTATAGACCGTTATGAGCTGCCAAATGGGTGCTGGAAATTGAACTCAGGACCTCTGGAAGAGAAGCCGGTGCTCTTAACCACTGAGCCATCTCTCCAGCCCCAACAAAATAGTATTTTAGTTCTCAAACTTTCAGGTGTTTTATGCATATGTTATATAATTTTTGTTTGTTTTTAGCAACTATAGAATCCTATGTTGTCTGCCTTTTAAAAAAAATTGGCATGAACTGGAGAGATAGCTTGGCAGTTAGGAGCACATACTGCTCCTGAAGAAACCCCAGATCCAACATTCGGTTCCCAGTTAGAGGGATCGAACAGCCTTTTCTGGACTCTGAGGGCATCCACACTCACACATGCACAGCCACAGCCACACAGACATAAGTTTTTTAAAGCTGCCGGTTATGTTGGTACACACCTTTAAACGCAGAAGCCAGGTAAACATGCGGGACGTGGTGGGGGCAGTACTTGGAGTCCCGATGCTAGGGAGGCAGAGGCAGGAAGATCTCTGGGACTCGCTGCCCAGAAAATCTAGTCTAATTGGTGGCCTCCAGGCCAATGAGAGACTCCATTTCAAAGGAGGTAGATGCCAGTTGTGGTGGCACAGGCCTGCAATCCCAGTGCTGGTCAGGTAGAGGAAGGTGGAGCTCTGTAAGTTAGAAACCTGCCTGTTCTACATAGTGAGTGCCAAGTCGGACAAGGCTACATAGAGAGACCTTGTCTCCCAAAGAGTGGGGGATGGTCATCCCCACCTCCAGTCCTCAAAGGAGGTAATGTTATTTCTGAAGATGACATGTAAGGTTGTTCATACACACACACACGCACACACACACACACACACTGTCTCTCACACACACACATTCATGCACATTCACAAACACACACCTTTAAAGATTTGAGATGGAAAACTGGTCATGATAGCTCATGCCTATAATCTTAGCCGCAGTAGAGGCAAGGTCGTTCTCCACCACAAAGGGAGCCAAGCCCAAAGTGACCTATGTGAGTCCCAAGTGCTGGGACTCTTTCTTTCTCGACACAAAGGATAGGCTTAAAAAAACAAAAAGAAAAGAAAAGTAGAAGAGAGGAGCTGGAAAGATGGCTTGTCACCAGACAGTGCATATCACTCTTGCTGAGGGCCTACATCCGGTTCCCAGTACCCATTGTTTCTCCAACTTTCATTTGAGGGACATCTTTTTTTTTTTTTTTTAATTTAAAATTTGTATTTTGCTGGGCGGTGGTGGTGCACGCCTTTAATCCCAGCACTTGGGAGGCAGAGGCAGGCGGATCTCTGTGAGTTCGAGACCAGCCTGGTCTACAAGAGCTAGTTCCAGGACAGGCTCCAAAGCCACAGAGAAACCCTGTCTTGAAAAAAGCAAAAAAAAAGGCCGGGTGATGGTGGCGCATGCCTTTAATCCCAGCACTCGGGAGGCAGAGACAGGCGGATCTCTGTGAGTTTGAGACCAGCCTGGTCTACAGAGCTAGTTCCAGGACAGGCTCCAAAGCCACAGAGAAACCCTGTCTTGAAAAACCAAAAAAAAAAAAAAAAAAAGAAAAAATTGTATTTTATGTGTATGGGTCTTTTGCCTGCATGTATGTCTGTGCCATGTGGGTGCTGAGTATCAAACCCAGGTCCTCTGGAAGAGCAAGTACTCTGAGCCGTCTCTCGAGCAGCTTCCAGGACTTTAGCTTTTTGATGCTGCTGTGACAGCCATGTGAGTGTGTGAGAATGTGGGTCTCCTTTCTCCTGATTCTTTTTTCTTTCTTGAAACAGGGTCTTGCCACATGGTTGAACTCTTGATTTCCTGCCTCAGCCTGCCAGGCTATAGAATTACATGCATGGGCCCTCATTCTCAGAATGTTTTCTTCTAAGAGCTGGATAGTTTGGGCTTCACATTTAGGTCTATGATCCATCTTCAGTTAATTTTTGTGCAGTGTGGGATAGGGGTCTGTGGCGCCTGCACCATGGGACGGTTGGTGAGTTGGGCAAGGGGCTGGAGATTCAAACACACACACACACACACACACAGAGACAGAGAGAGAGACAGAGAGAGAGAGACAGAGAGAGAGAGATCTAGAGCTCTCCTCCTTGACTAATGGCCATGCCCTAGCTCTCGAGACTTTTCAGCTGCAAGCCCACCAGAAACCACTCCCCTGCCATCAGGAACTCATGAGGGTCTTGTGCTCAGAGCAGCTGCAAGCACAGAAAAACACGTTGTTTACTCCGGCAGGCCAGGGGTCATAGAAAATTCAGGGTCTGAGGGTCTGCAGTCCCCAACAGGGGTCCTGTCCTCTTTCCCATGTGACTAGGCAGTGCCTGCTGCCCCGTTTGTCGAGAAGGGTGTCCTTTCCCAATTGAACTGGCTTGCTGGCCTTGTTGATCGGCCGACCTCAGAAGTGAAGGTCTATTCCTGGGCTCTCAGTTGTGTCCTACTTATTTAATCTCTCTATGTCTCTTCTCAGTTACCACAGTGCCCTTGCAATGGGAATCTGAAGTGCCTGCAAAATTGATTCTTTCTTTCTTTTCTGTTCTTTTTCTTTCTTTCTTTCTTTCTCATTTTTTTTATTTTTTAATTTTTTTTGGCAGAGTCTCACTATGTAGCCCTGGCTAGTCTGTGACTCACTATGTAAAGTAAAACAGGCTGGTCTCGAACTCACAAGAGACCCACCTGCCTCTGCCACCCCAGTGCTAGGATTAAAGTCCTGTGTGACCATGCCTGATCCAAAATTGTTCTTTTAAAAATATTATTGGGTCCATGGCTACACAGAGAAAACCTGTCTTGAAAAACAACAACAAAAAATATTATTGGGCAGGGCATGATGACACATGCTTTAATTCCAAAACTTAGGAGGCAGGAAAATCTCTGAGTTCAAGTCTAGCCTGATCTACATAGCAAGCTCCAGGCCAGCCAAGACTATTGCCTCAAAAAAATAACAAAAAAAAAAAAAAGAAAGAAAGAGGAAAAAAAATTGCATTTTTTCTCCCTTCATTCAGTGTCCCTATCCCTCCCGTCTCCAGGTTCCTGACTCTTGGCTCTGGTTTGAGACTCGTTTAGTTTAACCAGGGCCATCTTCATGAACACTGGACTGGTGCTGTTCACTGGAGCCTGGTATGGTCCACAACTGAAGGCAATAGCTCCCGTCTCCCTAAACCTACAGCATCAGTAGGTCAAGCATAGAGCCCGCACTGAAGGCTCTTAGGCAGTCAATGCGGGTACCCACAGCTGCTACAAGTTGGTGACTGTAGCATCCGAGTCTTGTTCAGCGCTGTTCTTTTTAAAGATTACCATTTTAAGTCTTGAGTTTCTGTGTGAATTCTACAATTAACTTGTTCATGTCTATAAGGAACCAAGTTTCAGGCTGGAGATGAAGCTCAGTATTAAAGCACTTGCCTAACATACAGTGTGAGATCCTCAGCAACACACACACACACACACCACCATGAGGGAGAAAAAAACCCAACAAGCTGGAACATTGATGGAGTTGTGTTGAATCTGAAGACCGATGTGGAGAGTCTTACGCATTAACAACGTTGTGTCGCTGAGCGGTGGAGGTGCATGCCTTTAATTCCAGCACTGGGGAGGCAGAGCAGGCAGATCTCTGTGAGTTCAAGGCCAGCCTGGTCTACAGAGCAAGTTCCAGGACAGACAGATTCCAAAAAGCTACAGAGAAACCCTGTCTTGAAAAACCAAACAAGGGGCTGGAGAGATGGCTCAGCAGTTAAGAGCATTGCCTGCTCTTCCAAGGGTCCTGAGTTCAATTCCCAGCAACCACATGATGGCTCACAACCATCTGTAATGAGGTCTGGTGCCCTCTTCTGGCCTGCAGGCTTGCAGACAGAACAATGTATACAATACATATATACATATACATATATATATAAAACAAAAAAACAAAAACAAGATAAACATGTCTTCGGATTCAAGAATATGGATATTTTGTGAGAATGGTTCTCTAAAAATTATAAGCAGTGTTTTATAGTTTTCAGATATAACTGTTGAGCTTCCTCTGTTAATTTCTAAACATTTTATACCCTCCTCCCCATTCCTGCCTTTCTCCTTGCCTCCCCCAGGCTGGCCTCTGGACCTTGCAGTTCAGATCCTCCAGTTCCGCCTCCCAGGAACTGGGATTGCAGCACGTGCCAACCATGCCCAGTTTCGTGCAGTTCTGGGGACTGACCCCGACACTCGTGCATGCTGGGCAAGCACTCTGGCAGCTGAGTACACCCCAGCCTGTGTAGGATATTCGGAGACCCACCATGAAAAGCCACGTTGTACAAAGGGCACTCTGGCTCCAGTTTTGAATCAGCACCGACTCTAAAGCCACTCGTTCTCTGGGTCTGTTTTCTCTTCTGTGTTGTGGAAGGGTATCAGGCTTCCAATAATGACCAGCCCCACCCAACATTAAACAGCGCGACAGTTCCCAGAACTGCCATCAGAGGGCGCTACAAACCAGCATTTGGCTGAGCTCCGGGCATGGGGGCGCCCCCAGAGGAGCTGAGCCGTACGTGAGCTCTGAACGCCAAGGACAGAGGGATGGGGGCGCACTCTGAGGCCATATCCCTGCCAACTTTGATTGGTGGCTTAAGATCCCAGGATCCCAGCCTTGAGTTTCTCACCCTCCAGAGGGTTTCACATGTCTGGGTCTCATGATGTTCTATATTTTTCCCTCCACAGTTACTTAGCAGCAAAAAGCTCTCATCTTCGTAGCATTCCTGGCCCTAAAGAGAAATAACACAGCCCTACACAGACATGGATGGGTTTGTGTACCGTGCAGTCCTTGAAACCACAGCATCTGAAATTCCAGGTCCCTGGGAACTTCTCAGAGTGCCAGGGGCCCAAGCCCACCCTTCAAGACCCTAGAATGAAGGTCCTCCTCCAATGAGATCAGGAAGTTGCCTTCACAGTTTGCTTTGCGATCAAGTTCTGAAACAAGCAGGGTTTCCCACACATAGAAAGATGCTGGAGCCCCTACCCAGGACTCAGGTGCCTGCATTTTTGTCAGTGTGTGTGTGTGTGTGTGGTGGGGTGTGAGGCAGGGTCTCTACAGCTCAGACTGGACTCTAGTTTACTACACAGCTGAGGTTGGCCTTCAACTCCTGCCCCTCCGGCCTCTGCCACCCAAATGCTGAGATTATATACGTGTGTCTCTATGCTAGACTTTTTTTCTTTTCTATTTTTGTCTTTCCTTTTTAGCTAAATTCATTCACTTTTGTGATAATAGGGATGAACCTAGAGCTTTTACACGCTAAACAAGTTCTCCACCCCAGAGCCACATCCCCAGATGCGTGACTGTTTTTTCTCTGATTCCAGACTGGGGTCCCCTTGGAGACAATATGAGTGTTAAGTTCATTTTGGTCCCTTGTGCGGCCTGATCCTGAATTCTGCATCCAGCATACCATTCAGCCTCTCTAATCACTCTCTTTTATTTATTTTATTTTTACTTTTTTGGGACAGGGTTCTCCCATGTAGCCCTGGCTGTCCTGGAACTCACTCTGTAGACCAGGCTGGCCTCAAATTCAGAGATCTGCCTCTCTCTTCCTCCCAAGTGCTGGGATTGAAGGTGTGTGCCAACACTGCCTGGCAAAACACTCTTTTTGTTTGTTTGATTTGGTTTTTTTGTTTGTTTGTTTGTTTGGTTTTTGGTTTTTCGAGACAGGGTTTCTCTGTAGTTTTGGAGCCTGACCTGGAACTAGCTCTTGTAGACCAGGCTGGCCTCAAACTTACAGAGATCCTCCTGCCTCTGACTCCCGAGTGCTGGGATTAAAGGCGTGTGCCACCACTGCCCGGCTTATTATTATTATTATTTAAAAAAATAATTTAACCTAATTCTTCTTTACAAATATTTTCTGTGGCTGGGTGTTTTTCCTGCATGTATGACTGTGTACCATGCCATTGGGTTTCCCCGGAACTGGCGTTGCAGACAGTTGTGTGCGAAGAATTGAGCCCGAATAGAACTCTTAACCACTGAGCCGTCCCTCCAGTCCTTCTGACCAGCCCTCTCCGGGGCACAGGCTGCAACCTCTTGGAGTTGGAAGTGGGGGAGGGTCCGGTGCCAGGCCAACCTGAGGTTCCCTGTGCTCACAGGTGACAGTGGCTCACATCTTCTCAGAGCTGACTTCACCTGAGTTGTCCCCTTGACGCCCTCTCTGTGGCTTTTCCAGGTGGGATAGTTACTATCTGCAGCTCCGAGGACACGGGCATCGAGGCACAGGGCAGCTGCTTCCAATGCCAATTAACATAACTGGCAAAGGGTTGGGACCTGGACTCCAACTCAAGTCTCTAAGGAGCCGGAGCTACACCACTGCTTGGAACCGGCTTGGGGCAGGACTGGGCAGTTTCGAGTCTTTTTTTTTTTTCCTACTCAGTGGAAACCAGCAAGGTCAGAGGTCAATTTGTTTAACCTTCCTCAGACAGGAGTCTATCGACTGTATGGTTAAAGCTAGAAAAGAGTGTTTGAAAACTCTCTCTCTCTTCTTTCATTGGAATAAAAATAAAACCCCAAACAAAACGGAAAAACAAGGAAGATTTTAGAAGTTGTCTTTGTGGCCTTGTTCCTAATAGTCAAACTTCCTTAGGCTGGGACTCATGGGCCCAGCCATTAGGAGTTGGGGTTAAAAGGAGCCCCCACCTAGGCTCAGCACAATGCCCACAGAACCCACCACGGCTTCAGGCTAGGGGCCACAGGCCTTGCCTTTATCTGGGGAGGATTTGGGCTGATGGGAAGGCGGGGGAAGTTGGAGGCTGGACTGGCCAAGGTGGGCAGGAGAGATAGGGAAGTGGGGAGGGGGCCGGCCCTCTGCGGAGGGGTGGAGGAAGGCAGGGCACGCAGAACCTGCACAGCGGAGGCCTCGCAGGCCTGGCCCCTCTTGTGGTTCCAAAGCTTCTGGTGCCTTCCATCCTTGCCAGGCAAGATGAAGCGCCATTAATTAGCACCCTGCAACCTCTCCCGATTCATCACCGTAGCGGTTTAATTAGCCGCAGGAGGCGCCCCCACCCCCAGCTCTGGGCTGAGCAGCTGCCTTTCTCACTGAGGTGGCCACCACCTCTCAAGTGTCCCCTGTCACCCTCCCATAGTCATTTCCCTCCGCAGAATGTGGGGTGGGCCCAGCCGCCTGGCTGAAACCTCAAAGAGACTGTGCGGCTGGCGGGGGCCCTCGTGGTCCAGGTGCTCAGCGGGGCGGCGGGGGGGGGGGGGTGCTTCCTTCTCTCCGGCCTCCTAACAGCTCGGGCCAGCCCAGGGCAAACCTCCAGCTGGATGGGGCGAAGCCGAGCGGCCCCAGCGTTAGAGACTGCTTTTCCCCTTGGGGGCTGCGGAGGCATCTCTGTCCAGCTTGCTCTCTGCACTGAGAAAAGGCTTCAGTCTGCAGTCTGCTTCTCCCCACACTTCTTCCTCTTCTTCCCCAGACTGAGGTTCAGAAGATGGCAGAGAAGCTGGGCCGCAGGGGAGAGGACGCCACCCCCAACAGATTCTGGGGCTTTGCTGGGAAACCTAAGGTGGAGGAAAAAGAGAGGGCAGGGCAAGGAGGATGAGCCAGCAGTTAGGGGACTGGTCTGAGTTGGGCCTCGGGCTCGGCGGGCTGTGGGGGGCAACCCTAAGCAAGCGTCACAGCGTCCGGGGAGTACTGATGCCTAGCAGCGGACTTCAGACGGCACCCCCAATCTCCCCTTCTCCCCAAGTTTTCTTCCCTGGAAATGGCTTCCGGAATGTTTCTTTTCATTTCCTTGTTCTTCAGTGTGGGTGTGGAATCCAGGCCTACACTAGCCTAGTAGGTACTCACGGAGCCACTCCCCAGCCTAGGATCTCTCTGTCCCGCCTTCTTCTGGACTCCAAGCAATTTCTTTTCTTTCTCTCTCTCTCTCTCTCTCTCTTTTTTTTTTTTTATTTTTATTTATTTTTTTTTTTTCTGAATCAGGGCCCATTTTCTCTCCAGCTTCACCACGGCTGGTCCTGCCTTTTCTGCAGTCCAGACTGGTCTTGAACACCCTGCAGCTGAAAACGACCTTGAACAGCTGCCTCCACCTTCTAAACGCTGGGATTACAGCTGAGTAACACCAGACCCGATTTATTCAGTGTTGGGAGATCTCCCCCAGGCCTTTATATATGATAGACAATTGTTCTTCCAAATGAGCTACATGTCCAGCCCTGGTTTTGTTTTGGTTCACTTGTTAGACAGGGTCTCACCAGCGTGGCCTCTAACTCACAAAAGTCCGCCTCCCTTGTCCTCCTGAGTACTGAGATTATGCCCCACCCTCTTTCCCCTTAAAGATAGGGTCTCGCTGTGTAGCCCTTTGGTGGCTTGGAACTTGCTATGAAGACTGGGTGCACATCTCATTCACAGATCCCCCTGCCTCTGCCTCTTGAGTGCTAAGACTAAAGGTGTGCACCACTATTCCCAGAGCCCCCTTTTTTGTCTTTTTAAAAAATTCTTAATTGATTCTTTGGGGCTTTCATATCATGTACTCCAATCCCAATCACCTCCTAAGCCCTCCATATCCACCCTTTACCCCTGCAGCATCCCTCCCAGAAGAACCCCCAAATTAATTAAAAACAAACAAACGCCCACTGCGCGCCTCTGTCTTTCCTGCCTCTCCATCACCTCTTCATCCCCCCTAGTGCCAGCCCTGGGCTTTTGTTTGTTTGGTTTTGGTTTTGTTTTAAATATTTATTAGCTGTGTGGTTGTGGTACATGCCTTTAATATCAGCATTCAGGAGAGAGAGGCAGGCAGATCTCTGAGTTCAAGGCCAGCCTAGTCTATGTAATGAGTTTCAGGACAGCCAGGGCTACACAGAGAAACCCTGTCTTTAAAAAGCAAAATGAAACAAAAAATATTTGGTTTTATTATTTTGCTATTTTTAGTTATGTGTCTGCGTGTAGGAGTATACGCATGAGCACAGGTCTCCACAAGGGCCAGGGTTTTGGATCTGAGTGGTGCTGGAGTTACAGATGGTTGTGAGCCACCTGACATGGATCCTGGAAATTGAACTCGAGTCCTCTGTAAGAGCAGTACCGGCTCTTAAACGCTGAGCATCTCTCCGGATTCTGTTTTGTTTTGTTCTGTTTGCTGTCGTTTGTGACAGGATCATAGCACGTCTTGCCGCGTAGCTCAGGCTAGCTTCAAACTTACCGTGTAGCTCAGGTTGGCCTTGAACATAGAATCCCCCTGCCTCAGCCTCTCAAGGACTGAGTTTACAGGCATGAACTATGGAATCTGGGCAGCCCAATCATAACCAAAGTGGGAGGAGATATTCAACAAGACCCTTGGGCTTGTGGACACCACTTGCCAGGAAGCCTCAGACAGGTGGCTTTTCCATCGGCTTGCCAGTCCCTCACCAAACACTTGCTGAGAGCGCTGCTTTGCTTTTAGAGTAAACAGAGGGGGTTAACTCACTCGCTCAAGGCTGTGTATGCAGTGGATGCAGAATGTGAACACAAAGATCTCTAAGAACAGGAAATGAGGAAAATGAGGCACAGAGAGATTGAGCAACCAGCATTAGGTCTTCCAGTAGCAAAGTTAACTAGTACACTGTATGGCAGAGTCATCCTGACCTTCGATGCCCACTCCTGCCAAGTTCCATGGCTTCAGGCAAGTCACCACACCTCCTCATTGCGGCAGAGCCCCTGAGCCTTGGTGCTGGGGGTGCAGATTGCTCATCTGGCTCCAGTGGATGTTCCTGGAGGTCAACAGGAGGGACATCATCAGAAGGGCAGGTGAGTGGAGCATCTGTCTGCCTGAAGTCCCCTGGGCACTCTTCTTGTTGGTCCAGAGCCCTTGAGAACTGGGAGCCTGAGGTCTCAGCACTGGTGACTATCCCACCACGAGGGGTAGAGGTGTCAAGAACAGCAGAAGGGGCTTCTAACCATACCGTACCCTGTGCCCAGTGTGGAATCTGTTTTACCGGCTTCTTCCTAGAATGGGTCTGGGCAGTTCCCCCCTCCTTTCTTTTTTTAAACAGGGTCCTATGTAGTCCAGGCTAGCCTCAAATGCCCTATATAGCAGAGGATGATCTCGAACTTGCCGTGCTCTAAGATGTAGGTGAACGCAGGTGAACCTATGTCGGGGAGCAGCCAGGATGACTGAGAGCTTTGGGTTTAGACAAATTCAGGTCAGGTTACCAGGAGGGTTTCCCGCTGGCAGAGTGACCTTGGACTGGTCACTGTGCCTCAACAAGCTCAGAGCACCGACCAGATCTGCTCGGTCCCTGACCCCAGATTAAAGCTCAGGGGCCACCACAGCCAGATTCTCCAGGGTGCAAAACCAATGTCACTTTTCTCTTCATCCTCCCCCCCCCCCAACACACACACACAACACACACTCCTTTTTGAAACAGGCTCTCTGGTAACAGGCTGGCCTTGAACTGTGTTGATGAGGGTGATTGTAAACTTTTGAATCCTTTTGTTTCTGTCCCTTGAGTGCTGAGCTTGCAAGTCTGGGGATCGAACCCAGGGTTTCACACATGGCAGGTAAACCCTCTACCGACTCAGCCAAATTGAATTATATCTTCAGCCCCTTCTTTTTTTCTCTCTTTCTCCTTATGTAGCCCAAGTCGGCTTCAAATTTTCAAACCTCTTCCCAGTGCTGGGATTAGAGGTATGGCCCACCCACACGAGGCAGCTAGCTTCTTTACAACATTGACCAGACTCTCACCAACTCCCTTGCTGCACCTCAGAGGCTGAGAGTGTGGTTCCCAAGGTGACAGGGTCTAGGGAGCAAGGGGAGCTGAGGCCTTGACTTATGTGTGGTTCGTCTCAGGTAGCAGAACAAACATTCTGTAAGAGTACGAACATGGAGCTTAGGGGGCAAAGCTAGCCTTGGAACCTGAAGCCCCACGCTACTGTGTGCTCACCGCCGGGAGTCCTGGTTTCTTCCTCTGTAAAATATTGTTAGGATGAATTGAAGTCTCACCGCTCACAGGCTTTTTCTGTAGTGTACAGTGGATAGTAGCTACTCAGTAAATGTGGCTCCCCACCATTGGTTAGCTAATTAGTACATTTTCTGGACCCCATTGGGCCTCAAGAGGCCATCTGGGAGATGCATCTGGTTGCTGCATGTTAGAGGCCACTAGAAAGTGGCACTGGCCCTCCTCATCGATTCTTGATCCCGGGCCCCTCTGCAGGTGCAGCGGGCTCTCGATCCTCTGACACATCTTCCTAGCTTGAGGCTGGTTTGGCTCAGCCCCCGAAGCTTCTTTCTGGCAGCTCCCTTTTCTAGAGTGCTCTTGCAGATGCGGCCATCTGTGCCGACAGCATTCTGCTAGAGCATTCTGGTGTTCTGTCTGGTCTGTGGGAACCGGAGGCAGCTGTTGGGGGGTGGGAAGAGAGCCGAGCCAGGCCTGCCTGGGCAGCTGTGGATGCCGCAGTCTTTTCCCGATTGAGGTGCAGACTTTTGGGTTTGCCTACTTCTTCCCCTTTGTTCACTTAGTCCTGGAGAGAGAGCTGGGAATTGCCTGTCCATCTGTCCATCCTCACCGAGCCCCTGCTGCACGTTCAACCCCACCTGGCCCAGCCAGGTTTGCTTTCCAGCCGTTCTGTGGACCTCAGCCTCACCTGCTGAGAGTGGGGATAGGAGGCCAGATATCTGAACATGTCCTGGGAACAAGGGTGGCGGCACACACCTATAACCCAGGAGGCTCAGGAGGCTGAGGCAGATTAAAAAATTTGAGGCCAGCCTGAACAAAACAGTGAGGCCCCCACACCAAGAAAAAGATACATTATCCAAAAATTTTTCCCGGTAGTTCTGGGAAATGAACCTAGGGTGCTATTCATGTTTAGCAAGTGTTTAATTTTTCCCCCGGTTCGTTTTTTATTTATTTTTGTTTGTTTGAGACAGGGTCTCAAATATAGGTCTGCCTGGCCTGGAATTCACTATGTAGACCAAGTTGGCTTTGAACTCACAGAGAGATCCACCTGCCTCTGTCTGTTCTGGGCTTAAAAGTTTGTACCACCACACCACAGCTGGCTATAAATGGCTACTTAAAAACTACTCAACCTCATTAGCCACCAGAGAAATATAAATCAAAACCACAAAATACCATTTCATGCTGGGTGGTGGTGGTGGTGCACACCTTTAATCCCAGCACTCTGGAGGCAGAGGCAGGTGAATATCTGTGAGTTCAAGGCCAGCCCTGTCTATCTATAGAATGAGTTCAGGACAGCTAGGGCTGTTATATAGAGAAACCCTGTCACGAAAACAACAAAAAGATACCACTTCACATTCATGAAGATGGATAAATAAAGGAAACCAGACCTGGTATCCCATGATTATAATTTTAAGTTCAGGTCAGTCGAGACAACATAGTGAGACCTTGTCTCAAAAAAAAAATTGATTGAATGATAAGTAATGTAGGCCAAGATGTAGAGAATCGCAGTCATCACACATGTCTGTGGGAGCATGAGATGGTGTGGGTGCTCAAAAAGACAGTCTGACTGTCTCAACATGGAAGATAGAGACCTGATGCCACTCAGCAGTTGTACCCCTCGATGTATCCAACACCATTAAATCCTCACATCCAAGGGTGGAGAGATGGCTCAGCGGCTGAGAGCTCTTGCAGCTCCCACAGGACCTAGGTTTGGTTCCCGGAACCCGCATGGCTACTAATAACCACCTGTAACTCCAGTTCCAGGGGTCTGATGCCCTCGTCTGGCCCCTGTTGACAGACAGCAGACATGCTTGTGGTACAACATACATAATTCAGGCAAACACTGTACCCAAAAAATAAAATTAAACAAATCTTTTTAAAAATCTGAAACGCTGAGACTGGAAAGATGGCTCATCACTTAAGAGCACTGGCTGCTCTTCCAGAAGACCCAGGTTCAATTCCCAGCACCCACATGGCAGCTCACAGCTGTCTGTAACTCCAGCTCCAGGGGATCTCACAACCTCACACAGACACCCATGCAGGCAAAACACCAATGCACAGAAAATAAAAATAAAATAAATCTTAAAATATTTTAAAAGCAACAATAAAGATCTCCACGCAAAACCCCACACAGTCATTGACAGCACCTTCCCCATGCTAATTGTACAAGATGAGCTTCCCTGGGACATTTTTATACACACACCAGGTGCTGTGGTCACATTTGTCCTTCATTTTCTATTTTGTCTCTCCTCCCTCTTCCTCAGACTGAACAGGCCCCTTCCTCTCCTGCTCCTCCTTCTCCTTTACCCTAGTTTCTGCACGTGAAAGAGAACATGCCGTATTTGTCTTTCTGAGTCTAGATACTCTACTTAACCAAAGGAAGTGTTTGTCTTTCGAGGCAGGGTTTCACGGAATAACCCAGGCTGACCCTGAACTAGAGAGCTTCCTGCCTCAGCCTCCCTGGAACTAGTGCTACAGGCCTGAGCCAATGTGTTGTGTGTGTGTGCGCACAACATATGCCTATGCCCTTGTGGATGTCAGAGGACACTTGAATGGAGTCTGTTCTTTCACTTTCAGGATTGATCAAAGGTAATCAGGCTCACATAACAAACATCTTTACCCCACTGGGCTCTCCTGTCAGCACTGGCCAGGGCCTTGAATTCTATCACCTGGAGATGATGACCGTGACCTAAACTCTCAGAGCCTCTGCTTCGCCATCTTCGGGGTAACTGTGCCAGGTTTCTGTCAATATGACAAAATTCCCTAGAAAACAGTATATGTGTGTGTGTGCTCAGTTCCAGAGAGCATGGGCAACGCAACTGACTTTGTCGTTTCTGGGTCTGCCGGGAGGACACAGGCAGAATGGCTGCCGTCTTGGCAGCCAAAGCAGCAGATTCGGAGATGGGGTGGGGACTGGTAACAAAACCCAGCCCCAAAGCACATCCCAGTGCCTGCACTCATGCCCACCTAGCACCCACTGGGCTTGGGACTCATTGGTTGATGGGTGATTGAGGAAGTGAGGGCAGTGCCCTCTTACCCAGTCCTCTCTGTGGGGCTGCCAGCTGGGGATCAGGCCTTCCACACTTAAGATTTGGGGGCACTTCATTTCTAGACCATAACATTGGGCTAACTGAACCCATTTTCAGAAGTCATGAAGATGAAGGAGGGGGCCACACACCTGCTGACATCTCATCCAGCAGGGCCTCAAACACACTCCCGCACCTGAGGCCCTGCTGGGGCTACACTTATGCCCATGTGGGGCACTGGCCAGGTCACAGCTCCTGCCTGAAACATTCTTGTGCCTCAGTCAGACCATAATTTATCCATAGTTTAAAATCTGGGGTGTGAGGACAGACCTGAGAGAGCCCTGGAGATTATTGGCGAGTCACCATCTCTCCGCACCTGCCAGGGACCATCGCTGGCTCCCATCACACCCTGCATCCTGGGATGATTTGGCCGTTGTGATGTAGCTAAGGAACTGAGGCCCGGTGTTTGGGGGATATTTGGTCACACTGTGAACCCTGTTTTAGCATTTGCATTAATTAATTAAAATTAACCTTGGGTCAGGAGGCTGAGTTAGTAACTAGTTGACAGAAAGTAATCTTAGAGCATCAGAGGGCATCAGGAAGAGATGAAAAGACACACCAGAAGTAGAAAGGAGGGATTCTGAATGGTACGACTTTTCTTGTTTTGATGGAGCAGAAGGATGGGCTTTTGGGGAAAAGCCAGCAAAGAGAGAAAGTTAGCTAGTTGCTACTCAGCCTCTCTGAGCTACAGGTTCTCACCCCAGCCTTTGAATCTTGAGACTTATTTATAGATAGAACAATAGATATTTAGCTAAAGGTACCTTTACCAACAGCGACAGAGCTGGTGCCTGCAGGAACAGAATCCTGCCAGGCTGTAGCCTAAGCAGCCGGGCTGCTGCCATAGAAGCAGGCCGGTAACAGCAGAGTCGCAATTGCTGGCCAAAATAGCAGGAGATTAAGGCCACTGTGCTGAAGATAAAACAGCCTGGAGGCTCCAGTCCTGCATGGTTTTCCTGGGCTCATTGGCTGAAAGTCAAATTGTAGCTGCTACTTGGCCCCAAGGAAGAGGCAGCTTCGTAAGATTGTTGTAATATCTACTTGAGGGACCTCCATTTTGTTTCCGTGGGCAAAGGGAACCCAAAGGCTGGAGAGTTACTGCTCTATTATTTCAAATAAGGATTTTTTTTTCCACTTATGCTCTGGCATATTGGTGGTTTTTAGTTTGCTTGTTTTGTTTTTGTGGGTGTGTTGGGGCTCAAACCCATGGTATGCTAGAACAGCACCCTACTTCTAAAGCACAGTCCTAGCCCTCATAGGGCTTCTCACTTTCTCTTTTAAAAGATTATCACTATTATTTAGGACAGGATCTCTCTATATAGTCCTGGAAGGCCTTGAACTCACTATGTAGACCAGGTGTGGCCTGGAACTCACAGAGATCTGCCTGTCTCTGTCTCCTAAACACTGGGATTAAAGGTGTGTGCTACTACACCTGGTTTTAAAGATTTTTTTTTTTTTGGTTTTTAGAGACAGGGTTTAAAGATTTATTTTTATTTTTGAGTATATGTGCCTCTCTGTCCCTCTCCTTCCCTCCCTCTCCACTTCGTGTGTGTATGTGAGTGTGAGTGTGTACTGTGCAGGTACCAGATGAGTGCAGGTACCTGTAAGGTGTTGGATCCTCTGGAGCTGAAGTCTTAGGCAGTTGTGAGTATCCCATCATGGGTGCTGGGAACTGAACCCAGGTCCTCTGGAAGAGCAGCCAATGCTCTTCACCATGAGCCACCTCCCCAGCCCCTCTGCATCTTCTTTAAACTTAACTAGTTCCCTAAGTTAGGGACCTGAGGACCTCACTATCAGTACCCTGCTTGCCTCCCTGTTGGTGGGTGGGTGGGTGTATGAATTAAATAAATTAGGCCTTTTCCCTTTCTGGGTTGGGGTTCAAAAACTCAAGGCCTCTCACATGGTAGGCAAACACTTTACCACTGGACTACCCCCCAGCTGTAATTGGGGTGCCTCAAGCCTCACCCTAGAACTCCTGTGAAGAATGTATGCTGATTCCTCCAGCAAGAGGCCCACAGGCCTGACATGGAAACAATTGTCCTTTGGTGACAGGACTGTGAGCTTCAGGTTCACGCATGTAGGGAGCCAAGGAGGAGTGGCCTAATATAGGCCCTGGCCATCCAACCCCACATGCTCCTCTCAGAGCCAGGAGGTAGTTCCCCAAGTGCTGGGGAGAGCAGTAGAGATAAGAAGCCTGGGCCTCTGTGTCTAGTGACTGGCGGAGGGGGAAGGGAATCCCTCTGTCCGCTCAGGCCTGGTCCCTCCTGTGCTCCACTGGAGGCAGCTGCTCTGTGCCTTGCACGCACAGCTACCACCCGGCCTGCATCCTGCCTTCCCTGCCCTCTGACCACTCCCTTTCGTCATATTCAGGCTCTCCTCCAGGATGGCTACCTAGCAGTGGGACCTCAGCCTCCCCTGGAGTTCTGTGAACCCTGGCCTGAATCCCAGCCCATTCTCTGACCAGCACTGTGACACTGGGCACTTTGACCTTGGACAAATGACAATGCCTTTCTGAACTTCATTCATCCTCCTCAAACTGAGCTTCCAACCCCAGGGTTAGAGCAAGCTCGAGTCTGATTCTGAGGCCCCACGTGTTTGCTTTGGTTCTCTGAGCCAGTCACTCAGCCTCTCTGGCCCCGGTGTCGTCATCAGCAGAAGGAGCCCACACTAGCTCATCAGAGATGTAGGAATTAACTGGGGAGATGCGGGAGAAATGCTCAGAGTGCTGGTAGGAAAGTGCAGGTGCTGGATTTGTTGTCTGCCATCAGGCCACTATCCTGGCCTTCAGGATTGTTACAAAAATAGGGTTCTGCAGCTCCTCCTGAGCACCAGGTCCTTGGCCTCTTGAGTCTTATCCAGGTGCCTGCCCCTCTGGCCATCAGTCTCTGCTCTGCACACACACGCACACATGCACACACACACACATGTGCACACACACGCACACATGCACACATGCACACAGTGGATGCTGATGTCTGCTGAACAAATTAAAAGAGCAAACACAAGCCGGTTAATGGTGACACATGCCTTTAATCCCAGACCTCAGGAGGCAGAGGCAGGTGGATCTCTGTGCATTAGAGGCTAGCCTGGTTTACAAAGTGAGTTCTGAGACAGGCTCCAAAGTTACGGAGAGAAATCCTGTCTCAAAAAACAAAGCAACAACAACAAAAAAAAGACCAAGCACATGAGATGAAGACGACAAAGCTCCAGATTTTGTTGGGGAAAGGAAGGCTTCCAGGCACTGAGAGGTTTGCAGTAAGAAAGGAAAGGTCCTGGCCCTCTGAAACCTATGCTCTAGAGCAGTGGTTCTCAACCTGTGGGCTGCGACCCTTTCATGGGGGTCACATATCAGATATTTATATTACAATTCATAGCAGTAGCAAAATTATAGTTTGGAGTAACAATGATATAATTTTAGTGTTGGGGGGTCACTACAACATGAGAATCTGTATTAAAGGTCACAGCATTAGGAAGGTTGAGAGCCACTGCTCTAGAAGGGGAATAGAGGCCCATGAGAGGGTGCTCTGGAGTGGGGAGGTAACAGCATAGAAGCTGGTGAGAAATGAGAAATGCCAGGGAGACAGAGCAGCGGGAGGGGTGGGGTCATGGTCAGGATGTCATCTGAGACAGGGTAGCCAGGGACAGCCTCTCAGAGAAGGTGGCATTGAGCAAAGAGTCCTGGTGGGTGGAGTTACTGCTCCTTCTTTGGAGGTCTGTAGGGAAGATGGAGGGAAGGCCTCCCCCGCCCCCACCAGCTCAGAGTCCAGAGGGGACAGAATGTGTGAGCCCATCGTCTGTGCTCAAACAGGCAGAAGGTTCTCAGTGACGAACCCTGAGGCAGCCTGGGGAATAAAGGAGCAAGAATGGAGGAGACAGAGGAACCGTGGCAGGAAAGGCACTGGCGGGGGTGGGGTGGGGGTGGCAGGTGGTTTTGAGCCCCATGGAGGGTCTGATGGGCTGGGAGGTTCAGTGCAAGCAGACTGGGAAGGGGAATCATAGTTCCTTGGACCTCCCTCCTCAGCACCAGTTCCTTACACAGTATGCCTGTCCCATGGTTACAGAGAACACGGATTAATGTTACTATTTCAGTGGTGGGGCTGAATCCAGGGCTACACAAGCACCCTATTGCTGAGCTACATTGCCAGCTCTGGAAAATCGTTTCTAAGAGCTGGGATGTAGCTCAGAGGGCAGGGACCTAGGTTCATCCCCAATACAACAATTAAAGGAAGGTTTGGGAGGGGCCAGAGAGCTGGAGCACTGCTTAAGAACACAGAGGACCTGGGTTCAGTTCCCAGAACCTATACGGAAGCTCACAACCATGTAACTCCAATTCCATGGAATTCAATACCTCTTGTGGTCTCCATGGATACTGTACACACCCGGCACACAGACATACATGCAGGCACAACACCCATACACATAAAAATAAATAGATCTGACAAAAAATGTGTCAAGGATTTTTAAAGGAAGATCTGGGGTGTAGGCTAGTGGCACAGCTCTTGTCCAGCATGCTCGAGGCTCTGGGTCAAATCCCAGCACTCAAGGAAGAGGCAGGTGGATCTTTGTGTGCTCTAGTCTCGTCGGCTCTACATAGCGAGTTCCAGGCCACCTAGGGACACACAGTGAGACTGTATCTCAAAAAGCAAACAAAATCCATAGTGTAGAGATTATAGCCACGGCTTAAGGGTCCAAATCACTTTCTGCTCTTGCAGTAAACCCAGGTTGGGTTCCCAGTACCCTCTTGGCTGTCTGTAACTCCTGTTCCAGGGATTCCAATGCCCTCTGAGGATCCCAGGCATGTAAGTGGTACACAGACGTACATTCAGGCAAAATATTCACACACATAGAATAAAATAAAAATATTTAAAATTAAAAAACATGGTATATACAGTTGTGAAATTGTTATATGAAAATCTATTAGCATATATAATTAATATATGCTAATTAAAACATTAAAAAGCAGAGGAAACACAGCCTGGAGGTCAGCCCACCAGCGACAGTCACTCTGAAGGGCTCAAGTCATTTTTTTGTCGCGTGGCAAATGATCAGGGTAAGAGGAAAGCTGGCAGGACTTCCGTCTTCACAACGGGCTGGAACTGCAGCTCAGCGGCAGGACACTCTATGTGCAAGTCCCTGGATTCAATCTCTGATACTACAAAATGAGGGGCAATCCTAGTTTTATTTATATATTTATTTTTAAAGGCTACTTGTTTACATATCTTATGTATATGAATGCTTTATCTGCATGTATGCCTGTCCAACAGAAGAGGGCATCATGTCCCATTACAGATGGTTGTAAACCAGCATGTGGGTGCTGGGAATTGAACTCAGGACCTCTGGAAGAGCAGCCAAGGCTCTTAACTGCTGAGCCATCTCTCCAGCCCCCAATAAATTAACTTATTAATTGCAATAAATAAATAAGGGGCTAGAGAGATGGCTCAGCAGTTAAGAGCCTTGGCTGCTCTTCCAGAGGTCCTGAGTTCAATTCCCAGCAACCACATGGTGGCTCACAACCATCTGTAATGAGATCTGGCACCATCTCCTGGCGAGTATATATATAATAAATAAATTTAAAAAAAAGTTAATTTATTTCTCTTGTGTTCCTGTGGTACGTATGGCGGCAAGAAGACTTGTGGATGTCGGTTCTCTCTCTTCTACTGTGTGGGTCATGGGGATGGAACTCAGAGGCAGGTACCTTTCCTGGCTGAGTCACCTTGTTGGCCCTATTGTTTTATTTTATTTGTTTAAAACTTTTAAAACATTGAATTTATGCATGGGGGTGCGCATGTGTCATAGTCCCTGCATATGTGACAGTCAGAGGACAATTTGCAGGAGTTAGTTCTCTCCTTCTACCTGTGGGTCAAATCCAGGTCATCAGGCTTGCTTATAAGTGCCTTTACCTGTGGAACCATCTTGCTGGTTCTATTTATTTTATTTTAATTTTATTTTATTTTATTGAGTCCTGTCACATGTAGATCGGGCTGGCTTCAAGCTCACTGTGTAGCTTAGGCTAACCTTAAACTTCTGATTCTCTGCTTCCATCTCTCAAGAGGTGGGATTATAGTCCTGTAACACCACATCTGTCTTAAACAAACACAATTAAAACAAGTTGAATGGAGCTCCTTCAGCGGCCACAGTCAGAACAGTTAGTGTCTGTTCCTGCGGCGGGTTTCTAGTCCTGGAGCTGGGGGTTGTGCCTCTTGTTGTCTTCTGATGATAACAATGTAGCAGGTAGCCTCCTTTGCAGGGAACTCTATGGCCTCATTGCTAATGGTTATTTTGTGTTTTTGTTATTGTTGGTGGAGATGTTGTTTTGTTTACTGATCAATTCCAAGACAAGAGGCTGCCTGCTTGATACCTACTACAAAGTAAGAAGCAACCCTACTTTTTATTTGTTTGTTTTTAAAGGTTATTTGTTTACATATCTTATGTATATGAATGCTTTGTCTCCATGTATGCCTGCCCAACAGAAGAGGGTGTCACGTCCCATTATAGTTAGCCCTGCTAGGCCTAGAGCCCTCAAGGTAGCCAAAGGGGTGGGTTCCCAGGAGCCATGAATCCCTGGACCTGGGCAGTGGCTGGGCCTAGCTATACGGGACAGCCAGGACTTTGTGAAGGTCTCAAGCTGCCCCCATGGCCAGCCTCTTTGTCCATGGTCCTAACCACCACTAGTACCTTCCAGAAGGAAGTCTCCCCAGATCTCCTCCATCCGAGTGCAATCTCTCTCTTTCTCCTCCCTCCCCTCTGTTTACTCGGAGGTCAGGTTCAAGCTAGAGCTGGCTCCATTCAGTTCAGGTGAACATTTGCCGAGAGAGCAGTGAGGAACAGGAGAAATGAACGAAGAAATGACTCTCCTAGGGGAGGGTCAAGCACTGGGGACCAGGGATGCCTTCTTGAGCAGGAAAGCCAGAGGGGACCAAGGCCAAGCATGCTATAGAAGGAAAAGTACCCCAAATCCTGGAGCTCCTACGTAAGTCCAAACCCTGTCTGTTGCTTACAAGCTGTGTGACAGCCTAAGTTCTCTGTGTCATGTCTTTTTTTTTTTTCACAAAAAAATTAGGATATGGTTGAAGATGTGTGAATGAAGAGAAGAAATAAAAAGGAAGGACATGACCGCTCCTAGGTGTGGTGGAGGAGAAAGTTTATTGCAGGTAAAAGCATCTGGGAGAGGCCAGAGTGGACATGACAACGTGACCCTGATGGTAGTGGTGGTGGTGGCGGGCAGTGGCAGGAGGGGGGAGGGACCATACTAAGAGACCAGGAGGGTAAAGGGTAGATACACACACACCAGTACCACCACCATCAAACACACACACTTAAGCCATCACCATCAACCCCCCCCGCCCACAAACACACCCCACACATGCACACCATCACCAAACACAAACCAGGATAGTAACTGTTTTTCCTTTCTCCACTTTCTCCCTTCAAACACTTCCTGGAATCCAGCTATAAGCCCAGGAGAGCCTGAGAAGGAGCTGGCTGCATGGACACAGCCAAAAGGCGTTTAGCTGGACCCTGGGCTTGCCGCTGCAACCCTGTTCATAGTACTCCCCTGCCAAACTGCTGAGGGTATTTGGGAACAAATGAGGTGCATGCTAGTGAGTAGCTAATTCATTGTCCCCAGAGAAAAGCGTCACCATCAGTGGACACTAGGTTTGTGCTAGCCAACCACAGGGTAGTGGAGAGTGTCTTCCCCCCCAGTGCCCTTTGGGGGAGGACCAACTTTTGTGATTTTCCTTGGACAGAGGAATGATCATCCTCGGTCCCTTTTTCTGTAATAAGGGTCCATCTGTCTGTAACAGGCATCCATCTGTCTGTCAAGGGGGCTGGCACGCAAGGAAGACCACAATACAAAATTCTGGCTATATAAATCTTTGTTTGCTTATTTATTTAGAGTTGAGTCTTGCTATTAAGCCCAGGCTGGCTTTGAACTCTGGGTCCCCTGCCTCAACTAGCCCAGGCAGCATGCCCAGCTGGTTACACCGACTGTGAAGGGCATTAGCATGGCGGCATGGTATTCCAGGCAGAAGAATGAGCCAGTTCTCATGCACCCCCATGGATGAAGTGGAGATACGTACTTTCAATGAGAAAAACAAGGTATAAAAACAGTATTTGGGGTATGCCACACTAGAAACAAGTGCGAGAGCACACACATGCATGCGTGCACACACAAGCACACACACAGGGCACTGGTGTCAGGAGGAAGTTAAGGAAGCCCCTGCCCTTTGCATGGTTCCTACTTTATAAACCCCTTGTTTGCAATGTCTGTTAGAACACCACCCCCAACATCTATGCAGCAAAATCCCACTCTGTACAAAATTAAATGGTCAAAGTTACCAAGTCAAAAAAAGTGGGGGGGGGGCTTATGGGTTAGGGACATAGCTTAGTTGGCAAAGTGCTTGCCTAGCACCTGGGTTTGGGTTTAATTATGCTAACATGGCATAATTGGGTATGGTGGTATACTCCTCCAATCCCAGGACTTGAGAGGCAGAGGCAGAAGGATGAGAAGTTCAAAGTCTTTCTAGGATGCAAAGAGTTGGAGCCCTTGAATATATAAGACTCTGTCTCAAAAAGAGGGGGAGCAGGCTCGTTAGGTCCCAGGAGCCAGGGGTGCCCCATGGGAAGCCTCCGCATTCTTCACCCCTGACTTGCTGACCTCTGGGTGTTCAGGGACACAGATGGGCTGCTCTTTCCTCCTGGGGCAGAGGCCCTGGGGGCAGCAGATACAAGGACATGACTGCTCAAGGGGAAGACAAGCTGGGAGGAGAGCTGCATCCTTCACACAGCATCTGGTTGGAAGGCGGGGGTGTGTGTGGGGGGTTGTAGGGACCAGGTCACTATTCTGCATACATGTCCAGGGTCATCTCTGGTCACAGAGGCCTGCCTTGCCTGGAGGGATGGAGGTGGGCCCACCCTACAGGGCAATACACTGCTGTTACTCCCTTAGTTGATTTAGGAAGATGGTCCTGGTCAAGCCTGAGACACCCAGGCCTGCCTCCCTCATAAAGATGCCGACTCCCAGGTCCTGTTGGACCTCATCCTGCCTCAAACTCCCAGCCATGTGGTCAGGCTCTTTCCTTTTAAAGTTCTTTGTTTTCATTTTGTCTTTTTGAGATAGGTTTCTCTGTGTAGCCCTGGCTCTCCTGAAACTTGCTCTGTAGACCAGGCTGGCCTTGACCTGCCAGCCTCTCCTCCCAAGTGCTGGGATTAAAGGAATTTGCCACTACCACCCAGCTCTGTTTTTTGAAGTTCTTAGCATCATATATACTTTAGGAAAATCTCATTGTAAAATCTCAAACATTAATACAATACAGCCAATAAAGACCAATCAACTTCTTATTTCCTGAACTCTGCCCCTCAAAATGTTTTTAGTTGGTGAGAAGCATATACATTTTTCTGTGGTAGGCACATGGCCATTCATGCTACACCTGTGTTATCCAAGTCTGGGTCCAGGTCCTGGCATTATGTGTACATGTCTGTCTAGGCATGCTTCTCACGGAAACACTAACACCCATGTTAGACGTTAGATGCAAGATGCCCTATATTTCACTGGACACCTCACGGACATTTTTGTGTGTGTCATTACATATACAGTCACTTCCTTGTTGTAGCTGGGGGGTCCTCTTCCTCTGCCTCCTCTTCCTCTGCCTAGTCTTCCTCCTCTCCCTCCTCCGGCCTTTCTTTTCCTTTGATGCGGGTGCCTCCTGTGTTGTTCAGGCTGGTCTCAAATTCCTAGGCTCCAGTAACCCTCCTGCCTCAGCCCCCCAAATAGCTGGGACTATAGGTGCCTGCCACTGTACAGAGTCTGTGCACCATTCCATAGCGTGAGCTGATCCCTTATTCCTCTGTTCTCATCCTGACTTTATTTATTCTTCCTTAGAGTGCCGGGGATGGAGCCCAGGCCTCTGTGTGCCCTGGGCCAGGGCTCTACCACTGTGTTGCACTCCCAGATCTGTCCAGTTTGTGGTCAGTAAATGTTTAACTCATCTCCCACTGTTTCGCTTCTGCAAGTTTCGTTGCAGTTTCACCGTGAGCTGAAGGAGTTGGTGCTCACTAAACCCCTGTCTTCTCAAAGTGCATGGGCACTCAAAGCAAATTACCCTCCACGATATCTGACGTCCACCCTATGCCATCCACTCCTGGAGTCCAAGGGCTTCTCCTGCCTCAGCTTTCCTATAAGGCATGGATCAGTGCACCTGGTATGCTGAGACAACTTTAAAACATTTTTAAATGATATTTATTTATTTATTTATTATTGTTATGGGTGTGCATTTGCAAGTGCTATGCCATGTAGGTGGGGTCAGAGGTCAACTCGCAGGAGCTGGGTCTTTCCTACCATGTGGATCTTGAGGAGTGAGCTCAGGTCATCAGGCTTGGCTGTAAGCCACTTTATCTGCTGAGCCATGTCAGGGCTCTGGGTTGACAATTTTGGTGTTTGTTTGTTTGAAGTAGGGTCTCACTTTGCAGCTCTGGATGGCCTAGAACTTATTATGTAGACCAGGCTAGCCTTAAACTCTCAGTGATCTGCTTGCCTCTGTCTCTGGAATGCTGGAATCACTCTTGGATCTGGGTTGACTTTAAAATTTTTTTCTAATTTTATTTTATATGTATGAGTGTTTTGCTTACATGTATGTATGTACATCACATACGTGCCTGGAAGCCAGAAGAGGACATCGCATTCCCTGGAACTGGAGTTACAGATGGGCGTGAGCATGATGTGATGGCAAAGACTCAAACCCGGGTCTTCTGCTCTTAACCACTGAGCCATCTCACCAGTCCCCCTGGCTTGACTTTTAAAAGCCAGATAACCTTCCAGCCATCTTGGCTTGCCCTCCCTGTAGGAAGGGTCTGTGACCTCCTGTCTGCGGTGATTTCAGCAGCAAGGGGAGGGAGTCCTCTGTCTTTACATCTCTGAGGGACATTTGCTTGTGGTTCCTTCACAAAGAATGACGCTGGGGGTGGCTTGCCCCTCTAGGAGTCCTCAGTGTCTCAGTGCCCTGGATGCCTGACTTTCTGTCACAAAGGCTGAGATGGAAAGGAGGGGGGCAAAGAGGGAGGACTTGAGAAGGGGGAATCAAAGGGGGCCAAAGGACCCCTCAGTGCTGGCCAGTTCATGCCCAGAGCAGGGGCCATGATTGCTCACTCTGAGGAGCAGCATGGGCTCACAGGATAGGCCGAGCAAGGTTCGGCTATGACAACCCTGCAAGGCACAGTGTGGACCTAGTCTCCTAGCATCCTGTTCTATCAGCACACGGTGACCTATACCAGGCTTATCTCCTATCAGCATTCACAGAATTCAGACCCGAGCAGCCACGGCCACGGCCATGGGACCAGTGGCCACAAGCACTGGGATGTGTGCTAGAACATACTCATGTCTGCAATGCCCCTATAAGAAGGGGCGGCGGGAGCATGACTCCCAGGGGGGCAGAATCTGTGGGGAGAACTTTCCAGGTAGCAGAAACAGACTGAAGAAAAGCTGTACTGGGGCTGGAGAGATGGCTCAGTGGTTAAGAGCATTGCCTGCTCTTCCAAAGGTTCTGAGTTCAATTCCCGGCAACCACATGGTGGCTCACAACCATCTGTAATGAGGTCTGGTGCCCTCTTCTGGCCTGCAGACACACAGACAGAATATCGCATACATAATAAATAAATAAATTAAAAAAAAAAAAAAAAGAAAAGCTGTACTGGTAGTGATCCCCACCTGATGGTGAAGCCAAGCCTGGCCCGTGTCTCCATGTGATGGCACAGCTGGATGACAGGAGACCAGGCTGGTACCATGGTGTGAAGGCAACACAGGGTAGCTCAAAGCTGGGCTCGACCTTCTTTTCATTTGTGGTAGGAGAGAGCTCTAGCACTGGCTCAGCTGTCATTACATGCTTTCAACCTCCTGAAGACATGGACGCCATCACCTCCAGCCAGTCAGTTACAAAGGTGCTAGGCTGGGTCTTCATGGGCACAAGGCGAAGCCTAGGGACTCCCCGTGAGTGCTTGGAGCAGCAATGGATCTCCCTACAGGAAAACGAGATGGTGGGGGAGGGAAGAGAAAGGGAGACTGGATGAAGGGATAGAGGGACAGATGGAGAGTAGATGACTAGATATACAGAGGGACAAATGATTTGTGACAAAGAAGCGTGAAGATGTTCTGGCCATTGAACAGAGAGAACGGGTCGATGTCAGGGGTGCTTCGAGGCACTTGACTTGAGCTTTCCAGGCAGAAAGTAGGATCAGAGTACCCAGTGTGCTCCTAGTTAGTGGGCAATGGGTAGAGATGGCAGAGGCCGTAGGAGCTGTGCTTAAGGCAGTGGAAAAACACTAGAGGCTTCTTAAGGACCCTAGGCTGGGAGGAGAAAGGGAGGATCACTTGGTGGGCCTTGGGGATGATGGTGACAGGTTCTGGGTGCTGGAAAGGAGAAGGCAGCCACAGGCTGTGAGTATGATGATTTCTTCTTGGTTGTTTTATTTTTTTCTTGTTTCCATTTCAAGACAGCTTCACTATGTAGTCCAGGCTCTCTGAGCTTTACTGAGATCCACCTGCCTCTGCCTCCAGAGCCCTGGGGATAAATGTGTGGGTTACCACAACTCGCTGATGGAAGTGTCCCCTGGGAAGAGGGTCTCAATAAGGATCATCTAGATCAGGCTGGTCAGTGGGCGTGTCTGCTTGGAAGGGCTTTATCTTGAGTACATTAATTGATGTGGGAACATCCAGTCCAAAAGTGGAAGGCTTGAGTTGGGTTTGGGTTCTGTACTGGGTAAGAGCGGAGAAAGTGAACGGAGTGTGGGCCTGCCCTCTTTCCTCTCTGCTCTGGACCATGGAGTGATGTGATTACCCGTTAGTTCTTGCTGTCTTGACCTCTCTGCCTTGATGGACTGTAACTACAACCATGAGCTACATTAACCCTTCTTCTCCCATAAGATGCTTCCCGTCACGATGTGCTGTCCAGCAACAGAAAGGAACCAAGACACTGAGCCTTCGTTTCCCCATCTCTATGTAGAGACAATAGAACCTTCTTCACAGAGAAAGTTCAGAGCAGAGACCTCCTGAAGAAGGACAGCCATAAAGGAATTAAAGGCTGGGTATGTGGCTCAGTGTAAGGTATTTCAGCACACATGACACTCTGCCCCCTGCTTTGCGGGGGGGGGAGTGACTATGGTACATCCTGGATACTGTGTCTACAAGCCTTAGTGCTTTTTTTCTTTTTAAATTTTATTTCTATTTATTTCATGTATATGAGTGTCTTATCTGTGCATATTGCATGCAGTGCCTGTGGAGGCCAGAAGAGGGCGTCAGAGACACTGGAACTGGTGTCACCCTCAGTTATGTGCTATGTGGGTGCTCAGGAACAGAACCCAGGTCCTCTGCAAGATCAGCAAATGCTCTTAATTGCTGAGTCATCTCTTTAGTACCCAGGTACTCTTTTTTAAAATTAATAATGTAGTTGTCTATTGAATGTGTTTATTTATGTGTGTTTGAGCGTATGTGGTGAAGCACATGCATGCAGGTGCCTGGATCCCTTGGAACCGGAATTACAGGTGCTTGTGAGCTACCTGACACGCATGGGTGCCTGGAAACTGAGCCTGGGTCCTCTTAACAGTGAGTGCTCTCAATCACTGAGCCATCTCTCCAGCTGCACCCCACCCTGCCCCCCACAGCACCATTTTGCGGGAGGGGGCAGAGGTGTCAGGGTTTCTCTGTGTAGTCCTGGCTAACCTGGAGCTTGCTGTGTAGACCAGGCTGTCCCTGTGTCAGAGGGCTGGGATTTGAGGGGTACACCATCATGCTTGGTGTCAGGCAGTCTTTGCTGCCCATCCGGCCCCACCTCTTCTGTTAATGCTGCCTGGCACACATTGTCATCTGGATGAATGTGAACCCTATAAATGTGTAGCCCAGATTCTAACTGGTCTTAATAAATAAAAGCGGGAGTCAGATATTAGGGGGTGAAAGCTGAAGGATCAGAGAAGCAGAGCAGCCACTAGAGAGACCTCTACTAATGCTCACACTGAAGGGGCGAGCCTGTCCTCAGACAGAATTCCCAGACTGTACCTCAGACTGCATCTGTCTCCACCAAACCTCAATTTGCACTGGACCCTTGTCTCCTCCCGCCTTATATTCCTTTCTCCACCCAGCCATATCACTCCTGTCTCCACCTCCCTGTGCTGGGATTAAAGGCATGGGATCCCAAGTGCTGGGATCACCTTTGTATGAACTCTGTTTCTCTTTTAGACAGATTCAATCTAGCCCAGGGTGGCCTTGAACTCACAGAGATCCCTCTGCCTCTGTCTCCCTAGTCCTGGGATTAAAGGTGTGCACTACTGCCTGACCTCAAGTGGCTTAGCTCTGCACTCTGATCTTCAGGCAAGCTTTATTTGTTAAAACACAAAATATCTCTACACGATGGCTGGTGGTGCTGATTTGTGGGGTGCCCTGCTGCCCCACTTGATTCAAATGGCATACAGTTCCCTGTAGCTGCAGCCAGCTCAGAACTCTCCTACACAGAAACCCAGTTCTTCCTGAACACACGCAATACACCTTGTGCTGACCCTAGCCACCCAGACTCTGCATGCCAAGAGCTGGGAAGCACAGTCGGCTTTGGGCCTGGGGCTGGCCACAGCCTTAGTTTCTGATCTGTAGGACAGAACTGACAATCTGACTTGACAGTTCCCAAGGGCCTTGTTTGTCTCCCGCCCCCATCCTCGCCCTCTGGCTTGTATTCCTAGTCACCTTACTGCTAACGGGTGTGGGGCCCTGCCCAGACCAGAGGGACTGGCAAGAAGTTTGAATTTTACTGTATTCTCCCCACTGCAACCCCCAGTGATGGGTGCTTGACACCCATCCTTCTCTCTACTCTACCTGGATAAGTCACTTCACTTCAACAAGCCTCAGTTTCCCAATCTGGGGTGACTGCTCCCTCTTCTGTCTAGTGTCCAGGCTGCTGGAAGCTAGCCTGAGCTGTGGGATCGGAAAGGGCTTTATACTTGGGAAGATTCATTGTTGTGACCACAGGAGTGACAGCTAACAAACATGAACTGAGATGCCCCATCCCAAAGGCTGGAGCCCTGGCAGTTTGGGGCTGAGTAGACAGCCCCCCCCCCCCCAGGGCCTTAACACCCACCAGCACCAGGCTGGGCTCTCCTTCAGTGGAGTAGATATCCGCCCCCCCAACCCAGGCCCTGTTCTATCTTTCTATTGCTGTGTCAGAACACATGGACCAAAAGCAATTTGGGGAGAAAAGCGTTTCTGTCACCTCACAGACTACAGTCCATTTCTGAGGGAAATCAGGGCAGGAGGTTAGGGTGGAACCTGGAGGCAGGGACTGGAGTGTAAGCCGAGGAGGCCGCTTCCTGACTCAGTCCTCATGGCTGGCTCCCCTAGCTTTCTTTTGAGCGCCCAGGACTACGCGCCCAGGACTACCCGCCCAGGGGTGGCACTACTCCCAGTGAAGTAGGCCCTCCCCATCAAGAAAATGCCCCCCAGGCAATCTGGTGGTGTGTTTTCTCAGTCGAGGTTCCCTCTTCCTAAATGACTCCAGCGTGTGTCAAGTGGACACAAAACTAGGCAGCATGGTGACCGTGAAGGGGGAGGGGAGAAAATGCAGCCTCTCACCCCCACATCCTGTCCATTCTTCTTCCTCTTCCTCTGTGACCCACTACCCTCCCCTGCCGCCTTCCCTACTTCTCCTGGGTCTGCTCCATGTCCACTCTGCCTCAGGAACCCCTAGATACCAGGATCTGGGCACACGTCCCCTGCCAAGTACCCTACAAGGTCAGCCCATGCAGAGCACCGGGAGGCCAAGGGGAGGGAGAAAGTGTCCTTGTACTCTGCTGTCCTCTGATCCAGCTACTGTCCCAGAGCCCACGTGCTGCTGTGGTACACCCCACGCCTTATCACAGGAAGCCATCCCAGGGTCTCTTCCCTTAAGCCATCTGTCCTTCCCTCTACTCTGACCTGTCCTTCTGCCTCTGTCGAGCCTTCCTCATGCCCCTCTTTCCTGCTGTCCCCTGCTGACTGGGTGAGGAGACCCCTTTCTCTTTGAGAGTGAACTTAAGTCCTATCTGTGCAGGTCTGGAGGGGACTGTGAGCCTGTAAGGCAAGAGCACCCTGGTTTCCCAGGTGCACTGAGCCTGGCTGGATGCACCTCCTGCCACTCTTAAGACGTGTGCTGGACACCCCTCGCCGCTCTCCGCACGGCCACCCGGGGCAGTTAGGAGTCTATGTGACTTCAAGCACAGCCAGACTGAGCTATATTTAGACACCAGGGCCAGGGCAAGCTTCTGGGGCGGAGGAGGTGGCAGAGCCCTGCAGCGGGGCCCCAGGGGACTCCTTGTGCAGTGGGACAGTCGCTGTGTGAGAGGCCAGAGTCATTACACTCCCACAGGCTCCCCTACCCGGGAAAGGCAGGGCCAGCTTCCCTTCGCCCCTGAAGGCTCTCAGACTGGCTTCATGTGCAGCTAAAAAAAAAAAATAAGAGCGGGTCTGGTTGGCCAGTTCTGAGGCTGGGCCAGGCTGAGGCAGGAGTTGGGGCTCCTTTGCTCTGTCTCTGTTCTGTCTGCATGTCTTCTCTCCCTTCCTCTTCAGTGGGCACCTAGCCAGGCTAACTGGGTGTGGCCAGTGGGGAGCCCAGGAGGGGCTGTCCTAGCCCTGGCCACCAGCTAGCTACCCAGCTCTGGGGCGGGACGGAGGCAGGATGGATGTTCGCAATAATTACCCAGCTGCAGCTTCCTCAGAGCGGCAGCCATAGCAACGGGGCTGGCGCCCCAGCCGCGGCCAAGGGGCAGGGGGAGACATGGGCGCCTTGGGAAGGTCGGGGAGGGTAGCCTTACGCACAGCCCCCACCTCTCTCTGTTGGCACCCTCACTGGCCCACCCATCTCTAGGGGCGGGGATGGAGGCTTTGTCAGCACCGGGAAGCTGGCACAGCGCAGGGAGGCTGGCACAGCCCAGGGGAGGGTCAGGAGAAGCACTATTCCCTTTGCCAGGGCCCGTGGGGCAGGGAGAGCAGGTATGCGGGGGCAGGTGGGCCCAGAGTCCCAGTACTTAGAGCTCAACTGGGCCCATGCATGTCCCCCTCTTCAGCTGCTGGCCATGAACCCAGGACAGCTAATCTTACCACCAACAATGCCATCCCTCTCCAGGAGGCAACACCCCTGTGGCTGCTGGCGTTCCCTCGGGAAGGATGTTTGTGGCTCACTCACCCAGGTCCTCTCACAACAGGCACAGAGCTGCTTTGGGCAGGATTGGCTCTGTCTGGAGGGTTTGCTTGTGAGGGAGAGGGCCTTGGGACCCCCAAATCACCCCCCTACTCGATGGTGGGAGACCCCGCCTCCCTTCCTCCTGTAGAAGTTGGATTAGAAGGAGGGATTGGTTTATGCTCATTTTATAGGCTGCAAAATCGAGGTCAAAGAGATGTCTTGATTCAGCCTAGTTGCCCTTGCCTTGCCAGCGCCAGGAGCCCTTTAGCCCCTCCAAGCTATCTGGCTGTGCTGCACAGTGGTGAGCGGATTCTGCTGTCAGGCGACCAAATCACTCTGATCTCTGATTTTCTTATCTGCAAGACCATCCCAGAGCAGGATCGTCCCTGCAGACAGTGCAGGATTAAAGAGAGCAGACTGGAGAGGGTGGCACCTGGCTTGTGGGAAGTGTGAGTCAGTGTTGCAGCTAGAATAGGTGTCTTTTAGTATTGTGTTACAACGGGAAAGGCCTCGATGTTTACCAAGGCCCCTTTGGCTCTCTGGCCCCCTAAGATTTTTCTGGTCTCTCGCCAGCTGGGCTGGGCTGGGCTGGGCAGGCTCTGGGATGTGGGAATTCACAGCGCAGTGAGGAGGTGGGTGCTAATAGGCTAATCCCAGGAGTTCGAGTCCCAGCAGCGCCACCAGTTGGAGGTGTACAGACTGGAGAGAGTAGAGGCAGTGAGAACAGGCCTGAGCTGGAGCCTGGGGGAGTGGGGCAGGGGTCACCTCTGCCTCGCCCCCACCCCCTAAGGCCTGGAAAGGACATTCTACAAGAGAGTGCCACTGTAAGAACTGAAGAGGGAGCAGGGTTTGGGGACACAGGAGACTGAGTTTGGGCTGGGTTCCTGCATCTTTAAGAACCTTGAGTCCTTGGGTGTGAGTCCCAAGCAGTGCATAGCTCTGACCTGTTTTTTTTTTTTTTTTTTTTTGTCAGCTTGACACAGCCAGAGTTATCTGGGAAGAGGAAGCTCAATTGAGAAGATGCCCCTCTCCCGTCAGACTGGCCTGTATGCAATCCTGCAGGGCATTTTCTTAATTAGTGATCGATTTGGGAGCTGTCCCCGGGCAGGTGGTCCTGAGGTGTATAAGGAGGAAAAGCCATGAGAGCCACGGGGAACAGGTCAGTAAGCAGCGATCCTCCACGCTTCTGCTTTCGTTCCTGCCTCCAGATTCCTGCCGTTAGTTCTTCCCGACTTCCCTTCATGATGGACTCCGATGGGACTTGTAACCTGAGATAAACCCTTTCCTCCCCAAGTTGCTTTGGTCACGGTGCTTTGTCACAATAGAAACCCTAACTAAGACAGGGTCATCTGTGTTTTTAGAGTGAACGCGTGAACAAATGAATGATTTAACAGTGGAGAGCCATCTTCTGCCCTGGCCCAGCACACAGCCCCTCTCTCTGCTTCTTCCTTCTCCCTTCCTCATACCCTTTCCCAGCTACCCTAGCTCTCCCTGATAGTGTGAGCTGAAGGTTCAAGAAGAAAATGGAAAAATCCCAGCTCAGCAGGTTGGCCGGTGTATAGAAGCCTGTGCTGAGGAAGGAAAGCACACACCAGGCCATTCAGGATACTGCTTGAGTGGGTGTTGGAGGATCAGCAGGAATTCACCAGGCTGCTGAGGTGGAGGACACATCATCTGTGTAGGCAGAGAGACAGGAAACAGCCCAGCAGGGTGTTTTGTAGAAGGAGGGGACAAATCAGGTAGCAACTTTATTGACCACTGACTGCAGGTCTGCCTGGGGTAAGCTCGTTAGAACCATTTGTTTCAAAGGCCCGTGTCTTTCCCCCTCCCCCCATACCTCTCCAGTGTAGTCCTGGCTGGACTCAAACTCGGGATGATCCTCCTGCTCCTGCCTCCCAAGTGCTGGGATGCCACGCCTGTGCCACCAGCACCCATAATAATTTGCTTTCTTGGTGAGGGATCGAGGCTCTGATATTAAGTGGCTTGTCCAAGGTCATACCATGCAGACATCAACATCCACACTTTAAATTATCCAGGCATTAGTCCAGGCTGAGCTGGACTGCGAAGGGCTGGGAATCAGTACCTGGTCACCAGCCAGCCACGATAGGTTTCGATGTGGGGAAGGTGGATGGAAAGGCCCAGACCAGCTCGGAAGCTGCTTTAATAGTTATGTGAGAGGTAGTGAGGGTTGACCTTAGCGTGAGGTGTTTAGGGAAGACAAGAGGGGTTGGTTGCCTTTGGGAGACACAGAAAGGTAAGGATGTGGCTGGAGTGGCTCCTGGGTGGAGCTCAACTGGAGCTGAAGTCCACAAAGTTCTTGCAGGGAGTTGATGCTCTTTTCTTCTTACCAGTTGGTTGTATGTGTCAACAAGTTTACACTTTTCCTCTGTGAGATTATGTGCATCCTAGAAAGAGGAAGGAAGGGAGGGAGGGAGGGAGAAAAGGCAGGTGGGACAGGGCAGCCCTTAACCCAAATGAAGTTACCTGAGGCTCCCATCTCAGGCCTGGGAGTACCACCACGGATTTCCCAGCAAGCTAAGGGTAGAAAGTATCACTGTGGGTGGCAGTGACTCTTGAGTGTGTATGTGGCAGCTGGCACTTATGAGGGACCAGGTTGGGGGGGGCTGCCTTGGGTTCCTTCCAGATGCTGCTGGAGTTGCAGAAATTGGAGAAGTTTCTAGAAGACTGGCAACAGCATTGCTTCTCTGTCTGGCTTCCCAAGGCTGGTCCAGTAAACTGAGCCCATCCCCATCCTACCCCCACTTACCTCTACCCTGCCCCAGCTGTCCACTACTCTGGGAGTGTTCAGCAACAGGTCAGATAGGTGGAGGCTGGAGCTGCAGGAGGAGGCTGGAGCTGCAGGTGGAGGAGGCTGGAGCTGCAGGTAGAAGAGGCTGGAGCTGCAGGTGGCGGCTGAGGCTGCAGGTGGAAGCTGGAGCTGCAGGTGGAGGAGGCTGGAGCTGCAGGTGGAGGAGGCTGGAGTTGCAGGTGGAGACTGGAGCTGCAAGAGGAGGCTAGAGCTGCAGGTGGAGGAGGCTGGAGTTCCAGGTGGAGGCTGGAGCTGCAGGTGGAGGAGGCTGGACCTGCAGGTGGAGGCTGGAGCTGCAGGTGCTGTGCATGTCACCCCAGCCAGGGTATTGTTGGCTCTACAGGGAGGGGGAGTCCCTACAGGGAGGGGGAGTCTCTACAGGGAGAGAGGGCCCCTTCAGGGAGGGGAAGCTGCATTACCATGGATGCCTTCCAGGTAGCCCACTGGTCTCCCCTGGCTCTGAACCTGGGACAAGAGTGTTGTTCTGTTGACCTCTGACCTGGCCACATGACTCTTGTAGGCATCTGAAGCCAGTAGGGTTGGGATTTGGTGGGAGGGGCAGGTCCCCTGGGTACCTCAGTCCTGGGTGTTAATCCTAGCCTCTGGTAGTTGACACTCAGTCCCTTGTCCACATCTCGGTTTCTCGAATTCTCAGTTGTCTTCCTGCTTCTGAGGTGGCAGTATGTGGAGGCTGGAAGTTCCTGCCCAGAGATGCTGGAGAGAACACGATTTATCCCCCATTCCCTTCTCTGTCAGGGACCATGGGGAGAGAAGTGTCCCAAACTGATCCCAGTGGAACCACTAGAAGCCAGCGAGTCTGAACAGTCGCTGGGAAAGGCCTAATGTACTGTCAGCTTGGCGTCCAGATGGGTACCCAGAGCAGAGCCCGCCTAGCCAGATGGCTGAGGCCCAGGGGGCCAGAGTCAGGACTGTGGGGCATGGGCAGCCAAGGCAACCCTGCTTTCTCGGCCTCTAGGCCTTGCTGTCTCCTGTAGCCTCAGCTGTCTTGGCCTGCTTCCAACAGGAGGAGTGGGACTTCTGATCTTGACACCGTACTCTGCCAGCTTTGGGAGCCCTGTCCCCCTGCGACCTTGTCCTGAGGAGGCAGACAGTCCATGCTCGGGAAGTGGCCCAGCTAGGACATAAAGCTCAGCTTCTGGCTACATGACCTACATCCTTTTCCAGAACACCTTAGGATTCTTGGATGGGACCATCCCTCAGATCCCTCCATGACTGGCTGTCATTCCCATAGAAACCCCGGATCTCCCTTTCCAGTCCAGCCACTTGTTCCAACAAGTTCTCATTAAGTAGGCTGCCCTGAAACTCCTGACCCTCTTCTGCCTTGGGTTGCTTAGTGCTGCAGGTGGGTACCCCTCCTCCCACTGCGTATGCACAATTCACCTTCTGCCACAGCCTCCCGGACTCCTGCCGGGCAGCTCCCTGCTCTCCAGTCTTGACTCCCAGGTTGCCTGTTCCTCAGGGTCCTCTTGGGTGAGGAGGCACCCACTTGCCCTCCTGCATGCAGTCTGCCTTTTCCTTGGTAAGATTTGGAAGAATCACTTGCTTCCAAAGAGGGTAGCTGATTTCTGTATAGGTAACAGATTCGCAGAGATCAGAATTGAAAAGGTGCAAGACAAAATGCAGAGAGGAGAAAGTCTGTGAGAGTGTGGGAGCAAGTGTGTGGCTGTGGGAGTGAGTGTGAGTGCGTGTGAGTGGGTATGTGTGAGCCCGTGTGTGTGTTCCTGGGAGCAGGCACTGTTCCTGCCATTTTCATTCATCAGAGCCAATTTACCCATACCTGAGTTGTTACACATTGTGTCTCATCTCTCTCCTTCCTTCTTCCCTCCCTCCCTCCCTCCTCCCTTTTGTAAGTAGACAGCAAGGCTTGCTGTGGTGAGGTGCACCTGTAAATCTAGCTCATGAGAGGCTGAAACAGGAGGCTCTCCAGTTTGAAGTGAGCCTAAGCAGTATATAGAAGGGAGAGGAGGGGGCAGTGGGGGGGCCAGATGGGACAGAAGAGGGGCAGTGGCAACCCACTGTACATGTGGTTTTACTCTGAGATGGGTTTTTGTTTAATTTTTGTTTCTTTTTTTACTTCATTGGTTAAACCTAGAGGATTTTTAAGGAATATTTTTAATTTATGCTTTATTATTTTGCTGTTTGCTTCGTGGTGCCATGGGCTGTATGTAGTGCCTTGTGCTTACTAAGTAAGCATTCTCTGATTAAGCTCTGCCGTCCCAGCCTTATGTATTTGTTATTGGTTTTATATTGCTCAGGATGGCCTTGAACCCACTACATACCCTGTGACTCAAACCTGAAATCCATAGTACTGAGAATGAAGTTCAATTGGTAGAGCGCTTGCTTAGTGTGATTGAACTGGGTTCAATCCCCAGCACCGCATACACTGAAGGTGGCGGGTGGTGCTACACCACTGTACTGCCAGCCCTGGGAAAGCAGAGGCCAGAGGATGGCAGTTCAAGGTTATCCTTGGCCACATACCAGGTCTGAAGTCAGTCTGGGCTACAGGAGACTCTCTAGTAAAAAGAAAAAAGAGCTCCGTGCTTCAGCTCCCAAGGACCAGGGTTCCAGACGTGTACCACTGAACCAGTTTTAAAGGCTCCTTTCATTTTGTCAATAACGAGACAGGCTCTCGTATAGCTCAGGCTGGCCTCTAACTCCCCGTGTAGCCAAGAATGACTTTGAATTTCTGATCCTCCTGTCTCTACCTTAGTCCTGAGATTACAGGTGTGTGTCATCACACCCAGCTGACATGGTGCTGAGAACTGAACCCAAGGCTCCAAGCATGGAGACAAACACTCTAGCAACTGAGCTGCATCCTCAGCCTAAAAGGATCTTAAAAATAAAAACAAAAAAACCTTAGCATGGTGGAGCTCTCAGGAGCCCCAGCACTCAGGAAGAAGAGGGAGGCAGATCTCTGTGAGTTCAAGACCAGTCTGGTCTATATAGTGAGCTCCAAGACAGCCAGGACTGTGTCTCAGAACAAACAAACAAATAAAACCCCCAACCCAGCCGGGCGGTGGTGGCGTACGCCTTTAATCCCAGCACTTGGGAGGCAGAGGCAGGCGGATCTCTGTGAGTTCGAGGCCAGCCTGGTCTACAAGAGCTAGTTCCAGGACAGGCTCCAAAGCCACAGAGAAACCCTGTCTCGAAAAACCAAAAAAAAAACCCAACCCCCCCAAACAGAACAGCAACCACAGAACATAGCTTTGCACCCACCCACCCCCTGCACCCACCCCACCCCCAGGTAACTCCCATCACTCTCAGGCCTTGGTAACTCGGCCCTCCCCTCTCACTGCTTCACCCTAGCCAGCCCCCACTCCCTGCTGGCCTCTGGCTTCCCAAGCACTGCAGGGCAGGCCCACCCCAGGCCCTTTGCCCTTCTTTACCCTCCTGACTACCTCTCTCCCTCTCACCTGCCCAGACAAGCTCCTGTGATTATCTTGGCTCTAATACTCACCCTCCCACCTGCCTCTTTATTGTCCCTTATTTTTCCTGTTAATGCTGATTACCATTTGTGGTGGGTTGTATTTGTCAGGGAGCCATACAATAAGCACTCAGACTGTCTTGGTAATGCTCCATCCCAGCACCTGTGTGTGTGTGTGTGTGCGTGTGTACGCACACACGTGTGCACATGTGAAAGTGTGGAAAGCTGCTGGATATCCAACATGCTAGACAAACATCCTACCTCTTAGCCATACCCCAGCCGCACAACTTCAGGATATTAAACAAAAACTCTGTACGTATTTGTTCTCTGAATAAGCAATGCTACAGATGAAGAAACTCACGTGCATATGTGGGGGTACTCCTTGCCCAAAGTCAGCGTGCAGCCATCGACATCTGAGCACCCCAGCCTGAGACCTCATTTGAGGCCGAGTTCCTAGTCTGGGGCTGGATTCTTGCCCTCTTTGGGCTCCGAGGTCTTCTCTTACCTTCATGGGGACCATGACAAAAATGCGGTGGGAGGCTTTCACGGCATTTTGCTGGCGAGGTAGGCTTTACCTGAATACCCCAGCGAGTTATGGGCTGTGGGTCCCGGGCCTCTGCCTCCACCTTAAGCCCCACCCAGACTGGCCCATTAACGGCTATCCAGCACTTTGATATGGCTCCTGGCCATTAACAGTATTTGGAACAGCAATTCCAAGGAAATGTTTTTAAAATCCTGAATTGTCCCGGTGAGCACACTGAATTATTAACATCCGGTGGCCTGCAGTATGTCTTGACAGTTATTCCGACATGGAGAATTTCATGAAAACCACGTTCTCAGGGTTGGCAATGTGTGTGTCCCCTCCAAGCATCCACACGCCGCCACAACTGAGGTGTTGGCTGGGAAAACTCAGTAAACGCTGATCTTTAAGAAGCATCTGGGAAACTTACTGGGTATTGAGGGACATATCCCAGGGACATAAGGCAGCTATGATTTCCAAAACTGCCCATCTTGGGGCCTCTTAGGGATTTACTAGAACCTTGTCAGACAGGACAGATGCAGTGACAGCAGCATTTCCAGTTCCGGGACAATCCACTCCTCAGAGCCTGCCTCCTGACAAGGTTGCCCAACGGCTTCATGCCCAACAGGTCCAGGGTTAAGCCCCAATCAGACACTTCTAGGAACCTATGTACTCTGGTCGCTGCACTTCCTCCCTGCTCTGGGTCTCAGCCCGTTGGGGACAGAGACAGAGTCCAGTGAACTTAAATTTAGACTCAGAAACATTAGTTTCCAGTTTGGACAGTACTGAGTATACAGGTGTGTACACACAGATGTAGCTAAGTGTCCCTGGACCAATCACCAGCCCCTCTGATCCAGGTTTCCTCATCTGTAAGAGGTAAACCTTCCAATTGTGGGGAGATTTGGGCATCAGAGTACATGGGTAGGACAAACAGACCCAACCAAGAGCCCGCCCTTGCAAAGCTCATTCTGGATCAGACTCCGATGAGCTCAAAAAAGTCTGGATGCTGGAGAGGCTGTGGAGAAAGAAAGACTGTGAGGTGGCCGTGTTGAGACAACATCTTCAAAGGGGACTCAGGATAGAGGTTTTTATTCCCCTCTTCTAGAAACCAGGATGATGCTGTCCTCCCGGATGCTGCTGGAGTCCAGTGGATACAGGCCAAGGACACCACTCTGCCCTCCATTGTGTGGAGACCTATCCGACAGGGATTCATCTGGTCAAGGGCTCTTGGTATTGAGACAGGCAGCTTTGAGGGGTCTAGGATTCTTCCATGAGGGCTCTAAGTCCTCATGAAGCCACAGGAACTTTCTAAGTAGAGGAAAGACCTAAGCAGCTTTGGGGGCATCTCTATGGCTGCTAGAGAGAGCTGGCAGGTCAGACACAAAGTTGCTGATAGTCCAGTGTGGCGGTCACATCAGCAACTAAAACAGCCAGGGCCCCACTAAGCTCAGACTGTTCTAGAAAACCTGTTAGAGCCACTGCTTTGTCCAGAGCCCTGAGAAAGTTCCCCCATCTCTCTAGAGACAAGTTCCAAGAGCCACAGGCTAATCTGACTGTCTTACTTCCCCAGCCTCTGGCTCCAGACTCCTCCTGACTCCTGCCTATGTCCTTAAATAGAGCAGGTGTGTGCTAGCTCAGGTAGGCTATTGCCAAAGTCTGTTGCCGGGACACCCAAAGAGTCCTCCTCTCTGTCCTCAGATTCCTCCCAGATGTTACTTCCACTGGATAAAGTCACCCAGAGACAATATATTTCACCTCAACCTCCACCTTCTGGCTCCTGCTTCTGTTTCCGTTCACCCATCCTTCCATCTATACTCACTGAGCCTCACTGTGGTAGCCCTGTTCTAGGTTCCAGGGATCTCATGAGGAAAGAGACAGACAGAGCCTGGGCTTGTGCAGGTCCACACAGCAAGGGGACAGATGGTGTCATCCACCCACACATGCCTGTGCTGTTTCAGGAATACTGTAAAGGTGTGGGTGGCATAAGGGTGTACATGGTGGGGGCCTGGTCCAGCTTGGGGTCCGGAGGACTTCCTTGAGGAATTGTCTACCGAGCTGAAGTTGGAGTGGACATCTCAGGGAGGCCTGGTTATGGGGCTTGGATGGGTGGTAGAATAGTGTGCCAAGCTTCTGGGGTGGGCAGAGCACAGTAGATGTGTAGGGTGGCCTGGTTATTAGTGGCAGAGCTGGAAGAGAAAGGGATGGTGAGAGATGAGGTTCATGAACTCTATTTTGAGAGACTATGAACAAAAGAAAGGAGTTCCAGGAGAAACTGAGGCAGTGGGAATAGGAGCTAATTTTAAAAATATCTATTTTTGTTTTTGTGCATGTATGTCTGGCACCAAATGTGTAGAGTACCCACAGGATCCAGAAGAGGGCATTGGATTGCCTCAAATTGGAGTTACAGGCAGTTGTGAGCTGTTTTGTGGGTACTGGGAATTGAACCTGTGTCCTCTGCAAGAGCAGTCTGTGTTTTTAACAACTAAGCCATTTTTCCAGCCCCATAATTTACATTCCAAGTCTTTATCAGAGAGTGGCTCAAAATGGGGGTGGGTATCAGGGGTGTAAGGAGCCTATTAGGACTCACACAGTTCACTGAGGCTGGACCACTGTCCCAAGAGACCTAGAGAAGCTCAAGGCTCGGCAGCAGAAGGATCATGTCTGGTACCAAAGAGCCTTGTGCCTCCTACGGCAAGCCTTTTGGTAAGTATCTTAAAAGCTATGCCCAGTTCCTGCAGATACCCAAGGAGGACCTGCATCTGGGAGGGAATTTTCTAAGATTCCAAGTCCTTCCTTGCAGACTTTCCATCTCATCCCTACCCTCCCATCCCACAGTTACAGGAGGGACTGGCTGGGGACAAGCATCTGTGATGTTCTAAGGGCTCTGGGATGCTGATTCATGCTCACAGCACCCCTTTAGTTCGTGGGGTTGGACTGGGACTGAAGCTTGTTCCTTTAAAGAGGACTTGGGCCTTCCTGCCCAGCCCACAGTCCCTGAGGAATAGAACTGGGCAGGCCTGGTGTCTCCCCTCACTTAGACAGAATGACTCCAACCTCCTACAGCAGGCTGAGAGCCCTGCTATGCTGAGTGAAGCTCAGAGCAGGAGAGAGGGTGCCTGGAGTCCACACTAAGCAATATGAGCAATATGACCTGACTCAGCTGGGGTAACCAGATTCTGCTTGCCAGACCATGAGGAGTGCAAACTGTGACCATCCCTCAAGGCCAAAGCCATCCCACACCAGGCAGGCAGCCTTCTGTGTGAGGTACAGCAGTCTCAGGCACCAGAGCCTGCTCCTCGTGGGACGTAGCTGTGTGACCTTGAGTGTCCCCTAATCTCTAAGTGTTCTTTGCTCAACTGTGACTCGGATGTGGCCCCTACCCTGCCCATCTCAGGCCTGTGGGAAGCACGGGGAGGTGCTGGCTGCTAGAAGGGACTTGAATCTACATTGTCTGGTTCAGGCTGTGTGCACTGGCGGTAGCAGATGTCCCTGGGCCTCTGGATGGGCAGATTCAGGGCAGGGTTCCACTGATTCACTCAGGGAGGGCCTGGCAGTGCGCGTGGAGTGGATGCATCTGTGAATGAGCGCGCAGGTCAACACATCTGAGCAGAGCTGAGGAGTCAGGATTTCACTCGGCTTTCAAAGAGGTTGTCTTTCATGGCAGGAAATCAGAAAAGGAATTCGCGTCCGGAGTGGCCTCACTTGGCACCTCCAGGCTGGGTTTCTTGCCAACAGAGAAAGATAGGAAGATGGCTTCCTAGCCCCGGGACTCTAGGATCTCTATGCCAAAGTAGTGAGAAGAAATGAAGGCAGCCTCCTCCTTGCAGTTAAAGGGAAAGGATGACCAAAAGACTGCCAGGCTTGTACCTGGCTCTGTGGCGACCGTGGGGGGGAGGTGGGAAGAGAGGAGTTGCCAGGAGGAGTGGGCAGTGCCACAGAGAAGAGTCGGGAAGCTTAGGGGTGACCTTGGGGACTGTGCTGGGTTTTGTCTCACATCTGGAGCTTCTGGGACAGCACAGAGACTTCAGGAACTCAGGGCCTGTCTAGCAGTTCATCTGTGTGTGTTTGAACCTAGACTAACAAACCCCACTGCCTGCTCCCAGCCCAAATCACGTGATTCAGCAGCTTGGGGTGCACCAGCTACCCAAGGAGCCAGATTGGAGCCACATATCCTGTCCCACACAGAACTGGGTCCCCCATGCATAGAGCCCGAGGGTCCGGCGTGTCTCCCGGTAAGCAGGTTGAGCAGCCCAGGAATGGAGGTGGGCAGTGTCCGATATTCCCAGGCTCCATGGAACTTCTGGGACCAGGAACTGAATGCAGGCCTTCTCCCCAGGGGGAGGACACGCAGACGCACAGGGGAGTTATCAGAGCCCTCCTCCCCCATGGCAGCAGGCTCACTGCCTACACTCTGGTGCCCAAGGCCACAGTGTCTGTCCTGCTCCCGGTTTCCTCAGGGCCCTGCGGCCAGGCCGGCTCACTGTGCAAAGACTCCTCCGTGGCCTGAAGCACGGACCTGAAGCCTGCTGCTGCACCCGGCGGGCAAGGGTCCGAGCCAATTCCGGGTATCAGCTCCCTCACTCGGCGGCATTGCCATAATTATCCAGCCATCCCCTTCAAGTGTACGGCAACCATAGCAACAGACAGATGTTCTGTCCCAGCCACGGTCCACAGCAAGGCAGGAGCCAAGCACAAAACTTAACCCCTTCCAGCTCGGACTGGCAAAGGCAAGACAGGTTGGGGGCTAGGGGTTCCAGAGGCCCAGAGACCCCGGACTATGCGCCCAGCTTTGCTGGTCCATCAGATGGGAACAGGGGAGTCCCAGGGTGCCTCTCATTTCTCATGCTTAATCTTCTGTTTGTTCCCTCTACTGTCCTACTCTCTTCTTCCTTCTCTTTAGAACTGGGCTTGGGGTTCATTTGAGTGTGTGGGTCTGGCTGAGCACTGAGAATGAAATAGTTAAAGAGCATTGGTGCAGTCAGGTGAGCTGAGCTGGATGGACCCTGGCTGACATTCTCATTTGCTGTGTGACCTTAGGCAAGCGACTTAACCTCTCTGAACTTTAGCTGCTGCCTCTATAGACAGAGGGGTAGACTCTCAGATTCCACAAATGTTTATTGCTTATCTATGCAAATAGATAAATTCCCCTATGCAAGGCCCTGGGGAAACTCCTGGGAACAAGATCCTGGGGGCACTTACATCCCAAAGAGATCAGGGCACCTAAAACGGATGGGCCAGCAGGCAGGAAGAGGTTCATTTTTTGTTAAGCCCCCCTCCCCTCAGAGACTCAAAAGGGCCCTGTGCTGGAGGGCAAGGCCTAGTACAGGCCTGTGTGACAGGTCAGGAAAAACCTTTGAGGAGGTGGCCTTTGAGTGGCTGCCCAAACCTGAGGACAAAGGACAAGAGTTTCTGGCACAGGGACTGGCCAGGGTAAAGGCCCCATGGAGAGAAGGGGTGAACATGGTTGGCTGTAAGTAGATGGGGCCTGAGGAGCTGCTGGAAAGCTGGGCGGGGAGGGTCTCTGGGGTCCTGTTGTGAACTAACCCTGGGAAGGTTCTAAAGTGGCCAAGGCCTTGCTGTGTGTCTCTGTGTGCTGGTGATCTCTCAGCCAGTCTGCATGACAATAAAACTGGACGTCCGCTGATGGCCACAGGTCCTGCTCAAAGGACAAGAAGGTGCCACAAAATGGGAAGAGGCCATCCTCACTGTTATTGGGCTTTGCCCCAAAGGCTCAGGATTCAGCCCACACTTAGCCCAGCAGGGCCCCACCCTGGTTAGCTATTAGTGAGCAGAGTCCTGGGGCCCCCTGGGGCGAGAAGCCAGGAGTCTCTGGCCTCTCCACCCAGCAGCTCCAGGTTTGGTCTGACCTCTGACACTTCCTTGTTTTGTGATCCCTTAGCTTCCCTCAGCCTCAGTTTACTCTCCAGGAAAAAGGCTCAAATTACTTTCCACCCTGCCTCTGCCCACTCTGGCCTCCAGTGAGCGGCTCAACTCCCACTCCCCCTGCTGTTTTTCTGAATAGTCCAGGCTGAGCCAGACACCAGGGCCTTTGCACCGATTGCCTCCCGTACCAGAACATTCCTCGCTTGAACAAGTTGCTGGGCCTCTGCCATGCCACCTCCTTGGAGAGGTTCCGTGATCACTCTGCTTAACGCTGAAGTGCCTACCGTCCAGTCTCCGCTGCACACAAGGATTCTGTTCCTCCGCCTGGCACTGTCCTCGGTGCTGGGGATGGAACAGAGGACAGAACAAACAGCCCCTGCCTGCCCTTCTTGGAGGGTATGCGCTGGTGGAGGAAACAGACAAGGCAGAGGGGTGGGGCTGGTGGCCAGGGGCAGCGAGGCAGAACTGTAACAGGGCAGAAGCCTGGGAGGAATTCCCTCCCTCCCACCAGTGTGCCTGGGAAGAAGGTCATAGCTTCCTTTCTCTGCTCCATTCTTGGCATGCTGAAAGTAGAGTCTGGGGTTGCCGTGAACTTGTCATTACAGGAGCTCATGCTGGCCCAGGAGCTCCGAGTGTGGCCCCACACCACATTGTGATGGGAGGCTGAGGTTGCACCTGGGCACAAAGCACCTGTTGGAGAAATGGCTCCCCATGGAAGCCGTGAAACAGCCGGAAGGAAGGGCTTCCATACTGCTGCGGGACTGGGAATGTTACCCTGAGGACTCAGGCATCATGAATCACAGAGGGCAGGGTCAAGTGGAAGGCAGGAGACCGGGTGAAGCTTTAGAGAGCCAGGAACTGGCCCACAGGTGATGTGAGAGGCAGTGGTGACCCACTGAGAGCTGAACAGCCCCTGCTACCTGCTCCCGTGCCGAATGGCCTTGTCCCTAGGCACCAGCTAGTAGGCCACAAGTCCCATAATGGGCCAGAACACCGGACAGAGGCCCCTATGCGCCCAGAAAGGACTAACCACTACCATTATCTTAAAATAAAGTGATCTGATGTCTGAGGGGTCCTGCAAGTGTCCAGGGGAGACTCAGCATGTGGAGAAGGGAGTACAGTCAAGCTGAAGAGACCACCAAGCCTGAAGGAGTGGACTTTAGGGAGCTCAGGACCGTCAGTATCAACACAAGAAACTGGAGCTGCAGGGGGTGGGGGCGTGCCCAGAAAGGCACAGAAAGGAGCATTTCATGAACTCAAGGCCCAGGCAGTTAGCCACAGCCCTCACTTCATAGACCCAAACCCTCAGCCCAGGGTCGCGCAGCCAAGCAATGAAGGTGAGTCCCTTCAAATCTCCTCTATCGCCGGGCGGTGGTGGCGCACGCCTTTAATCCCAGCACTCGGGAGGCAGAGGCAGGCGGATCTCTGTGAGTTCGAGACCAGCCTGGTCTACAAGAGCTAGTTCCAGGACAGGCTCCAAAACCACAGAGAAACCCTGTCTCGAAAAACCAAAAAAAAAAAAAAAAATCTCCTCTATCTGCTTCTCCAGGACTTGCAGCCTGTTTGTCGGGGGTGGTCAGATTAGTTGGTTTAGAGAGCAGGCTAGTGCCAAGTTGGAGATTGGTGTTAGGTTGTCAAGGACAAGGCAGTGTTCTCTCCCGGGGCTGGGAGCCTATAGAGGAGCTGCCTTCAGATGTTGAGTCCCGTCTGTCAGGTGAAAGGCTCTCCCATCTGTGAGGAGAGACTGACCAGAGCAAATGTCCAAGTGAGGGTATGATAACCCTTCTGCCTTCTGCGAGTGCTCAGAGAGCACTAAAGTCTACAAGAGGGCGGGCCTGGGGCTCTCCGAGCTATGTAGGCCGCAGCTCTGAGTTGGTTCCCTGCCTTGAAGTCTCCTAGAGACAGCAGGAACCCTTAAGAACTGCTAAGGGCAGGGACTCCAGGAAGGGAGGAGAATGTCCTGAGAGACCCTTGCTGCTCACCCCCATCAGAAACTGCCCTGTTGTTAGTGTGCAGGAATTCTAAGGGTCGGGTGTACTCTGAAGTCACACCCTGTCCCAGCTACCGGCAGCTCCCTCAGAGCAGATGGCATGTCTGCTCCCTGGCATGGGAAGTCAAGAAGGCTGGGTACCCTCCCTGCTTGGACTTCATTTGTTGTAGGCAAGTGGTCTAACCTTTCAGAAGCCTGGATGATAACTGGACCCCTGCAGATAGTTGGCATCGACCTTTCTCGGAGCTTTCTGTCTTTGGTAGGTGAGGAGTCCCCAGCTACACCACAGAAGCTTTCTGCTTCTAAAGCTAGCTTCCCACCAGAGTGGGAGCTGGAGAAAGCAGTCATTCCCCTGCCAGCTGAGGTACCCTCTGGCAAGCTTGTCGTGGTGTTTTGTGGGATGCGCGTCTCATGATCTGGGACAGAGAAGCTGTGTGTCTCATTTCCAAGTGCTCCCATTTTGAAAATGAATAACCTTAGGCCAGGGAAACATGAACCCTACCCTTGGTACCCTCCCCTTACCACAAATCCAGGCTGACCCCTAGGGGCAGGGACATCTGTCAGTGTCTGCCCTCACATCCCCTATTGGGGCCCAGAGTAGGACACTTCCCGTATGTCAGGCCCCTAGTTGTGTCTTAAAGGCAGTGTGAAGACCCAAAAGGGATCTTTGCTCTTCTTGTTGGAAGACACATGAAGAGAAAGCAAGAGAAATTTTGAGGAGCTAGGAATCCTGGGAGGGAGAGTCTTTTTCTGTCTAGAGACCAGGGGCTCCCTTGAGAAAGCACCAAGGCAGATCTGGGAGCTTCAGCGTCAGGGTCTTGTTTCTGTGCTTTCTGGGTCCCAGGAAAGCAGGAGTCACATGGGCCACTTTATAGACAAGGGAGCAAAGGCTCAGCGAGCTGAAGCGATGTGGTCAGGGCAGAGCCTATCCCTTTCCCCAGCACTACCGTCTCCCGGCTCAGAAGGCAACGCTGCCCACATCCCCTGGCCTCTCCAGGAGGCCCATGTTTTCTTCTGACTGAGCCTTCTCAGCGCCCACTTTCACTTCCCAAAATTCAGACTTATTTTCAATCTTGCTGACTTCCTTTGTCACTAAGGACTGGGCCACAGCAGAATGAAGTCGGCCTTTCCCAATACCCTCTTGCACCACCCAGAACTGTGGTCTGCACCCTCCACTGCCTCCCTGACGCTAGTCTTCTCTTGACCCTGACCACACAGTGCTCTGAGCTGCCCCTGCCCATCCTGAGCCACTCAGCCTGGCAGGACTGTGGGAAGCTGGGCCTGGAGGCTAGGGCCTGCCTCCCTGTGTCCTGGACTTGAGACTTCATGTATATCCCCTGAACTTCCAGTTCCTTGGGTGAGAGGAGACTCGACTATCCTCCTCTCCTGCTAGGAAAGCCCTCAGGGATTCAGTGGAGCGGAGCCACATGGAATTACCAACTGTACCCAAGGCACCAGATGCTGATCTGGGCCTGAATGATCCAAAGCCTTTTTTTGTTGTTGTTCTCAAGAAGCTAAAATTCTTCAGGGTGTGTGAGTTGAGAAGACCAGAATGATTATGTCAACTACATTAGATTTTAGAAAGCAATGTGGAATTTTCCAGAAAGATCTGTATGATGCACAGGGGATGGTACCCAGAGTCTGGTGCATTCTAGACAGGAGCCACAACTCCCATCCCAGGCTTGCCATCTTAAATGAGGAGGTCAGGGAGCCCTCCAAAGAAGATGATAGTGGCTGACTGACTTACAGGTATGGCGGAGCACTGGCCTTGCAGCCGCCTCCCTCGGGAAGGGGCAGGCCAAGTAGAGGAGGCCATGAGCAAATGCCTAGAGGCAGGGGGACAAAGGCCATGTAGGGCAGAAGGATAGAGCATCAAAGCCCCAAGGACTGAAGGGTGACTTTATTCTGAGGAAGGTGGGGAGACACAGGGGACTTTGGAGCATGGAACTGGGGGTGTGGTTCATTTTAGTGATCTCCTTCAGGATAGATCGAGCCACTGTGGGGCCGGCTGTAGGTCAGAAGAGACAAGAGAGGCAGAAAGGACTGTCCCAGGGCTTCAGACAGAGGTAGCGCTGGAGTAGGGAAACAAAGTGGACAGCCTTTGTGGGTAGATCTGATGTCAAGGCAGGGTCAAGCATGACTACGGCTTCAGCCAAGGGGCAGACATGGGAAGGTGTGGGCCAAACAGGCTCTAGGTGGGATTAGGGGTTCAGGTGTAAACACATCTTGCTGAGATTGCCCAACAGGGGGCAAGTGAGTCTGGAGGTGAGGGGAGAGAACCAAACCTTTTCATATCACACACACACACACACACACACACACACACACACACACACTACACATACTCCTGTGTATTCCTGACTAGCCTCAAGCTTCCATACTGTCTCTGCCTCCTATGCTGAGGTTGCAGGCATGCACCGGCACAGGGCTAGCCAGATGGTGACCAGACTTTTCCAAACCAACGATTTCAAATGACTCTGTCTCAGAGTCCAAACCATTTACTTAGCCTGGTCTCAGTCTCCCCTCTCTCTGATCTTCTGTTCTTTGCACCAACCAAAGGTCCTTTTCACTTCCCAGGCTGGACGTGTCTACCCCCAATTTGTTGTCCCAGATGTAAACATCCTTTTACTTTGGCTGATTCTCCATCTGCAAGAAGGACTTAGTCCCCTTGATTCCAAAAGAGGGTCTGTAAGTTCCTCAGCTTTGGGCTTGGGGATTCCTGGCTACCCGATCTCTGCTTCTTTCTTACCCAGTGAGATCTGGAGTAGTAGTGTGCCTGATATCCCTCCCCATCCCCCTCCGTCTTATCTGCCTTCAGGAGTCTCCCATAGGCACTTCCTACTGGTGGTTCAGAATGCAGGTCCCTAAACTATCACTTGGAGAGTAAGGCTTCCAACAGACCTGGGTGACCTATGGTGAGCCCCTCCCCTGTTCTGATCTTGCTTCTGTAACTTATGTGTTGTGGTCTGGTCCCCTTAAAGCCTGGCAAGCACGTGGCCCTAAAAGGCACATGGTGTGACTGACAAGCAGGATCAGACGGAGTCATCCAGGAAGAGGAGCTCAGCCTGCGCTTCTCCAGGTCCTGGGCCTCATTTGCCTCATTGGCAGGTGGCCACCCCCCTTCTGGGCTAACACCTCTGTGCATCTTAGCGCCTGGACCACTGAGAGCCAGGTGACCATGGGAGCCACAATGGGTGCTATGTCTGCTTCTGACAGTCACAGCATGTGGATCACAGACTTCCACACTGGAGAGCTGGCTGGGTCAAACAGCCTGGTTCACACATGGAGGACTCAAATACACACTGCAGCCCAGGATGGTCTTAAACTTGGGATCCTCCTTGCTCAGTCTCTGGAGTGCTGGGACTCTGGGTATGCGCCACCTCATCCAAGGAACACTGGATTCTTTGAAGTGCCTTTCCCACTCCTGTCTAGTGGGCCCAGGGGCAGGAGGTCAAGAGCCGAGCTCACGGTCCTTGGCCTTGGTGCAGGATGAGAACTCGTTGCTCCTGTTTCTGGCTGGGTGGGCAAGATAGTGCCTGAGTGTGGATGTCTCTGGCTACGCCCCGCTCTAAGTCCTGTTGTCTAGATGACTTGTTGGCCCAGACTGCTTCCGTCTCACAGGTGAGAAACAGAGGCCAAGAGTAAAAGAGACGGAGTAAGACATTAGTGAGTGGCAGGGCTGGGGCCGTTTCCATCTGCTGCCCAGACCTTCAGGGCATTTCCTATGGGTGTCTCGGTGGGATGTATTCTGAAACCAGGGGCTCTTGGGTCAAAGACAACGATCTTCTCCCTTAGCCCCCAGAAGCCAAGAATTACACCGGGCTGTCAGTGTTCATCTGTCTCCGCTCTGTGCCTCATTTTCCACTTTTGCCAACTGGCCTTCCCTGCCTGAGGTCCTGCGCATCCCTGCTGTAGCCTGTTGCATGGTTGTCTTCTCACCAGTGCACCCCGAAACAGAGTTGATGTGAGTTCTGCAGGTCTGGGACTCTATCAAGTCCCAAGACATGCCAGGAAAACTCTCAGAGAGTAGAGGGGAGGGAGCCTTCACAGAAAATAGCCTGTCCATCTTGGCTCCACCTTCTGAAGGAGCCCATCCCCTCTTCATTCCCTAAAGTGTGGGGAAACAGTGGATTCTCAAGGCCTTTCCCCTGTCCCAAGGCCAGGTCCCCTCTGTCCTCTACACAGGTACTGAAAGGGAGTGCTTAGTGAGCAGAGGTGACCCTGTTTGGCCTCCAAAGGTCGGGAGGTCATCCATTCACAGACTCACCAGCTGCCTGCTGATTATCTGCCTAGTGCTGACACTGGGGACCTGGCTGGGACCAGGCAGAGTCAGCCCTTGCTCTCAGAAGTCACAGTAAAGAATCATCAACCCAGAAATCATGTGAAGGCTTGGGAGGCTGGGACCTAGGACACTGTGGGAGTGAGCTGTGGGGGGCGGGAGGATTTGGGGACTTGTGCAGGGAGTGGACAAAGCTGAGAGCTGCAGGCACGAGCAGGAGACAATTAGGTGGATTTTAGGTGGGAAGAGCGGAGGGCCTGTGCAAAGGCCCTAAGGTAGGAGGAAGCTAAGGAGTTCCAGCAAACAAAGGAGGGTCAGCAGATCTGAAACCTCCAGGGATAGCAGAGGTAGGCAGATGTAACCTTGCAGGGTCAGTAAAGGGGTTTCCAGACCAAGTGAGAAGGGGTCTTGGCAACCTTCCAAATGTGTCATGGCACAGATAGAGAAACTGAGACTATTTTGGGCTAGGGATATGGCCAGGTTGAGAATAAGTAGGGAGGAGACCCAGGATTAGTTCTGTAGCCTCTTGACTGCCCAGGCTTCTTTCTGCCTCAGGAGTGGCCGGAGAAGAGGGAGATGGTTGACGTTAGCAAAGTATCTGCCTGAGTCAGGGTCCTGAGGGAACATATGTCACTGGTGGGTCCCTGGGCCCAAGACCAAGGCCTGGCCCTAGGAATTCCTTCCACAAAGACAGCAAGAGGAACCTAGGGGAGCTATTTGACCAACATCTCCAGCCTTCCCATACCGTCTCATCCCAAGTCTCTGTGGCGAGTAGGAGTGACAGTCCCCATCTGTGGGCATCCAGAGGGGGTGACAAATGTAGTCACAGCCTCCTGGTTCCCACTGTAGGGCTCTTCTTAGGTCACACGCGATTCAGGTTATAACCATCTGGCAAGGTAGTGAGTGGTCCTTCCTGCAGTCTAACTGCAATCGGCCTAGCTGCTGAGTTTCCGTTTCCCTTACTGGGGAAGTGGAGACACTCTGTGATGCTGACTCTCCATCTGGGAGATGAACTGTGAGGTAGGAGGCTCCGAGAGGAGACGAGCGAGGCTGGGGTGTGCGGAGGGGTGGGGTGGTGAAGGCAGCTCTCCAGGAACGACGTCCTTCTGGACAGCCCAAGGACAAACGCTTCCTGAGAGGCAACTGTTCAAGGGCCGAGCAGCAGCAAGCTCTAGCAGAGAGCCCAAGGCCTCAGTTCCCCTGTGGTCTCCTCTCTGCGTTCCAGCCCACAGAACCTGGTTCAGAGAGCTGGGGTGAAATGCAGGAAGAGGCCACTAAGCTTAACAACAGAGTGAGCTCCGCCAGATCCGGGAGAGGCTGGCTGCTGCCTCGGACTGCGCAGGCTCAGGGAGAAAGCCCACCTGAACCAGATTCGATTTTTTAAAACCATGCATGGGCTGGAATTCAGGGTGGTGCTACATCTGAAGTCCTGGAGCTGGCGCTGGCAGCTTTGTCTGGAGGGACCATCACTCTTCTGTGGGATCAAGAACCCGTGAGCTTAGTGTGAACCGAGGTCCCAATGAGACTGGCATGATTTGAGGACCTACTGTGTGTCAGACACCCTGCAAGGGCTTTCCCCCATACTGCGTTAAGAGTCAGGTTTAGCTGTTAAGGTCATGCAGTTGACCAGAAGTAGTGCAGGGGGTGAGTGCAGGAGGCTGGCTACGGAGCCTCACTCCTAATATTTTGATGTGTAGGTGAATGACAGGCTTTGAGGGGCTTCAAAAAAGAGCACTGGCTGAGGGGAAGGGTAATTGGACCTAGGACCCAGATTTTCTGCTATTTGTCTGCCCTCGCTGGGCCTCGGTTTCCCCTCTTCTGAGATGGAGAAGTTGGGGAAGATGATCTCAAGTTGGGGGTCTAAGCCAGCGTTGGTTTTCCTCCTCTTTTAGAAAATCTGAAGTGGATGAAGTCCTGGCTGACTGGAGAATTGACCAGCTAACCTATCTGACAAGACCTCGTGGGGGCATGACCTCAGATTGGATGTCTTGTCTATGAGCTACTCCGTGGACACCTGTTTCTCAGCAGGCAGGAAGGCAGGGCCCTGGGCTTTGTGGCTCTGAGACAGGGCTCTTCAAGAGCCCCAAGAGATGGGGGGATTAAAAAGGGCTTCAGGCCTGACTGAACCCAGGTCCCTGTGGTGCTGTCCATGATCACTTGGGGCTGGGAGATTTTCAATGGCCAAGTTCAGGTCCCTCTTGCCTCACCTGCACCTGTGGGGGGATGGGGGAAGGAAGCAGCGTTTCTCAGAGGACATGGGATGCAGTGCAGGGCAGGAGGAAGAGTGACACAGGTCCCCACGCACGGAGGTGCTGCTGTGTGGTTGGAACAGTCCTTGCCCAGCTCACCTTGTACCTCTGAGGCTAAGGCACAACTGAAATGGGTTTCTCGAGGAATCAGGCCCCTAAGCCAAGGGCACAAAACTTGGGGAGATGGTGTGATAAGGGGACCTTGGATAATATGGAGGTGCCCTGCTCAGAAGGAGTCCAGCAGGCCCATAGACTAAGGAGAGTGGATGGCGGCGAAGCCGGAGTTGCACATTGGACCACATCCCAACACCCTAGCTGTCCCCTTCAATTCCCCGAGTTTGGGGAAACAAGGATTCATTGCTCCACACCTTCCATGGCTCCACAAACCGCAAAGGTTCTCAACCTGTGGGTCACAATTCCTTTAGGGTCAAAGGACCCTTTCACAGTGGTTGCATAATAGATATTTACATTACAATTCATAACAGTTGCAAAATTACAATTGTGAAGTAGCAACAAAGTAACTTTATGGTTGGGGTCACCACAAGATGAGGAATTGTATTAAAGGGTCGCAGCCTCAGGAAGGTTGAGAAGCACTGCCATAGCCCATTCAAGAGCCATGACCCCGTTCCAAGCTAGAACCTGGGTCAGTGGCACTATTGTTCTGTCTGATTCTCTGGCAGACACACACAGCCGCCCCTGCCCCTTCTGCTCACTTCCAAGGTACCAGGAGGCCACGAGTGGAATGAGCAATATCTAGAGAGTGACTCTCTCTCTCTCTTATTTTTCAAGACAGGGTTTCCCTGTGTAGTCTTGAAGCCTGTCTTGGAACTCGCTCTGTAGACCAGGCTGGCCTCAGACTCACAGTGATCTGCCTGCCTCTGCCTCCTAAGTGCTGGGATTAAAGACGTGCGCCTGGGGTGGGCTTCTGTGAGCACACGGACTTTTCTCTCCCCTCCTCTCTCATGGCCTCACCTCCCCTATCCTTTCCTTTTCCTCTTCTTCTCCTTTCTGGGACAGAGTCTCTTTCTGAAGCCCAGGCTGTCCTCAAACTCAGGACGCTCCTCCTGAGAGCCAGGATTACAGGCTGTGCCAGCAGGCTGGCATGGAGCTCTTTGGGGCCAATTTGTTCCGCATCCCCCTGCCAGCCACACCAAATAAACTCGGGCTTTTGAGCCGGGCAGATCTGGGTTTGAATGCTCCTGCAGCCTACATGGCTGTGTGATGATACGCACAGCATTTAGTCTCCCTAAGATGGCACTTTCTGACCCATACAAGCAGAGCCACATATGACACAGAGTTACCGGCAGGCCCTCAGCAGCTCTCAGTATTTGTCCAATCCACCCATCCTACCTGATGTGACTCAGGCAGGCAGGGACCCGTCTCCCTCGTGCCTGGCACACAGTAGGGGCTACAGAGGGAGGGCTCACCAGGCAGTTTCTCTGTGCCAAGCAGACCCGTGCTCCCCACCTCAGCCCTTTGTGAGTGAGGCAGGGGGAGCCCTAGGGCACTACCCCATTCTGTGAAGCTGACCTGGAGTCCAGCATCAATAAATTACTGGTGAGTTCAGGTGACGGGACAGATCCAGTGTCAGCTTCCTTTGTGTCCCATAGGAAGCCTCCAGGCCCCCTTCCTCAGCCTCCCCCACTGAAGGCTCCATCTGTCACCTTGATGGCACACCCATCTGCCCCACGTCGGGATGACATCTCACAAAGCTTCTGCCAAGCCGGCGCTGGCTCCATCCTACAGGTGAGGAAACCGAGGCCACATGAGGGGGTGACTCGCCGGCCTTGCTTCTCTGTCGCCTCAGAAGTCTCAGTTACAAGACAAGTGCACTGTGTGCGCACACATTTAGGGTTTCCTTACCGCTCCGTTTCTTCTTGGGAGCTTGAGACAAAGTGCTCACAGCTCAGGCTGCCCTCAAACTCAAGCTTGTCCTGTCTGTGCCTCCCAAGTGCTGGGATTACAGATGTGTGCCACCCTACAGGCTGACTTCATTCATTCCTTCACCATTGTGGACATTAGAGATTACGGTAGGACAGGGCTGAGTCCCTGCTCCGAACACACATCCCAGTGGTGAGATGCCTAGGAGTGAAGGAACAGGTGTCACAGTGGAGGGAGCTTCTGAGTTTGGGAAGGCAGACCAAGCGGGAAGGGGATGAGGGGGCTCCTCCAGGGAAATGATATTTGAACAAAACCCCTGAATAAGTTAGTTTCAGTATGGCCTTAAGTTTTCACTTCTGGAAAGGTGGCTGTTGGACCTAAGGGGCTGTGAACGTGGGCAGAGCTTTTCTACTTGACTGTGCACCCAGAGATAGTGAAGCCCACTGCAGAAGTGAAGACCTAACTGCCCTTCTCCTGTTCCTTGCCCTAAGGACTTCTATCTTACTACTGGCCCATGGGTTTCCCAGGCATTTTCAGGCCAGATTTCCTGCCCCACTGATGGCCTTTGAGTTTGAAATCTCAATCTACTAATCTCAGCCTGGGAGTGTGTAGTGGTATTTCATTTGTATTTTAATAAATAAAGCTTTGCCTGAAAATCAGAAAAGTAAAACTGTCGCACTGGTCAACCTTACAGACCAGGCAGGAATGACACATGCCTTTAATCCCAGTAGCCATACTAGTTGCCATAGAAACCAGGTGGTAGTGATGCATGCCCTTAATCCCAGAACTAGAGAGAAGTGTAAGACAGGAGACAGCTCTCAGTCTCAGTCTCATTGTGAGATTCCAGGAGGCAGGATGGCCATTTTCGGACTGAGGTCGAGGTAAGAGCCAGTGACTGGTGCTTTGCTTTTTTGGTCTTCACGTTGAACCTCAGTATCTGTCTCTGAGTTTTTATTAATCATGCATCAGGAGAGTTTGCCTAGCCTGCATATTGTCCTGGGTTTGATCTTAGCGCCCCATAAACTAGATGTGGTGGTGCACATCCTGGCACTTGGAAAATGAAGTCAGGAAGGAGTTCAAGGTCATCCTCAGGTACACAGTGAGTTCGAGGCTAGCTTGAGACTTTATGTCAAAAAAAATGCAGTTAGTGTCAAGAAGGCTGAGCAGTGTCCAGCTCACTTACTACTCTGATTTCCCATACCCAGTGATTGTTTGACTCTCAGAGGATGCTAGAACAAATATCCAGATGTAGGGTTGATTGGCATAATAATAGCAGGAGCTAGTATTTGGCAGTTTCTCATTTGTTCACAGTCCTGTGAGCTGGAGGCTATCATCAATATCCCCATTTTGCCGGCATTCAAAACTGAGGTTACAGATAAGGGACTTATGTCACCAAGAGCAGCGTTAAGAGAATAACAGATGTTGATGGTGAGGTAGTAGACACTACAGAGTTCAGTCCGGCTTCATTCATTCATTCTTCATGCATGCATGCATCCAATAATTATTTACTAAGCCACAACCCTTATCCTGGGAAGAGGGTAGAGGGTATTGCACTTGCAATTGTGGGTTCAGAGTCAAAACTTGGGAAAAGCCAGTGGTCCATCAGTGACCAGAAATACTTGAGTCAGCTGAGGGGTGAGAAACCCAGGTGGCCTGGCAAACTGGCAGGGAGATACTAAGGTGGAGGTGGCTTGATAGACTGGTGCCAGGCATGGTGCCAACTACTGCAGCCCTCTGGAGGTGGGCCTCTGTCAACACCCGCCTCGCTTGACTGGTAGCCAAAGCCAGGAGCTTCCTAGGACAGCCTTACGGGCCACATGGCTATTGTTTGTACATAGTCCTGTACCATCCTGGACCCGGGAGAGCTCAATGACAGGCAGGTGATACAGGCTAGACAAAGCCAGTGTTCTGGGAACCAGATTCTTTCCGTTTGGGATTCGGTTTATCTGTCTACTGACTTAGTGACTTCATGCATTGCTAGTACTACTGGAAGGGGCTGTAAGTCTGGGGTTTGGACGTCTGAACCAATAACTAAACAAACAAACAAACAGAAACCAAAAAACCCAGGGCAGGAACTGAAGGGATGGCTCAGAGGTTAAGAGCACTTGCTGCTCTTGCAGAGAATGTGGTTTCAGTTCCCAGCACCCACATGGAGCCTTATAGCCCTTCTGTAACTCCAGTTCCAGGGGATCTAGTACCCTCTTCTGGCCTCTTACAGGTATTACATGGACCCGGTACACACATACATACAGGCAAACCTTTCATATACATAAAATAAAATAAATGCACCTCAAAAACCAACAACAGAGCATTTCACGAGTTTTTGACTAGTGTTCAGGTCAGCTTCCTTTGTCTCCTTGACAGGTGTCTGGAAGGGGAGGAAGAGAGGAGTTAACTGCTCCAGGGCCATGGATGTGGAGGGGGGCCCTAAGCCTTCATTCTCTGGGACAGATACCATTGACAGGAACAGGCCAAAGATCCAGGGATCTGTTTCCACAGCGGTAGGGATAGGCATGGGTGGTAGAAGGTCACCCTCACCCCGGGGCTCAGCTATCTCCTGTCTCTTCGCAGCACCTTTTGGTGCCTGGTGTCAGGGTGCTGGCCCTGTGGAGTGGCCTAGGCTTCTGGTCCTGTAGCCTTGGAGCTATACTACAGTCTTTAAGGAGCTCCTATGGATCTAGGATACAGTCCAAAGTTTCCTCCCTGGACCTCAATATTCCTGCCTTCTGTTAGGCATAGTGAGTGGCACATACCTTTAACCTCAGTACTCGGGAGGCAGAGGTAGAAGCAGAGGTGAGTGGATTTCTGTGAGTTCGAAACCTGCCTGGCCAAATAGCAAGTTCCAGACCAGTCAGGACTATACAGTTAGACCAATTTAAGAAACAGGAGACAGCCAGGCGGTGGTGGCACATGCCTTTAATCTCAGTACTTGGGAGGCAGAGGCAGGCAGATCTCTGTGAGTTTGAGACCAACCTGGTCTACAGAATGAGTTTCAGGACTTGCTCAACAGCTACTGAGAAACCCTGTCTGGAAAAACCATGAAAGAAAGAAAGAAAGAAAGAAAGAAAGAAAGAAAGAAAGAAAGAAAGAAAGAAAGAGAGAGAGAAACAGAAAACAAATAAGACTCCTGCTTTCCAATCCCCTCTCTGTTCACCAATTCCAGTTTCTAAAAGATGGTACTTCTTTCCTGCCAAGACCTTTAGGGAAATGTTCTGGGTTTTGGTTTGTTGGTTGTTTTTTGAAGCAGGGTCTCTCTTTGTAGCCATGGCTATCCCGGAACATTTTTGTTTGTTTGTTTCCTTTGTTTTCATTTTTTAAGACAGGGTCTCTCTACATAGCCCAGGCTGTCCTAGAACTCATTCTGCACACCAGTCTGGCCTCTAGCTCACAGAGATATATCTGCCTCTAACTCCTGAGAGCTGGGGCTAAAGGTACTACTATGTGCTACTATGTCTGGTTTTTAAAAAAATTAAAATTACCTTTATATATTTCAGGGAGGGCAGTGAGACATGACACATGGAGGTCAGAGAACAACTTGCAGGAATTGGTTCTCTTCGGTAACCATGTGGGTCCTAAGGATTGAACTCGGGTCATCCAGATTAGCCATCCAGCTTGCTGAGCCATCTTGCTGGCCCCATCTCACTTCGGGGCTTTTGCTGTTCCCTCTTCCTGGAAAGCTTTTTGCTCAGATCTTAGTATGTCTGACTCCAAGATACCTGCTATTTAAGGCACCTCTCCAAGCCTACCTCCTCAGAGGGGCCTGCCTAACCCCTAAGAATAGCAGTCACTTCCTGCATTATTTACTTCCATAGTACCCTGTTTCCATCACGGCCCCTTTCCTGCAATTTTGATGACTGACAGCTGGTTTATTTGAAGGCCATTCATCCCACCCATTGAGGAGTTTCAGGAGAGTGAGACCTTGAGAAGCCCATGAACATGTTCCCACCAATGTTTGCAGAGTGAGTGAAATACCAAAAAAGTATCAGTAAAGCTCATGTCCTACCTTTAATACTTCGTGGCCCCCATGAAGAAGTGGGCATTTACTGGGCATCTTACATAACAGATACCCTCCCATCCAATATCATCTTGAGTATTTATATACATGGCACGCTGCCTATCCCACAGATGATAAAGATGGGGTCACCCAGCCAAGGTGGAAGCTGTCGGGCAGAACCTGGAAGCATGAAACATGCTACTGCAGGTCCCAACAGGATTCAATTCCAAGTCTGGTTCTGCACAAGGTTCACCAGACACACTAGCCTCAGCTCAGGACTGAAAATCAGGCATTTAGGGTCTGAAAAGCAGACAAAGATCTAGACTGATGGAGAGGGGCATGGCTTAGTGGTTATTCAAGTGGGTTCAGATGAGGTCCCCACCATCTACAGGATGCCCTCACTCAGTGATCATGAGCACTGCCAGGCAGAACACTTTGGCTCTCAGAAAGGGAACCCGCAAAGGCAGATAGAAGCCCCCAGACCGCAGCGATGGTCATCTTTGGCTAGAAGGACTCCTCAGAACCCCAGTGGAGTCCAAGCTGTCTCGAAGCTAGCTGTGTTATGGAAACTGGCCTTGAACCCAATCTTTCTACCTCCTTTACCACCACACCCAGCTCCCAGTGGTCACCTCCTTAAAGTGGGTATGGTGGCACAGATCCAAAAAGAGATCATGAGAAGAGAAAGAGGAAAAGTGACTGTGGAGTTGTTGGTGTATATAAAGTAACATGGAAATGTAAATTATCTAAAAATAATCGATGTGACACGCAGGGAAGTTGGAACTTGGAAGACCCCTTAGGTTCTTCCAGCATCGATTGGCACCTACTGTGTGCCAGCTGCTGTGCCAGGGCTGGGAAATTCGGGGATGAGTCAGATAGGGCCCTGAGCATCTGGGTCCTCTGATTGGAGGGGTAGGAAGAGTGAGCTGTAGCTCCCACCTGAGAAGGGAAGGCCTGTCTGTGTGTGAAACTGTGAAGGGTGTCAGGCAGAACTAAGCAAAAACCCCACTCCTTCCTCATGACCTTGAGCAGAACAGGCCCAACTCTCCAATCCCCAGAACCTTCTGGAAGATAGAGATGTCTTCACAGCAGCCAGGGCCTAGCACCCAATAGTCCCAACGACTCAGGTACGGGTACCTAGTAGTTCTGAGGCAGAAAATGATCCTGTTCTGGGACTCAACTCTTGAGTGATAGCAAACCAGTAAGAGTGACCTGGGGATGGGGGGGGGTGGCCCCCAGGGAACAGCAGAAAGGATAGATAGTGCAGTAATTTCTTAGGCCCTGATAAGAAAGGAAGGCAGAAATCCTGGAGAACTGGTCTGAACTTTTACTTATGCTTGTAATTTCATGGAGGTGGGAAGCGCTATACTGGTCAGATCTGCTCAGGTACGAGGGGACGTGAAGTTTGTTCACCCAGGGATTCTAGGTCAAGGTGCACCAGGGAAGGTCAGGCTTCCCAGCACAGGCTTGTGGGTGTGTCAAGGTCTTCAGCGGCACTGTGAGGTGAGGTTGGCTTTAGTGAGGCCACGGGACAAGGTGACTTCTGTAGGGCCTGGGGCTGCCCACCCCCACCTCCATTAAGGCAAGGGCGTCCAATCTTCGGGTAATTCAGATGAGGCAGAAAGAGAGGAAGTTTGGGGGCCCAAAGAGTGGTGACTTGGGGTTCCCCGGCGGGAACGCTTCTGTTCTGGCACCCGGCTGACACTGACACCAGAGAGGTCAGGCCAATTCCGGAAGGGACGGAGGGAGAGAGAAGAGCCTGTCCACACCGCCCGATTTGGGCTACCTCGGCTAGGACGACCCAACCCAGGAGGCCGGGGACGCTGGTCGCTGGGCGAGGATCTGTGCCCTACTCCCCGCGGGACAGCCAGCCCGTTCCAGCAGAGCACGGCCTTAGGTTGTGGGCTGGGGCGGCCAGATGGAACGCAGTCCCTAGCTGGGTACTGCGCGCCTGCGGCTGCTGCCCTCCGGTCGCTGCGGGTGCGGCGGCCCCCATGCCCCCAGGGGCCCGGCCGGGCGGGGCTGGGCGCGCGGGCGCGGGAGGGAGGGGGGGCGGGCGGCGGCGCAGGCTGCGCCGCTCTAACAGGTGGGATCCCGCGGCGTGGTGGAGGCGGGCGCGGGAGGAGGAGGAAGAGCAGCGGCAGCGGGAGCCCGAGCCGGAGCAGGAGCAGGATGAGCCGCACAAGCTGACAGCCACCGCTGCCGCCCGCGCCCAGGCTCGGTCTCGCTCCCCGCGCCCGGGGCCGCTCCCCGCCTCCCGCCTTCCCTGGCCGCCCGCGGGGCGGCCCGCCCCCTCTGCACCTCCGGGCCCGGAGCTGCCTCCATCGCTCCTGCATCCCGGCCGGGGGGGAGGAGGAGGCGGAGCAGGAGGCGAGCCGGAGCCGCCGCCGCCAACGCCGCCGCCGCCGCCGCCCGAGCAGGACAGAGCGCGCCGCAGCCCCGCGCGTCCGGCCGCCGCCCGCGCCCATCCAGCAGCCGCGCCGAAGCCACACCGCGGGACAGCCCGGGCTGCGGCGCGCCCCTGCCCAGCTCGGCCCAGCCCAGTCCCAGCACCGGGCGGCCCGGTGGCCGGCCCGCCCCCGAGGGCGCCGGGCGCGGCGAGAGGATGCCGAAGCCGACGCTGCTGCTGCGCGGGGGCTGGGAGCGTGAGCGCAGCCCCGGGGACTCGGAGCTGGGCCGCCAGTTCCGAGACTGGTGCCTGCGCACCTACGGCGACTCGGCCAAAACCAAGACTGTGACACGCAGCAAATACCAGCGGATAGCCGAGGTCCTGCAGGGCGGCGGCGGGACCGGCGCGGGCAGCGGCCCGGCGGCCGGCGAGAAAGGCAAGTTCCAGTTCTGGGTGCGCTCCAAGGGCTTCCGCCTGGGCAGCGGCCGGGAACCCAAGATGGGCCAAGTGGTGTATGTGCCGGTCAAGACGGGCTCGGTGAGTGCGCGCGCGGCGGCTGCGGGCCAGTCCCGCGGCAGGGCTCGGGGCGGGCGGGGGCGGGGTGGGGGTGTGGATGTGTGTCCGAATGGTGTGTTCTTGGGGTTGTCGGTGTGTCTAACCCACCCGGGCGCGCGCGTTCTGCTCACCAACCCTCCCTGGACAGCCTGGGCAGCGCTCTGGGTTTGGGGTGTCCCTGCCCCCCTCTGCGCCGCTGCCCGGGCCGTGGCTGTGACGGCGGGCTGTCCCGGGCTGCTCACCCCAGCGTGTTCTGTCCTCCCGTCCCCTCCCCCTCGCCCCCCCGCCAGCAGGCGGCTGCTCCGGAGCTCTAGCCTCCCCCCTCCCGCCTCGGGGCCGCCTGTCCCGGGCGCCTCGCGCTCCCGCCCCCGGGCCGGCTGGGCGGTGTGTGTGCTGTGTGTGTGTGTGTGTGTGTGTGTGTGTGTAAGGTGGTGCTGCGGGGGTGGGGAGGCAGGGGCAGAGGCGGGACGGGTAGTCCGCTGGGCCTCCACGCACCAGGGGAGGGGGCCAGCCTTGGCACTGTCGCCCCGACCCCACCCGGCGCTGGCCCGGGGAGGGGCAGCAGGAGCCGCAGCCTGGCGCAGGAGCAGCCTCCCAAGGGTGGGTGGGGCGTCCCCGCCGCCCCCCGGGCTCCGCGCTCCCCCCACTATGGGACAGGGGCGGCATGACCTATCCATCCTCTCCCCTCCCCCGTCCCCCGGGCCGGCCCGGGTGGCGCTGGGGAGGGGGCGGGTAACCGCAGCCCCGGGGAAGGAGGAGGCCAGTGGCCGGGCGGGGGCGTCCCCTTCGGCCCGGGGCGCCCTGGAGAAGGCGTGTGGCTGGGGCCCCGCAGCTCCCCCCGCCGGGACCTCATTGTTCTGCAGAGGGTGGGGGCTGGGGGGGCGGCTGTTCTTGGGGCACTGCTGAGCTTTGAACTTTCCGTCGCCCAGACCTTCGGGTAGTCTGTTCTGTCCCCGGCCCGGGCCAGCCTAGCTTTCCTCCCCGCCGCCCCTCCCTGGCCTCGCCCGGCCGGAGCGCTAGAGCCCGGCCGCCCCGCGCCGGCCTCCCTCCTCCCTGCTCCCCCGCTCCCCCCCTCCGCGCTCCTCCCCCGTCCGGCGCGCCCGCCCTGCGCTCAGCCCTGTCCCCGGCCGGAGCGGGCTCTTCACACACAATTGATTCGGTCGTTACGAAAAGTGCACTTGTCCCCTCCCCCTCCCCCTCCGGCGGCCGCCCGGGCCGGGCCCGCCGGGTGAGGGGACCTCGAGGGAGGGAGGCGGGAGGCAGGGAGCGGAGCCCGAGGCGCCTCCCCCCCGCGCCCAGGGGACGGGGCTGCAGGCCGCGGGGAGTGGGAGCCGCGAGCGCGGAGGGCGGGCGGCCCATCTGCGAGGAGCGCTGATAACCGCGCCGCTGCCGCTGAGGCCGCCAGCAGCCCATCTGCGCCGCTGCCGCCTCCGGCCGGACAGGGAACAGGGGGCAGGGCCGAGGGGCGCGCCCACCGGCTTCCCGGAGCGGGAGATTGGGCCACGTCCCTGCGGCGCGGGTCACAGAGACCCCCAGCGCAAATGGGCACTCGCTTCCAAACCCAGGGAGTCTGGGTCATTGTCCCCTGCTCCGATGGGCCAACGATGACCTCCCTCAACCAAATCACTGTCCATTTGCCCTTATGGGGCAGGTGAGCTGTCACCTCCCACAAGCACACTAGGTCAGCCCTTCCCACCCTGCCAGTTTGGGACTTCCACTTGGTTCTCCCCATCCTGAGCTAGCCCTTCCTCCCCCAGGTGGTTTTCCCCAGGACAACTACCCACTAGCCCTGTAGTTAGATCCTTGCCTCCAGCCTTCAGGGCTTCCCAGGTCAGTCCCCACCTCATCTTTCTCCTGGCTACCCTTCCCATCGGCTTAGAGTCTTGCCCCAACTCCTTTTTAGGTAAGATCCCCAGTCCACCCGCTATTGGAGTTCAGGTGTGGTGATGCTCCCACACCTGGCAGCTGGTTGACTGGCTCTCTGTGGGTCACCCACTCCCCTAGGGAGTGGGAATCGCGAGGCAGTTTGTCCATCCCTTTATTCCACACAGCTGTCACCGCAGAATACCCCCTTCCCATCCCCTAGCAGAAGCCGGTGCTAGGCTTGGGCTCAGGTCCTGCCTGAGCTAACTAGCTAGCTGGCTGCTTCAGCCCTTTCCCAGTCCCACTCTGTCTCCCTTGCCTGCTTTTCACAGCAGGGACCTGACAAGCCTCCACCCTGGCTCTAGACCAATAATAAACCTTCCCCAGGGGACCACCTGCCTGGGAGGCAGAGAAACGGGACCCAGGCCTCCCTGCCCAGGCTGCCGGGAGGATGACAAACACAACAGGCATGCCCTCCTGTGACAGCCTGCCCCTCCAGTTCTCCGTGCCTGCTTGCCTGGCCTGCTTGTCCCCAGAGAACCTGTTAGTTACCTGCCTGCCACATGCCTAGCCAACCAGAGCCGGCCACTGGAGATGTCCAGAGTGGTGCCACCCCATTTCCAAGTATTTTCCTGGGGTGCTGTTATCATTTTTCCATTTCCATTTTCCTTTTCGCTGATCTAAGGAGCAGTGCAGACCCTGCTGGGAATTCTGAGGCAGCCACGGCCTCTTCCTAGGAGGGGCTGAATGGGACCTTTTTGAAAGCTGTAAAGGTCGTCCCTCTGCCTTTACTGATCCACACGCATACACACGTGTGCAGGCATGCACATGGAAATTAAAGTTGTCATTGCTTCTGGTGTCGGTGGGAAAGATTCTGTAATTTGTCTTGGGTGGGTTTTTGTGAAGGTCATTGGGCCATAAACCTTTGTCTATGACATTTATTTGGTTTCTCCAGGCCTTGGGGTAGACCCTGTGCCATTGAGATGAGCACTGGGCATTTGGAGTGGGTGGCTTCTCTTGGGACACCCAGCAAGGAAGACAGGTGTGGCTGCAAAGTGGTAAAGTCTGCAGAGACTCCAGAGGTAGGGCAGAGAATCGAGGAGCCAGAGATAAGCCCACGGATGGCTTCAGTGATCCGAGAGTGACCGTCATATGTGACCTCTCTCTTCTCCCCCACCCCAGGTCCCCTTGCCTCCCCCTACAGTTCACTGAAGAGCTGTCTGTGGTCAGGGCTCTTTCCCCAGTTTCCGGGGCCAGCCTCAGGTCGATGATCTGACACTTGTCCTGTCCCATCTGGCCCTGAGCTTTTCTGGGTGTGTGTGACAAAGGCTTAATCTGTCCGGACGGGGCAGGGCAGAGAGGAGGGCGCAGGGAATTACACTCAGCAGGGCCTCCTGCAGCTGGGGCCCATGTGGGGGGTGGGGCTTGGCGGGGGAGGGAAGCCTAGCTTTGGGGAGGCAGGCTGGTCTCAGTGTGCAGGTTGTCACAGGAAGTCGAAGGTGCAGGCAGAAGACAGAGAGGGCGGAGTCCCTCACTGGGGCTCTGGGGATAAGATCTTTAATGATAAGAGCCAGCCGGGGCCTCTGGCTGGGGAAAGCCTGGTTAGGCTAATTTATTATTTCTTGTGTTTGGCCTGTTTTGACCACATAGGGTGGCTAAGCAGGGGAAGTGGAACCCCTTGGAGGGGAAGAACCTCTGATTTTGTTCCAGCCACATAGTGAGCCCACTCCTCTTTTTTTTTTTTTTTTTTTTACCTGGCCTCTGAGTGGGGCTGTCCCTGGGACCTGGAAAGGCCACAGGTCAGGCTGGGGCAGGATCCTGAACCAGTTGCCTACCTAGGTCAAGAGAATCCCAAGGCTCTTTGGAGAGAGAGAGTCTTAGACCAACCATACCATCTTCCATTACACAAGCTGAGGCCCCGGGGAGAGGCATCTCCGTTGGTGGAGAGCTAGGACTGGGGCATAGGTCTCTGAGCTCTACCATGGTCTCTGCTGGGGCTAGCACGTGCTTTGGTTCCCACCATGAGAGCCATATTCCTCCAGGGTCCCCTGTGTGACTGCCCAACTCCACTGTCAACACGAGGCTTCTGCGAGCTGGACCCCAGGTGTTGCGCTGGCCAAATTGACTAATGGTGGTCTTTTTCCTGTTTGCAGATGACGTTCATTTAGTGGAAAGCATTTTCACAGTCTGAAATCTTCCTCCCCAGAGCTTTTGTGTAAACCTTTGGCACCTGCGGCCACTGGTCCAGGGCGGGAAAGGGCTTCTGGTACGCAATGTAACACTGTAGCAGGCTTTGAGTAACAGGCTTCCGCCTTTAGCGGGAAGGCCTACCTAAGTATTCTCTTTGGCCTTCTTCAAGCTGTCATCACACCTATGTCTCTCTCTGTCTTTCTCTTCTTTTTTCTTCCATCTCCTTTAAAACATGTTTAAATTTGAGATAGGGTCTCCCTGTGTAGACCAGACTGGTCTCAAAACTCATAGAGATCTGCCTGCTTCTGCCTTTCAAGTGCTGGGTTAAAGGCAAGCATTCATGGCACCTGTTCCTCAGTAGGTGACTGTGCCCGTCACTGGGCTGAGATGCCACTTCAGCTTGTGGGACTCTGACAGCAGCATAGAGGCCAACACTGCTATTACCATCACCTGTCAGATAGGTAAACGGAGGCTCAGGGAACTTAAAAAAATGTCCCTTAGACCACAGTACTGAGTGGGCAGGCCTTGAGCGTGGGTATTATCTCCTACACATTGTTGTCCTGACTCTGACGTATACTGGAACCTAATGTAATTTGAATATCTAAACCCTTCAAGATAGATATTTCAGTCTGAATTTGTTTAGAAGAATCCCCTGGTCAAGAAGTCTGGAGTTGTAGATTGGTGCCGTGTAAGATACCTGAGGTTTTCCTGGAGCACAACAGGGTAGCCATGGGTGAGGAAGGCCTCAAGAGACTGAGGGGGGAGTTGACAGTGGTGTCTGACACAGGCCCCTTTTAGCTTTCTCAGTAGTGGCTGAAGGAAGGAAGCCTTTTCATTCGTTAAACCTCCATAATTTGGGTAACAGGGTCATGGAGCCTTGGGGAGGTATTTTAGAGCTGAGAGTCACTTGGATACTGAATGTCAGGCCATGGCTTTCTGTGACCTCCTCTCTGGCTCTGGGTCACTCCACTGGGGTGGGGGCAGCGTGTACACTTCTTCCTTCACTAAGTAACCCGCCCTCTGCTCTGTGACCTAAATGGGCTACCTTCCTGTCAGGAAGGCCAGACTCTGAGAATGCCACTGGGAACACTGGTAGGTGGGTGAGAAGGAGTTGGAGCAGAAAGCCTGTGGCTAGGCTCTCTAGGGACAAAAGGTGATGGCTTCAGACAAGCCATGGCCTCTCCACCTCTTACCTTAGAGGTTATACCGCTGATGATAGAGTCTACATGAGCATGAGGTCGTGGGATAAAACACATGTGCACAGCGTGTATGTGTAGAGTACACGGCACAAGTCCGCCATGGGGGTATGCCTGTCCGTGTGCTGGCTGAGAATGGTGGTGGAAATGTGTGCGGGGCACCGGTGTGTGCAGGTGGAGGGAGGTGACATGCTTGTGATGTATGTGGTTGTGAGCGGCTGTGTTGGCAGATGTGGGAGCACCTGGGGTGCCGCGCTGGCAGGCCATGGTGTGACTGCATGTGAGGTTCTGGTGGAAAGCCCTGGCTGGCTGGTGGTGCGCTGTTCACGGGTTCTCTTCATCACAGCTAGGCTAGCCCAAGCCACCACCCTGACTCCAGTGTCCCTCTTGGCCACCTGAAGCCAAGTTAGAGAAGATGAGTGAAAGATGGGGCCTTGCCCCCTTGCTGGGAACCCAGATACCTACTTGATAGCCTCTCCCATCCCCCAGATCCAAAGTCAAGTCCCTAGGGCAGGATGGATGCTCTGGGGAGAGAGGTCTGAACTTAGGATCTCAGCTCCACTTTGGTGGTGGGTAGCCTGCCAGCCATCTGCAAGCCTTAGCTGCCTTGCCGGGAAAACAGTCAACGGATGCCAAACTCGGACAACCTGGAGAAGGCACTGTTGTCCTTGAGGATGGTGGTTAAGGAGTGTGCTCAAGGTCACCCTGCTAGTGTAAAAACCAGGTCAAGCCCCTGAGTGCCAGAGCAGGCAAAGGGGTAGAAGGAAGCTGGGTGGCAGCCTGCTGTGGCACTGGCTTGTTAGAGTAAAGAATGTATTTAGACATGGAGTGGCACTCAGGGCAAGGGCTTTCCAGCCCCAGGACCGTGGGTTTACAGTCCTGCTCCAGCCTCTCTTAGGGGACTGCTGTGAAGCTCCCGTCTCAAGGCACACAGCCCACAGACAGCAGTGTTTGGGAAAGTTAGCTGCTTTGTGAGCTTCTTCAGCTTTGCTTTTCTCATCCCGCAAACGGGGATGGTCATGGACGTTGAATGGGACCCAGCCCGGTCCCTGGCACTCAGTATGCAGCTGCAAGGATTTGGTCCCTTGAGATTGTGCCTAAGGCGTCTCTGTGTTGCTGTGCCATCAGGGGCTGGGGAACTTGGTGGAAACTAAGTACCCTTAGTTCCTTGTACCCCTTTTTGCTGCTAGGAAGGCTGAAGGGAGGGGAGGTTTACCCCAGCTTGGTGGGTCCCTGTTGAGTGCCCTACCCACCTCCTGCTAATCCATTAGGCCAGGGTCTGAGCAGGTCTCCCAGTCACCCAAGCCTCTACCCTATGCCAGTTAGTGTTCCCCCCAAAATGTGGGACTAGCGAGGTCAGAAACCCTTCCTGGGTTCCCCATTCAGCAGGGCTCAAGCGCTAGAGCTCTGTCTGGCCTTCTCTGCGCTCTGGGAGGGGTGACAGCCCAGTGTCCTCAGCCTCCGCCCACCCCAGACTCACAGAGCCCTTGCCTGAGGGCCATTCTGAGGCTTCCCAGACCTCTGTCAGCCCTTCCACCTGCTGGCCCAGCCTGGGGAGGCAGATGCCACCCACCCTCCCTCCCTTTCCTCTTCCCTCCTCCTGGTCCTGTTCAGCTGCAGCTGCAGGCCTGGCCTGGGCAATTCCAGGGGGTGGGGAGGCTGGAGGGAAGCTGCTTGGCTCTGGAGGACAAGGTCACCAGCTCCTGCGTCTTCATTCCTCTTGGCCACCGTGGGACGTGTAACTCCTCTGATACAGACAGGAAAAGTGAGGCAGCGCGGAGGGAATTCACTCACAGTCCAGCAGAATCCCAGAGCTAAGCAAACATCTGGGGGTCTGGTTGTAAAAGCCCAGCCCCTGCCCCCTTGATTTCAAGCCCCTCCTCCTCATTTACTCCCTCCATCCTACCCTTCTGGGTCATCTAGGAAGTGTTTTACCTCTTTTATCTCTGATGCCTTACCCAGCTAGCTCATTTGAAAACCCTGATTCTGTCTTCAACATTTCAAGCCCCACATCTATGTCCTCCACCGCCACCAGCTCTGGCTAGCCTGAAGGGGCATCAGCCTTCTGCTGGCTCCCAAATCCACTCTGGCCAGAGGATCTCTTCTTTATCCACACAACCAGAGGAGACTTTTCGAGGAGCAAGCCAGAGCCCTCCAGGACTTTACCCGATTCCTGGATATAGCGGCACACACCTGTAATGTGACTGTCAGTACTCAGAGGACAGCTTGAACGCAGCTGGGACGATGGAGTGAGACACAGGATCCCCCTCACTCAAAGCAGGGGTGGAAGTCACAGAACCCGGTGAGATCTGACCAGCTGCCTGCGGAATTTACAGCTTTCCACTCTGCCTCATCCATCAGGCCACACCCTACTGGCTTCTGCTGTTTTGCAAGTGCGCGAGGTCCCAGGGCCCTTACCCTGCTGTCTCCCTTCACCCCAGTTTTCTGTGTGGGCGGCTGGCACTGTTTCCTTGAAATCTTTGCTAAATACCACCACCTCAGAGAGGTTTCCCTGAGGTCTCTTGGATGTTGTCCCCATCTCTCTGTCTTTCCCGTCACCCTTATGTGACTTGGTAGATGGTACTGCTTCTGTGCTCTCCCTCATGATGGCAGTTTCTGCAGGTCTCTGCCTGTTCGGTTTACTTTACATCCCAGAGGCCTGGGGTAGCCCCTGCCCCTTGGGGTTCCCTGCAGGGAAGGGTCGCACAGATACTCCTCTCTGAGTCAAACTCTGGGGACTCTCTGTCCAGCCCTGCACCCCAGGGCCCAGAGCCCCAAGCACAGACATAGCCTTCAACTCGTGGGTGCCTGGAAAGTCCTCAGGGAACTGACCTTTGACCTGGGCCTTAAGGTGCCCAAAGCATCATTTAGTGAGCCTAGAAATGAAGTGGCTGTAGCTAAGGCAAGGTGAGTGCAGTTAATGAAGCCTTTGCAGGATGGAATCTGGCTGCCTTTCCCCATGCCTGGGGGTTGGCCACTGATTTAGTCTGCTCAGATCAGAATAGCTTCAGAGTCCTGAGAACTGTACTGGGGAACCTGGATGGGACCAGTTGGAGGTGAAGGATCTGGAAATATGCTATACCTGCAGGGTAGTTGAGTAAGGATGGAGGTTAGGATGGTTTAGAAGGAGCCTTGGAGTCGTGGAGTTATATGGGCTCTGGAGAAAGGAAAAAGGGGTTCAGTAGGAGAAACAACCATGGGAGGGTGCAGGCCTGGAGACTCTCTTTACAGGAGATGGGACAGCAGCTGAGATGGGGTGATAGGTGGGGATGAGATGGGAAGAGAGGCATCCAGGGAACCAGGAGATGTGTAGGTGCTGGCGGATCTGGCTGAGGCTGTAGGTGGCCGAGTATGGAGGGTGTGTGGGGTGGCAGAGGTGTATGTGGGTAGGGGGGTGGCAAGGGTGTGGGGTGGCAGGGGTGTGTGTGGGTGGTAGGGGTGTGGAGGGTTCTGGGGTGGCAGAGATGTGTGGGGGTGGGGGGTGGCAGGAGTGTGGGGGCTACAGGGGTGTGTGGGAGTGGCAGGGGGTGGGGGCACTCTTGAACAGACTCTACTAAGTCGAATCTAGGAAGTGTCCACAAGCCCTAGGGTGGCAGGAGGAGGCCAATAAGGAGCCCTAGTGACTCAGGCTTCAGTGGCCAACTCAGGAGCCACCATGAGCACAGGAACCCTGGACTGCCTGGAACTTTCCTGCTGAGTTGGGACCCATCATCCCCTACTCCTGGAAGGCCTCTGCTTGGGTGAATGACTCAGCGTTTCTCAGCATCTGAGGATTGGTCTAGCAGACATGGAGCCTTCCCTCACCAGGCCAGGCCTATGGGTGTGAGGGGTGAGCGAGAAAACATGAGATCCATCCATGGGCTGGCTCCTAGCTTCCCCAGTCTTGAACAATCCTCAGCCACCTTGAGAGGTTGTTGTGACCCCATTCTGCAGGTTAACAAACCAAGGCACAGCCTGTGCTGGGCACCCAGCTAGGTAGCCACTAGCGACCTCTGATTTTTGTGTTATATATATGTATCAGAAAAAGAGGTCTGATGGCAGTTCTTCAAGGTTGGTGGGAAAATTAAGGAAAGAATTGAGTTAAATGCATTACATAGTGGGCTGCCATTCTCATGGGTGTGTGAAGAGAGCCACACAGACACTTGGTACTCATGACTGGGCTAGAGCCCAGGGAAGACCAGAGGGACACAGGACAAGTGGCAGCCCTGCCTTTAGAGCCCCACCAGTGACTGTGACATTGAGTAAAAGGCTTGTCTGTTCTGATCATGGCCCTTTGGACTGACACAGTCTGTACCCTATGGTTTGGTGGGATGGTGGCGTGAAGTTGAAGCTCAGTTTGCTAGGCCGGTTAGAGTAGGGGCTGTTGCTCCATCTCAGGCACCTGGGGAAGGGGAGGCTCCTGCAAAGATCCCAAAGGCAGGTCACTGTCAGCCTCTGGTGAGAGCCTCTTTGGGGCAGCAGGAGGGCTGGATGGGGGAAGAGGCTCCTGGAGCTCAGTCACTGGCTCTAGGGACCTGGAGCTTTTCCAGGACTCTGGGTTGAGAGGCCTAGGGGAGTCAAGGGTTATGGGTGGTATTGTTTTGGTGATGGTGTTAGAACCCAGGGCCTGTGCGTGCTGTACCCTCAAGCCCTTTAGGTTGACGCTGAGGCTCTCTGCATGTATGTGGAACACTGGGGAGTTGGAGTTAGGGGGCTGGTCTGAGCCAGGGAGCTCTGCCATTTACTACCTTGTGGTCTTGAACACATCCTTTTTAACCCCAGTTTCCTCATTTATCCCATGGAACAATTGAACTGGTGGTGTAGCTCAGTGGTTGTGATCTTAGCACGAACAAGGTCCTCTGTTCCATCCTCAGAACCACAGAATATTTACTCATCTGTGTGTATGTGTGCCTGCATGAGTTTATATGTGCCATATGTATACGGGTGGGTGCCCGTGGGGACCAGAGAGTGCTGGATCCTTCCAGATTGCAGTTATAGGTACTTGTGAGCTGTATCACTGCCGATGCTGAGAACTGAACCCAGGTCCCCTGCAAAACCAGGACGTATTCTTAAACACTGAGACATCTCTTCAGCCCCAACCAAAAAGTAAGTTTAAGGAGTAAAAATAAAATGGAGTAGAAATAGCTCTGGATTCCATTCCTCTCCCTGTAGGCTCCAGGCCACTCTGGAGGGAGGGCTTCTACCCCAGGGTGACAGCCCTGTCCTCAGTAACTGTGAGCTGCTCTCAGGGCTCTGATGGAATGAATAGCCACTGAGCCACAGGGGCAACAGTGCTGCCTGCAGGCCTCTGAGCTCAGTGGCCTGGCCTCTTGGTTCAGCTCTCAGCTAACACTCAATGACCTTGAGAAAATCCCTAGCGAGGTTTCAGTTCTGTGAGCCCAGTGGTCTTGCGTGGTAAAGCTGTGGACAGTAGGGGAGACTCCCAGCAAAGTGCTCAGCCCTGAAGTCAAGAGGTCAGGGGTCAAAGAAGCAGTGGGCCAAGGTGAGAGGAGTGGGGGGGGGGGCGTGGGTACAGGGACACAGGCATGGCTGGGAGGAGGCTTCTAGGAAGAGGACATCAGCCTCTAGGATTGAATGGGACCTGAGACTCAGTCACTGAGTCATGGAGGGTGAGCCACTCGGGAAGGTGGCTTTCAGGAGGCAGGAGAAGGAACCCAGCCAGCTTCTTGGAGTCCAGGCTGCCCATTAAGAGCTGTGTGTATCTCAGATGGGGTGGCACAGAGGCAGCAGATCTCTGAGTTCAAGGCCAGCCTGGTCTACATAATGAGTTCTAGGACAGCCAGGGCTCTACATAGAGAAATCCTGTCTGGAAACACCCCGCCTCCTCCAAAAGAATTGCTGTGTGGTGTATTCCCTGGGGTCTGGGGGCTTCAGATTCAAATCCTTGTTTCGTCACTGACTGTAAAACCTTAGAAGCAACTTCTTCAGGTCTCCATGTCCACATCTGCAAAATGGAAGAGAGATGATGTTGATGTTAAAGCTCTCTTGGGACTGAAGGCACAGTTAAGGGTGTGTAGGATCAGTGCCCCCTGCATACCTCCAGAGTGAAAACAGTGACCACGACGGCACAACCTGTGTTTGCTGAGTGCCTGGAAGTAAGTACCAGGTTCTGTGCCAGGGACCTTAGGTGTGCTGGGCCTTGTGTGACTGTCCACCTGTCTTTCCTGTCCTCCCACTGCTGGGACAGTCAGGCTCAGAGAGGTCAAGTCCATGTGTCAAGGCTTCCCAGCTGTGAGAGGCAGAGTCGGGACATGGAGCCAATGATGAAGTCTCGCTCTGGCTCCCCACCTCGCCCATCCACCGGACTGCAGGGTGCTGTGTAGGCTCAGAGAGTGGCTCCTGCAGGGATGAGCAGGGCAGTGTGAACCCATATGGCAGGATGCTAACTCTGGGCCACATTGCCGTTCCCATCAGCCCAGCGCTGAGGGGTGGCAGGAGATGCAGTTTCAGTCCAGTGTGGTCTGGACGGCACTGGGGCTGAGGGTGGGGTGAGGGGGGCCATGAGTCAGGGAAGGATGGCGGGCAGGTGAGGTGGAGGAGCTGCTGTGAGCCAGTGATTCCAGAACTGGGGAAGGAGGGAGGGGCCAGGGCCTCCCAGTGGAGCTAGGACCCAGTGGACGAAGGTACTTGGGACAGGCTCGCTTACAGGGAATCTGTGTGCATGGTTTAAGGCAGCAGTAACTCAGCAGCAACCCCCAGTGGCCAGCTCCTGCCCCTGCCCCAAGCTCTCCAGTCCTTGAGTGAACAGCCTTGTCCTTCTGCTGGACTCCGGAGCCAGGCTGCCAAGTTTGGATCCTGAACTCACCATTTATTTGCTGTGTGACCTGGGCAACTTGCTTACCTTCTCTGTTTCAGTTTCCATATGTGAATAGCGTGGGATAAACTACACGACCTGCTTCAGTGAGAGTGGAGGGCTTTAACTTGGGCGTGTGGTTGGGGTCTGGGTATGGACTCACTGCCACTGCTGTCGCCACCACCGCTGCCCCCATCACTGCTATTGTTGGCATTATTATTGTGTAAGTTTAAATGTTTGCTAAGATCACCCCTCAAGTTCCAAAGCTCAGTTTTTATGCCCCCCCCCCCAACACTGGGAAAGAGGCAAGGGGAGAGGTCAGCCTGAGGTCAGCCCCATAGCGCCAGATCTTGTAGCAGGCTTCTGTGTAAAGAGTTTTCTGGTTGCTGGTGGCCCCGGGACCTCACTGCTTCATCCAGGGCACGTGGACAGACTCTCTGCCCCTAGACAGGGTACTTCAGGTGATGGTGGGTGCAGGAGGAGACAGGGCTAAAGAAAGATCTGTGGTCAGGCTCCGGCGATGGGGTGCATGACCTTCCCTGCCCCTCCTCAACCCCGCACTTCTTGAAAAACCAATACAGCTCCTGCCCTGGGCTTTGTGGGGGAGGCGGCGCTACTTTGTTGTGGGAGCTCAGGTGTGATGCAGGGCTGGGGTTTCTCACTGAGGACCTGGCTGGTAGGCCCCTGCCCACGGGAGGAACGCTGCTGCCTTTTGTGGATCACAGCACAGGAAAGGACCCCACCGCAGTGCTGTTGAGTGGCCGGGCCAGTGTGGGGAATGAGCGGACCAGTCCAGTCCTCTGTTTCCTCCTCTGTCTGGCAAACCTGGTGACAGATGTTTATGTGCACAGCTGTCTGATGCAGACAAGGGCTGCTGGCCCAGGACCTGCCTCATGCCTCTGCATTTAGCAGCTGTTGCAGTTACTTTAAAAAATGAAGACTAAAATGAAAGCCACCAGTGAGGGGCACCCGGCTGCTGGGCATGGTGGTCCCCATCCGTGAATCCAGTAGGTGAGGGGTGAGTGGGAGGCAGTTTGAGTACATTACATGGTGCTTTCTTGAAACACACTCTCAAGCCAGGCGGTGGTGTGCACACCTTTATTCCCAGCACTCGGGAGGCAGAGACAGGTGAGTTAGAGACCAGCCTGGTCTACAGAGCAAGTTCCAGGACAGGCTCCAAAGCCACAGGGAAAACCTGTCTCAAAAAACAAACAAACAAACAAAAAAAAACCCACACGCTCAAAACATCCAGTATAGACATCAGGGCTAGGCCACTCATTCACCACCGGGCAGCAGGCCCTGGGTGAGGAGTGGGCACAGCACAGACTTATCTCCTTCCTCCAAGAGTATGAAGGCTGGGGAGCTAGGCAGCCATCCTCATCCCGATGGTACCACTCTGTAAGCTATCTTCAGTGCCCACAGGCTGCCCCATCTGGAGCCTCCCTTTTCTGGGAAGTAGAACAATGGAGGTGCAAGGAATGACCGGCCTTTCCTAGCACCGAGTCCCCATTCTTGTCACTTGTCCACAGTAGTGCTCACTGTCCTTCCTCAGTCCTCTTCACCACCACTCATTGTGTGTTCATTTAGCTACTTAGAGGGGCCTCCGGGGATGTAGCACTGAGCCCCACAGGTATGGCTTCCGCCCTGGTAGAGCTCAGGATACATTGTGGTAAATAGATGCTACATAGTTACAATGGTGGTGTTCCTGGTAACGCAATTGGTGCTGGTGGTGGTGGTACAGTGGTGATGATAGGGATTGTGGTAGTAATGGCAATGGTGGAAGTGCTGAGGTGGTGGTTAGGATGTTGGTGGTGATGCTGGTGATTTTGATGACGGTGATAATGGTGATGGTGATACAATGGTGGTGATGGTGATGATGATGGCGCTGATGATTATGATGATGGTGGTAATGGTGATGATGTTACAATGCTGGTGATGGGGTGATGGTGATGATGGTGGTGGTGATTATGGTAATGATAATGGATGGTGATGATGGTGGTGGTGATGATGGTGATGACAATGGATGGTGATGGTGATGATGGTGGTGGTGATTATGGTGATGATAATGGATGGTGATGGTGATGATGGTGGTAGTGATTATGGTGATGGTGGTGACGATAATGGATGGTGATGGTGATGATGGTGGTGGTGATTATGATGATGATAATGGATGGTAATGGTGATGATGGTGGTGGTGATTATGGTGATGATAATGGATGGTGATGATGGTGGTGGTGGTAGTGATAATTGCGATGGTGCTGGTGGTGATAGTGGTGATGATGATGGTGATAATGGAGGTGGCAATGTGATGGTGCTGGTGATGAGGTGGTAGTTATGGTGATGATGCTGGTGGTGATGTGGTAGTTATGGTGATGATTATGGTTGTGATGACGCGGGTAATGATGGCAGTGATGATCATGGGCTAGTGGATTCTAATCATAATGGTGGTGGTGATGATAATAACAATGACTGTGGTGATGACAGGATGATAGTACTATGTCAGCTCACGGTCAGTGAGCACTCATGGCCTGGCCCGTCCTGTGTATTTGCACATTGGCTTCTGCACCAGTGCTGCATGGCATGGAGATCTTACACAACTTGCCAAGGCCCCTGTGAGCCGGATGTGAGCTCAGGCAGGCTGCTTGACCAGCAGTCACTTCAGCCATGGCTGCTTGCCAGTTGCAACATAGCCACCTCCTCTGTCTCCTCAGATCCCTTTCTTGCTTCCTGGGGGAAAGTGCCTGAGTCCAACTTGCCCAAGCAGGGTTTGTGCTGGTTTGTCTTTCCCTATAGCACCTCGTCTGGAAGGGTAGAGCTACCCTCTGAGGAACCACTTGCGAGTCAAGGAGTTTCCCTTTCCCCAGACGATGGCTTCTCAGGAGGCAGAAAAGAGAAGATCCTGTTTTTCACCCACTTCTGTGATCTGGAGTGGGCGTGGCAGCAGGGACTAGGGGCTCTGGAAGGACACGCACTACCCACCTTGCTGATTATTTACACAGGCCCTCTGTAGGGGAGACTGCACTCAGGAGGGAGGGACCCAGGCCGTCTGCTCTCTGTGCTTAGAAATCCAAGCTGATCCCGTGAAAGTGAAAGGAAGGAAAAGTCTAAGGCGAAAGGCCAAGACACAAAGGTGGCTTCGATGCTTCCTGGGTGCCCCAAGTCCACTCTGAGCCTCAGTTATGCTCGCTCGTCCAAGCATTTGCTGTGTGCCTGCTCTGTACCCAGGTGCTGCTCAGTGGAAAAGCAAGAGACAGTCGCCAGGGGCAGGTAAGATGGCTCAGCAGGTAAAGATCCTTGCTGCCCAACCCCAGCACCCTGAGCCTGCTCTCTGGGACTCCTGTGCTGTATGGAGAGGACTGACTCCTGAGAGTTGTCCCTAACCTCCACATGTGCACCATGATGTGTGCCCCCCATATATATACGACTGTCCCCTAACCTCCACATGTGTGCCGTGGCATGTGTGCCCCCATATATAAACAACTGTCCCCAAACCCCCACGTGTGTGCAGTGAGATGTGTGCCCCATATATAAAGACTGTCCCCTAACCTCCACATGTGTGCCATGATGTGTGCCCCCCATATATAAACGACTGTCCCCTAACCTCCACATGTGTGCCGTGGCATGTGTGCCCCTTATATATAAATGACTGTCCCCTAACCTCCACATGTGTGCCGTGACATGTGTGCCCCCATATATAAACTGTCCCCTAACCTCTACATGTGTGCTGTGGCATGTGTCCCCCATATATAAATGACTGTAATAAAAAATGGAAAAAAAAAAAAAGAAAACCCATGCCCTCAGAGAACTGTCACCTGGTGGGGCTGACGCCACACAAGATAGAAGGGAAGTGCCTGACTTGTCAGGGGCTGGCAAATGCCAGAGAGGGAAGAGCAGAGGGAATCCTAAAGAGTATCAGAGAAGGCTTCTCACAATGACAGCTGAGCAAGGCCCTGGAGGATGCCGAGAAGTAAGCTGTGTAGGGATAAGGAAGAGTAAGCACAAGGACCCTGAGGCAGGGGTGTGTCTGTGAATTTGAGGACCGGTAAGGCAGCCCTGGTTCTTAATTCCTGCTACCTTGCTATTGAGAAATCAAAAGGAACAGATTTATTTATTTATTTATTTATTTATTTATTTATTTATTTATTTTGGAGACAGGGTCTCACTATGCAGCCCTGGCTGTCCTAGAACTCACTCTGTAGACCAGGCTGGCCTCGAACTCACAGAGATCTGCCTACTTCTGCCTCCCGAGTGCTGGGATTAAAGACGTGTGTCGCTATGCCTGTCTAAAAGATCAGCTTTTACCTTTCAGGATTCTGAAAGTATCAGAACCAAATGATTTGTAAGCCTTTATAGCCCATGCCCTGGATGGAGCTGGTCAAGAGGGGAGGGGCTGCTTCTTGAGCCATTGGAGTTGGTTTTATGACCTGTAGGGACTTGAGGGAGTGCTGTCATCTCGACTCCTCACTGGAGTGACTCTCTTACCTGGCCCTGGGTTTGAATTATAGGTCTACCACTTTTCAGTATGGCCTTAGGCAAATTCTTCTCTTAGCATCAGTGTCCTCAGTGAGGACAGGATGCCTGCAGATCAGAGTGGCAGTGGGATTACAGAGACTTCTCCAGAAAGCATGTAAGAGTTCAGGCTTAGCCCTAGCGGTAGGGTGAGCTCAGTCAATGTTAGAGGCTGGCTAGGTGGTGGCGGCCCATGCCTTTAACTCCAGTATATGGGAAGCAGATGCAGGGGGGGATTTCTGTGAGTTTGAGGCCTGGTCTACAGAGTGAGTTCCAGCCAAGGTTACACAGAGAAACTTGTCTCAGAAAAAACAAAAAACGTAGAGGCTGATCTTCTGCATGGTTTGAAGTATTCTCCTACTTTGCAAGCTTACCTTGTTACATGGGTCTCTAAGAGTGCCACGAGGAAGAGGGGGGAGAAGAAATAGTAGCCCACCTCAGGAGAGAGAAACCGATGTCTGGATGGCATGAGTGAGTTGCCCATGGTCAGAGTGAGCAGCAGGACAGATGGATATGAAGACCATGGCTCCTGGGCGCCAGGTGCATGGGGCCTATTGGGTACCCATCTGCGGTCATGAGTGCACAGGTCCCCTTGGCACACACAGGCCAGCTGCATATGACATCCATCCTTCACCCCTGCCACACACAGTAACAGCCACTCAGAGTTGTGGTCCAGAGCAGGTTTTGCAAGGCATGGTCAGGAGGGCTGTGGTGATGCCGCTGAAAGGCCAGGACTAGGAGAAAGGCCATGGGGCAAGAGGCGTGGGGCCAGGTCCAGGAGAAGAGGAAGGAGGGCTTTGGCCTGTGTGTCCATCCAGGGAAAGGAGGGGCATCTCCAGGCTGTTCAACCATAGTGCCCCCAAAGATAGCCACTCTGTCAACATCTCTGAGCCTCAGGACAGCCCCATGAGGGAACATCACAGCAGAGGAAGCCAGGACCTGGAACAGGCCTGTGCAATCCCAAGTCCCTGGTGCCCGCAGGTGGGCATGCACAGGAGGACCCCTTTCTCTCCTGACCCCCCTTTCTGGCCTTCCAGACTTCTGGTCACTGATCTCACCCAGCTATGCACTAGCCTTGTATAGGACAGCAAACGGCCTGGCTCCCGCGAAGGAAAGGCCAGGGAGCCCACTTTGGCTGGAATCGTGAAGGACCCAGACAGCCTTTCCCTGGCATACCAATAACTTCATTTTCTGGACCCATTTTGTAGGTGAAGAAACTGAGGCACATAAGCGTGAAGATTGTGTCTTGAAACATAAGAGACAGAGCTGGGAATCCTAGGTCGCATGCCAAATTCCAGCTTGTCATCCTCCTCCTCAGTCTCCTGAGGGCCGGGGTTACTGGTGTGAGCCAACTCGGCTCCCCTTACATGGTGTGTAGCTCGGCTCCCCCCCCCCCATGGTGTGCAGCTTCTGTCCTCATGTGTACAGCTGCATGGTAGGAGACCTGAGCCAGGCAGTCTTAGAGCCCAGAAAACATCACGGAGTGAGCTGGCTGAATTCCAGTCTGGTTTCTTGGCTTCCTCGCTGGGGCTTTGGCCCACCCCATCATGTCCCCTTCAGTTTCTCACCTGTCGTGGGCTGAGAGCAACAGCCACTCGGTGAGCTTCGGTGGGGTCCCATGAGCAGGGCACCAAGAGAGGACCGATGGGGCATGGTGGGAGACGGCCGTTTCCATTGTTCAATCCTCCTCCCTGACCCTCCCTTTAGAGAAGAGTTTCTTCCTCCTGAGGTGTGGTCAGATGGCCCAGACCTAACTGTGTAGATGCTGCAGAGGACAGGAGGCAGGGCCTGGCTGGGGACAGGTCCTTGTGGATGAGAAGCTAGCTGCACCAAGGGCGTCTTTGTCCCCTTTGTCTCTTCTCGTGCAAATTAGCAATTACCTTTCTTGCTCCTAGCTCAGCCCTTCCTGGGAGAATTGCTCTGCAGAAGCCACCTGGCTAATTAGTGGGTGGCCACCCGAGACAAGGTTGGAGCCTAGCGGTCAGAATTGGGGCTACTAACGCCTGGGAGTTGGCATTAGCTTGGCAGAGACCAGGCAACCCTGAGCCCCAGGGTGGTACAGCTTTTCTCTCCTGGGCTTAGTGCTCTGGCTTTTAAACTGTGTGACCTTAGATAAGTCATTTTGTCTCTCTGGCAGGTTTCACCATCCTTGATGTGGGGATTGCGTGAGGTTGGGAGGTTGGTACCTAAATAATGGCAGATATTGCTACTGCTACGTCTTTGTTGCCACTGCCACCGCCTGGGGCTTGTTTTAACTCAGGTGAGGGAACGCAAGGAATGCAAGCTCAGTGACTGCCCTTGGTCCTGTCATGCCATGTTGGTGGCACAAGCAGAAAGAGGAGCCCAGCGAGGCCTCAATCCCTGGGGCAACAGCAGGGCTTAGTTTCTGCAAGCCCAGGCCTTCCTTTACTCCTCCTGAGATGTGGGGCCATGCACTGGGGTAAGATCCAGCTGGTACTGAGTGAGGGCAGGAACAGAACCATTTCAAGAAGAGTGGGTGGCAAGGCCCCCTAGGGCACTGGGGATTCAGGAAAAGGCCTAGGAGGGGTTTGATCTGTACCCAACGGGGCAGAGACAGGAGACTCTCAGCCTTGTGGGGGCATGTGGGGTGCCTCAAAGGCAAAGGACTAGAGGTACAGGTAATAGGCTACGTGCAGGGCCAGGTGAGGCTGGGCATGTAGGGCAGAGGGTACCAGCCTGGGAGTTGTGGAGGATGAGGGGAGGCTAAGACCAGGAGATGGGTCCTGCCTTCGGCCTCCAAGGCCAGGCCAGGCTGGTTCTCCCCGCTGGCTCTGCAGGGTCATGAGGCATAGTTGAAGGAGTCCCCAGCTTGACCTGGAAAGACTTTCTGGAAGGGTGAGCCTCAGGTCTGAGGCTCCTCAAGAAGCTAAGCAGAGGGTAATTGTCCCCAGCAAGGGTGACAGACTGGCTATGTAGGGACCTCAAAGCACCACCCACAGCCAGCACACTCTGCTGCTGGGAGTGGAACCCGGGCCCTTCTGCGTGCGTCAAGCCACATCTCCAGCCATCAGTCTGTGTTTTATCTCGGCACTGGGGAGGCCCAGACGGTTCAAGGCACGTGGCTTGGGCATCCGCTTGTCAGAGTGGGCCCACAGTCCTGCACGCAGAGGCACGCACTCCTCCCCGTCCCTGGCATCTGACCTGGGTAAGGCGAGCCTGAGGTTACCTCGGTTTCTGTTTTGTTTTTTAAATTATTTATTTTTTTGTTTATTTATTTTATTGGTGTTTTGCTTGCATGTATGTCCGTGTGAGAGTTTTGGATCCCCCGGAGCTGGAGTTACTGACAGTTGCGAGCTGTCAGATGGGTGCTGGGAATTGAACCCAGGTCCTCAGGAAGAGCAGCTAGCCATCTCTCCAGCCCCAGTTTCTGTTTTTATCCAGTGAGTGGGTGTGGGCTTCCTGTTTCCCTGAGTGTTTGGGGGGCTAGAATAGCATCCTTATGCCTGTGTCCAGGAACCCTGTGGCATTCGCTGAAGAGGAAACTGAGACTGAAGACTTGCTCAGGAGACATAGCTGGGATTTGAACATAGGCTGTTCTGACCCCAAGATCCTTGCTGCTCACCCTTGGGTAGTCTTGTCCTCAAGCTTGGCTGGGGCGTGGCCCGGTCCCTCGGCTGTTCCCTTGGGCCCAGTTAATCCCCTTTCAAGGCCCACCAGCCCAAGAGCCAATTAGTGCCTTCACGCTAGGGCGATGCACCTGTCCCCTAGCTATGGGAGGTCTGGCCCTGGGTAGATCCTTGGGGCAGCCGGGGTGATGGAGGGCACGATACAGCCAGGGAGAGAAGTGTCTCAGTGCCTCAGCAGGATTTTCCACAGCCAGGCTGGGCCTCCACAGAGCGCCCCCCTCCCCTCCATCTCTCCCAGAACCTCCTCTCTCCTCCCCTCCTGGGGCCATGGGTTCCCAGGTCCCCAGTGGCAGGTGCTGTTGGTAGCATTGGCTGCAGTTTCTCACCTGCACACAGGGTCTGGCTCCAGTGAGGAAGGAGGAGGAGTGAAAAAAAAAAGGTCCTTGAGATGGTGACAAAGGTCTGAGTGTGGGCCGCGAGAGCAGTCTGTTTCCAGGCAACTGCTCTACCCTGGGCTCCCCGCGGCGGCGGGCACATCCGTCATGCGGTAGCTCTGCTGGCGAGGGAGCTCCGGCTGCCGGCCCCGCAGCCCAGGCACACATCCCACGGCCCCCAAGCACGGCCATGCTGAGCATGGGAGGCCCTCTGGCAGGGCTTGTTCTAGGAAGCACAATGTGGCATGGCCTCTGCTGGCCAAGTACTATTGGATACCTAGCCTGGAGCACACAGGGCCTCTCTCCCAGTCAGGTCGAAAGCCTGTGGGATAGGACAGTCACTTACATGCCGGCTCCAGACCACGATTCGGCTGTTTGTTCTTTGGTGTGTTCCCCAGTCTTGCTGGGCCTCAGTTTCTTCATCTGTGAAGTAGACATGATAGTTCTTACCTTGTAGAGTTGTTGTAGGAATTAGATAAGCAATGCCCTAGACTTAGTGCCCAGCACAGAGTGTGTTCCCTACAAATATGAGTGTTTATTCTTTATTCATTGCTTATAGAGAAGCGATGGTACTGGGCATGGTGGCACACACCTGTAATCCTAGTGGTTGGGAGATTAGGGCAGGAGGATCATGAGGTCATGAGTTTGAGGATCAGTCTGGGCTATCCAGCAAGAGCCTATCTCAGAAAAAGGAAGGAGGGAGAGAGGGAGGGAAAGGTGGCAGGGAATCGAAGTGTTCATTGCAGTCAAAGAGACAGTGTGTGCCCCGCTTTTAGGTGTAGGACCCTAGGCAAGTCCCTTCGAGCCTGGGCTTTCTCCTGGCTCAGCTGGGCAGACGATCTGAAGGTGTGTTGGTACCCCGTCCTCTTGGTGTGAATCTGAAGATCATTTATAACTGGCAGGATTAGGAACTGCACAGCTGGGTCCCACCCACCCTGGCAGCACTCTGGATCCAAGTGCTCCTTATTCAGCAGACCTCGGTTGCTGCACACTAGGTGTCCACCTAGGACCTGCCAGGCTGCCTTTGCCAGCCCTCCCACCTACCTTGTGGACCACTCCATTCTGCAGGCCTCATTGCTCCCAGCCCCCCACCCCCACCCCCATTAACCTGCCCAGTCATTGTGCCTGTTCCAGCCTCTGCCCTTCTGCCCAGCCCCAGCTCTCACCCTTCCCTCCACCTCCTATGTGGAAATAACCTCTGCCAGTGCCCTGGAGAGAAAAGAGGAGGAGAAGGAGGCGGCCCAGGGGCCAGGGGGCCTGGCACGCCACCGGCCTTTGTCTAGGCCCTGCAGTCAGGAGAGGCTGGGTCCCCTAGGGCGGATCATGCTGCCAGCCTGCTGGCTGCTCAGGGAGGCCTTGTGGGCGGCAAGGCCTGGGCTGGCAGTGCCCCCCTGGGACAGCCTGGCCCACTCTGGTGAAAGGAAGGCTAAAATCACCTTGGGGGTGACCTTGTCCTTCTGGGGCCAGTTACAGACATGTGTTGGTACCTCCTATGTTCCAAGAGAAGGGGTAGCCCCTAGAACTGGGCTATACAATCTGGTCCCGAGGTCTGATGGCCTGCATGCTCACACATGTTTTCTCTCCCTTCCCTCCCTCCCTCTCCTCTTTCTCCGTTTCTCTTCCCCCTCACTCCCCTACTCTCTCCCCGCTTTCCCTTCCCTGTCTCTTTTCTGTCTTCCACCCTCCACTTTCTTGTTTTCTTATTTTTATTCTTATGTGCATTCATGTTTTGCCTGCATGTATGTCTGTGTGAGGGTCTTGTAGATCCTGGAGTTATAGATTGTGAGCTGCCTTGTTGGTGCTGGGAATTGAACCTGGATCCTCTGGAAGAGCAGTCAGTGCTCTTAACCGCTGAGCCATCTCTCCAGCCCTCTTGATTAGTTTTGAGACAGGGTCTTGCTGTGTGGCCCAGGCTGGTCTTGGACCCTAGTCCTCTTGTCAGAGCCGCCTGAGATTATAGGCTGGTACAATGCTGGCTTGGACTCTACTGTTTGACAGCTGTAGGGCTGGTACTGCTGTCTGGAGACCTCCTGTAGTCTGCAGGGAGAATGGAAGCAGGTACCTCTCGCTCTGTGTCCCAGTGCCGAGGAGAGAGCAGGCCCTCAGACTGCTGCTGTTGTCTCTGTCCTCAGCTCAGCTCTGCCCTTGCTGTGGAGCTGAGTTCTTCCTGTGTGTCAGAGCTCTGCCTGAGGAGATTTCAATCAAGAACTGTCTACCTACTGTGCATTGCCATTCCAGATGGGCACTGAGGATGCCAGAGTAAAGTCCTAGTGTTGACAAGAAGGAAAGGGAAGGGAAGAGCCCAGGTGTGGTGGCTCATACCTGTAATCTCAGCACTCAGGAGCAGAACTCATAGATTGCCATGAGTTCAAAGTCAGCCTGGCCTGCAGAGCCTGAGCTGCCTTAAGGAAGAAAGAAAGCGGGAAGGAGGTAGTAGCTCCTATTATGTGCCAGGCTCATTGCTTTACACTGGAATCCAGAGCCAAGTGGGCTTACCCATCATGTGGATGAGGAAATCTGGGCCCCAATTACCCAGGATAATCTAACGGAGCAGCTGTGGACCTGACCTTGAGGCTCAGGAAGACTTCTTGGAGGAAGCAGTCTTCAGTCTTGGCAGTGTAGTCTTGCCCACGAAGTTCCCTGAGTTGGTTCTGGGATGTGGTCAGTCCTGCTTTCTACATGTTTGGAGGTGGGGGACTCACCGTCCGAGGAGGAACGCACTGTTTCTGTTTGCAGGCAGCTGACCTGCCCTCTGATCTTAGACATTGGCTCTAAGCTGGGTCCCAGCCCTGAGTCCCAGCAGCCTCGCCTTCTATGTCAGCCGGCAGGCTCTCTCTACTTTCTAACCCCACTCCGCCAGCGGCCAGAGCAATCTTCTGGAACATAAATCAGACCACATCAGTGCCTAGCCTGAAACCCTTCAGTGGCTCTCCAGGGGCTCTTAGGACAAAGCCCAGACTCCATACTGCAGCCTTTGAGGCCTGGCCGGGCCTGGTATCGCTGACCCTTCAGCATCAGAGACTGAAGAAGGGGTCATGACCCCCTGGAGCCTCCACCTGCCCATGTGGCTTCTTGAGGGTTCATGGAAGGCTTGAGGGCAGATGGATGCCCCCACCTGGGCTGTGGGGGATGGGCAGCGCAGGATGATGGGCTGGGGTGTCTTGGAGCTGGCTCTGTGTGACCTTGGCTCTTGGTCCCTTTAGCTCCATACTTCATTTTCTCCATCAGTAAGATAAGGGGCCTACCTTGGTGACGTCAGCAGGAGTCATAGCCAGAGTGCTAGGCACCTGGGCTCTCATGCACTCCATCCTTCCACACACACCAGTCGACCAGGAGAGCAGGGCAGTTGCCAGGACTCCAGTCTGTGGCGAACGGACGACCCTGATCTCTGGAGTGGGTTTGGGAGGTGACCCCACTTTGTGTAGTAGACAGCTTGTTTCATCTAGCACTTAACCCCTTCTCTACCAGGTAGACACTATTAACCCCGTGAATGGTCCGCAGAAATGGTCCAGAGAGGTGCTGCCCCTTCCCTGAGATCACGTGGCCTCATTTGAACGTGGGCTACTGAGTCCTGTGATGTCCTGTACTCCGCAGGGTGTATTTCTTGAGGATTGCAGTCTGAGTTTCTGAACCGTTGTACGTCTGACTCTGGGGTGGGGGTGGGAGCTCGGACTCTGTGTCTTCCATTTCTGGCGTCACTGTGCACCTGCTGTGTGACCTTTGGTGGCCTACTGCTCCCTGTGCCCTGGGACCTCTGCTGACCTGAGGTGAATTCCTAAGGAGCCCTCCTCTGTTCAGCTCAGACCTGTTGAGTGGGCTGATGGACGGGGAATAGTAATTTCCCCCAGGTCTCAGAGCATTTCTGTTGGCAGATGCTGTAGCTGAGGCCCCAAGGCATGGGAGCAGGCTAGAACTGAGATTCAGAGATGCACCTACCTCTGACTGTGTGGCTCTGCACCACTTGCTTGCCCTCTCTGAGCCTCTGCTTTGGTCTCCAGGCTCTCTAGAGGGAACTTTTGGTGGCAACAGGTGCTGAAGCCAAGCCTGTGTGAGGAGAGGGAGACTTTACAGGGTGTGGGGTCCCTCTGCAAGCTCCCTGTTTCAGAGCTACCAGCCCCTCCCAACTTATCCTCTAGCCAGGGGCCAGTGAGTCATAAGCTACTGATTGTGTTTTGTTTTTTTTTTTTCTTCCAAAGTGTAACATTTTCTCGTGTATTAGAATTTCATTATCTCACAAACCAATTCATCAGATACAGTGACAAACAAGGCTGCCTCCTGGTCTTGCTTCTGCTCTTCCCAGGGGCTACCAGGGCCTTCTTGGTCTCTCTAGAGATGATTCATGGATACGTACATAGGCAAGGATATTTCTGAGTTTGGTTTCTTTTTTTTTTAAGTAAGAGAAGCTACATTTATTTATTTGTGCATGTGTGTGGGGACATGTGCCATGGTATGCATGTGGAGGTCAGAGGACAACTGGAGAGAGCTGGTTCTCTCTGTACCATGTGGGTCCCTGGGCTGAAATTCGGGTCTTCAGGCATGGTCGTAAATACCTATACCTACTAAGCCATCTTGCCATCCCTGATTTATCTTTATGCTAAGTATGTTGTCTATGATTTTTAAGTTGCATGCATATATATGTCCCATATCAAATGCAGTACGTGTGTTTTACTATGTTTGAACCATCACCGCAATCAGTTGTTAGCACATTTTCATCACTTCAGAAAGACTCCCCGTACCCCTAAAGCCACACTCTTTGCTGTTCTCGGCCGTGACCTGAGGCTGTCAGCCACTAATCTGCCTCTGGCCCTGCAGACTTGCCTGATCTTTCGTGACAGACTTCTTTTGATTCTTTCATTTTCAGGGTTCTTTATGTTGCAGCATGTATCAGTCCTTCATTCCTTTTTATTGCCAAGTAATATTTTATTTTATAGACATACCATATTTATTTAGCAGATGATGGACACTTGAGTTATTTCCATATTTTGCTTACCATAAGTAATGTGGTTGTGAACAGTCTTGTGCAAAGTTTAGTGGGCACACACTTTTCAGTTTCCTTATATTTAGGAACGGACTTGCTAAGGTCTCGTGGCTACTCCATGTTCGACTATCTGAAGAACTGCCCTCTTTCCAAAGACTTGACTTTTCATTCCTATTGGCATCACAGCCTGCCAGAGCTGTAATTCTCTGCATCCTTGACAACACTTAGTATTCTCTGTGATTGGATTAGACCATCCTAGCAGGAGTGAGATATTGTGCTGCGTTTTTTTTTTTAATTAATTAATTTATTTATTTATTATGTATAGTGTTCTGCCTGCATGCCAGAGAGAGCACCAGATCTCTAGATAGATGGTTGTGAGCCACATGTGGTTGCAGGGAATTGAACTCAGGACCTCTGGAAGAACAGCCAGTGCTCTTAACTGCTGATCTATCTCCTCTGTCCCCTTACTGTGGTTTTGATGTCGCATGTCCTGGTAGCTGATGATGTTAATCATCTTGCTTATTGGTCATTTGCATACTTGGGAGAAGGTCTGCTCAAATCTTCTGCTCATAAAAAAAAGTGTTGTTGTTTGACTATTGAATTGTGAGAGCATTTACACATTTACACACGGTAGATAGACGTCCCCTCAGATGAACTATTTATGAATATTTACTTCAGGTTTGTGAGTTCTCCTGCCCTTCCTTCATTCTTGTCTTCCTTCTTCTTTCCCTTCTCTTATTTTCCATGCTGTGGATTGAACTGGGGCCTCATGCATGTTAGGCAAGTATTCTACCACTGAGTTACAGAGGTTCATTCTCAGCTGGGTTTTTACTTTTTTTTTTAAAGTCCGGATTTTATTAAGTTTCTCAGGCAGATTTAAAGTGTTCTTTAAAAAAAAAACATTTATTTTGTGTAGGTGTGGATGGGAACATGGGGATAACTTGCGGGAGTTGGTTCTCATTGGGCTCTGCAGATTCAATTGAGGTCGTTAGTCTGGCGAGCAGGTGCTTTGCCACCTGAGTCATCCTGCCAACCCCACCAGGTAGGTGTTGACTTAGGATCCTCTTGCCTTGGTCTCCGGAGTAGCTAGGGTTATAGGCCTGCATTCCAAGGACAGGATAAGTCATTCAGTACCCCCTCCCCGTGTGTGTGTGTGTGTGTGTGTGTACACGCGCACACACGTGTACATGTTTCTCTCAGGAAGAGTCTTGGGTTTTGTTTTTGTTTTTCAAGACAGGGCTTCTTTTTATAGCCCAGGTGTCTTGTAGACCCTTGTAAACTCACTTTGTAGAGTTCAGGCTGGCCTTGAACTCAGAGATCCACATGCCTCCGCCCCCTGAGTGCTGGGATTAAAGGTGTGTGCCACCACCATGATTCAGCATTCTTAATACATCACCCAGACTAGCCTTAAACTTGTGAGCTGCTGTCTCATCCTCCTGAGTCCTGCCTTTTATTTTCTTGGCAGTGTCCATTGAAGCACAAAAGTTTCACATTTTGAAGACATTGGATATGTCTGATTTTTCCTATTGCTTATACTTTCTGTGTCATCATCCAAGAACCATCGCCTAATCCAAGGTCGCAGGTTCCTTTATGTTTTCATCTAGGAGTTTCAGTCCCTACATTCTTCAGGTTGTTTTTCTCCTGAGCAGTAAATCTATGCACTGTTGACACAAGAGCAAGTAAGAGCATAAAAGGACATTCTCATTCTTTTTTATATCTGTATAATACTCACTTTTATGGACATACTATAATTTATTTACCCCATTTTCCATTGATAGACATTCAGAATCCTTCCAGTACTTTGCTTTCACAAGACTTCAGTGAATATCTTGAATATAGGTGTTCACACCACCCAGGTGTGTATAGTAAGAAGTAGAATTGCTGGGTCCATGATGCCATATTTCCCTCCACTGACATGGGGCACCAGCTGTCACTACCAGCAACTGTGTCTAAAATGTGACTCATTCACTGATGACTTTGGGTGCCATGTATCAAACATTCGAACATGTTCTTGCTCCCTAAACAATCATCCTGAAAGCCAGAGTGAAAATCCACACCGTGGGTACTGGAGAGATGGCTCAGAGGTTGAGAGCACTGGCTGTTCTTCCAGAGGTCCTGAGTTCAATTCCCAGCAATCACATGGTGGCTTAGACCATGTATAATGAGATCTGATGCCCTCTTGGGGTGTGCAGGCATACATGGAGACAGAAACATTGTATACATAACAAATAAATGAATCTTAAAAAAAGAAAATTCATACCTAACAAGGAGCTAAGGTCACATGGTCTGTGTGACTCTTGTCTTTCCACTCCCCATTCAGTCCCTATATCTTTAAAGGGTCTTGGCTGCTTCTGAACTACCAGAAGGATGAGATTGGCAGGTATACCTGGAGAGTTGGATATCACATTTGTGTGGGCACAGAAAGTGTGCTCTACCACTGAGCCATAGCCCATCCTAGAAGTCTAGAAGTCTAACTCGAAGTCATGCAAGACTGGGTTCAGTCCTTGCTCAGGCAATGTCTTTGGGCACCTTCCTGGTGCCTCCACCTCCTCATGTGAGTGCTGCCCTCTTCCTGGTGTGTGTGTGTGTGTGTGTGTGTGTGTGAGAGAGAGAGAGAGAGAGAGAGAGAGAGAGAGAGAGAGAGAGAGAGAGACCTTCCAGGAAGGAGAAGGACATTTGGATGGAACATGAAGGGGAGGCTTTGAACAGGCGATGATACTCCAGGCAGGAGGATACTGTGTGACAAAACTTTTCCTGGGGAGACCCAACACACACAGTCTACTAACCCCAGACAGAGTACCCTCAGCAGATCAGATGGACAGACACCACTGAAGTCCAATTTGCTGAACTAATTAGTTTTATGGGGGTTACTTCCAGAAATATGGGCGAGGGGTTACTTACAAGAGCAGAAATGACTCAAAGACAGCTGCATTACCAAAGCCCACCTCAGCATGGTGACAGCTCACAGACTGGGAACCTGGAGCCCACTGCACAGCCTGTTGTAGGCAGCTCCACCCATTGAAGAGTGCCCTTGCGTGTATCTCAGTTGGTCTCAGGCAGCCTGGCTGGCTACTGCTTCCTCCAGGCAGCTGGACTGGGGTCAGAGTCTTCTTTGTAGCTCAGCTTCCTTCTGAGAGGTGCTCTCAGCTCCTGTTGCTGACTCTGGTAGGAAGGGACCTAGTGGATCTGGTCAGTTTCAGGGACTTCCTGAAGCTGTTTTGAGTAATCTGGCTCTTACACTCTTTCTGGCCCACTCTTCTGCCGTTATCCCTGAGACTTGGAGGGGGTGACTGTAGATGTCCACTTATGGCTAAGAAGTAGGCCACATGTCACGGTAACAGTTCTCAGGAGGTTCCCCAGTGGTCATGAGTGAGTCTGATAACAGTGATCTATGGGCATAAATACACATGTTTAGAAGGCAGTTTGACAGGCACATCACATCTATCTAGAAAAAAAATAGAAGTTGCTTTCCTATTGGGACCTACGAGATCCCCAGCCACAGGTTTTTATTCTGGCTTACAGTACCAGGCTTGACCTTCCTCTTGTGGAATGGGCCTTAAATCCAGTTGGAAGGCTGTTGGTCTTACCTAGTGGCGGAGCCACTATTGCAGAAGCAGACAGTCCTGCCTGCAATGTTGGTGTTGTTGCATGCAGGGTGCATAGTCAAGCAGGTGTGGTGGTGGTAGGAATATCAGATTTGCCCTGATTCCAAGGTGGGAGTTGTGGGAGCCTCCAGAGTAGCTTGAAAGCCTAAAGATCTCGATGACATCAGATACATAATAGAAGCCAGGGAAGGACCATGGTGTTGTGGGATACTTGTGTACCGTATATTGCTGTGACTGGCTTAATAAAGAGCCGAACAGCCAATACCTAGGCAGGAGATATAGGACATCCGGGCAGAGAGAGGAAGTAGAAGACAATTGAGGCACAGGAAGGTGCCAACTAGACATGGAGGGAGTTGGACATACAGAATGAGAGAGGACTAAAAAGCCTCATGGTAAAACATAGGTTATAAAAGCTAGTGGGGCAAGCCTAAGCTAAAGTCAAGCTTTCATAATGAATAAGTCTCTGTGTCATATCTGGGAAAGTTGGACCACACCATGGTGCTGGCAGTCCTGCTAAGCATGTCCTCATCTGCAACCCAAACAGTCTTCCCTCTCTAGACCTTATTTCTTCTTGAGGAGCGACCTGAATAATGCTGAAGGATGAGGGGTCAGGGGTCAGGCAGCCCGGGTTGGTTTCTAGCTCTGCCACTTATGAGCTATGTGATCTTGGCCATTTTTGTCACTTAGCCTCTTCTGGATGTAGTTTACTCAGCCATAAGAAGTAGTTGCTGCTGCTTTCTGGGGTCACAGTGAAGAGCATAAGGATCTTAGGCCCGTGCTTGGCACGCAGTGCATGGTCCATGTGGTGGTTGGTGCAAAGACGGAAGGCTGTGGCAGGAGAGCATGCATCCCGTTTCTGACTGGGAATGCCAAGGCCTTCGGAATGAATGGATGCTCAGGCTCTCAGGGGATCTGGAGGGCTCATCGCTCATCACCAGTCCTTTCAGCAAATGCGTCGTGAGCACTTGCTTATGCTAGGCCCTAGAAGATATTGTGGGGCCATCTCACGGAACTTGGACCTGACCAAGGGCGCTGAAAACCAAACTCATCATTTTAGATGCCCACACTTTCTCGCTGTGTTCCACCTGTCCTGGGCCAGGCATCATATTTGCTAGCCAAGTGCCTTTGTTTCTGAGCCATACCTTCAGCTTGGGAATTCAAGAAGAAACAGTTTTTTTGAGACAGGGTCTCACTACATATCTCTAGCTGACCTGGAACTCACTTTGTAGACTAGGCTGGCCTTGATCTCACAGAGATCTGCCTGTCTTTGCCCTCAGAGCTGGAATAGGCATGCACCACCACATCCAGCCAGGAATTAGAATTTTAACCTAGTATCTTCTCACTCGGGCTTTTGCCAAGCTCCAAAATCTGGATGGAAGGATAATGGGAATGGAGTGGCCTGCTCTGCCCTGCCCTTTTCACAAAACAGACCTAGACAGGAGTGTAGAGGCTGGCCCTGAACCCTTAGCACATGCTTCTCCCCGGCTCCTAAGGTTGGTAGGATGCCCTTGAATACTGGATAGAGCTCCAAGACGAAAACAGGCAGGAAATGGGTGAATAAGAGAGGAGAGTTAAGTGCCTGGCTTGAGCAAGAGACACTGGAGAAGGCCCTTGGTGCAGGAGGCTAAGTGCTGAGGGCTTGGGGCCGTGCACAGGAGAGAAAGGACCAAATGCTTGCTGATAAGCTCATATTTTCCTCTGGTCTCCCAGAGAATCCCTGGATACTTGCTTTCAGAGCTATCCAGTTGACTGTTTGGAGGCAGAGAAGAGCCTCAAGCTGTTGTTGTGAACCTGGTGTCACTCTGAGATGACCGGGTATAGACAAGATCCCTGAGGATGCTAACATAAAGAGATCTTAATTTCAGGCTTTCTCCTTCTGTGGTCTTCTTCAACTTTTAATAATAGCAATAACTTTAAAGTTGTAATACACTCTCATGGCTCCATTGGGCCTATGGCCTCCTGCTTAGGATCTCTGGTGTGTAGGGTGAGCCAGACTGCAGGATCAAGTCCCAGCTGCAGGTCCCCACGTGAGTGAGTGACAGCCTTGAAGAGCTTCTGGTTCTTCATCTGGAAAATGGGAACAATCACAGTGCCACCTCCTGGTGACACAATAGTTTCTGGAATGACACTTCAGATAAAAACTCTTCGTGGTGGCTTTTGTCTTGTCTGCCACTGACTCGCTGTGTGACCCTGGCCTTGTTACTGTCCTTTCTGAGAAAAGCAGTGTTCTGCTTTTAGAGTTAGAAGATGTCCTGGGTGCTCCGGAGGCCTCTGAGTGCCGATTTAACCGCCCTCTCTCCCTCTCTCTCTCTCCTTTCAGCCTCACCTACCTGCCACTTCCTACCCTCTACCCTGTCACCAAAATGATCTTTCAAAAACCACAAATCTCAGCATGGTCTTTTCCTGCCTGGAGAAAATTGACGCTGATGCCCCACTGCCTTCAGGAATAAGCTCCAGAGTCCTGGCCTGGCGTGGGCAGGAGGGGCTGGCCCTCCATTGCCCCTTCCCACCACCCCTGCATGTATTCTAGCTACATGCAGCTTCTCCCACTTCGATGGCCACATGTCCCTTGTTGCTGGTGCCCACCCCCTGCCACAGCCCACATTTCTGCCTTCTTATCCACCCACAGTTACCCAGTGTCTGTGTTTCTCAGATCTGACACTTTTCTCCCACGGCTCGAAAGCCTTCTTGTTCTCTTTCTTATCCCTTTCTCCAGAGCCCATTCTCTATGAACAGCCAAAAGGACTCTGTTGGCTTATACTTGTCATTTGGGAAGCTGAGGCAGGAGGATTGCTACATGTTCCAGACCAGCCTGAGCTACATAGTGAGTTCTAGGTCACTCTCACTTATTGCTACGGTTATGACGGCAGCTGCTTTCCCATCTACCGGCCTTTTGCCAAGGCTGTTTGCCTTCTATAGTGACGTGAACACTGTCACTTCAACAGTCTTTGTGACTCACTGACAGGTGAGAATCGCTCCTTCTAGTGACCAGGCTGCAGAACCTTCCTGGTAACACTGTAGGTACCCTTCCACTTGGCAAAGCGGTCCAGCCAAATGTTGCTTTCTCTGCACTGCCTTCTTTCACACAGTCTCCTCCAGATCACTCCTTCCCATTGCAGTTTCAGGCAGCAGAAATGGCCCCACCATGGCTCCTGTCAGCTTGGTCCTCTTGTTGTGGGTCCCCTCAGTACTGTTCTCACAGAAGCTGCTGGAGGCAGGAGCTGTAGTCAGGAAAGCTGTCATTCTTGGAGCCTGGCCTGTGCTAAGTGCTTGGACACGCCCTTGCCTTAATCTTCAGAACCCCATGGGGTCAGTTCCCCTAAAAGCCCCATTTTAAAGAGAAACCAGTGGAAGTTTGAAGAGATTTAGTCACATCTCCTGCCTGAGGTTACCAGCCAGTCTGCCTGAATAGGAGCCCTTAGTGAGTACCGGCAATCACATGCCAGGTACTGGGCTGAGCCCTGAACACATTCCGTCCTCTGGGACACCTACTGCACCACCTCAGGGCTGGGAAACTCAGGGATAGGCCCTGGGAAGCTGGTCACAAGAGGGTCAGACTTTGGCTTGTGCTCTCTGGGGCCTGGTCATGCCTGCCACACTGATATACTGAGGCATGGCAGGCTTCTCCCTCTGACCTATCTGGGAGGTTACTAGCACCCCAACACCTGAGCAAGCCTTCAGCCCTGGGAGGTACTGGCTAGTGGATGTGTAACAAATGAGGGAACAGACAGTTGGGGATATGGACCCTGCCTCAGCCATTCTACAGTTATTTCCTGAAACCCAAAGGTACAGCCACCTCTCTCCCAGCCTCAGTGACCCCCCAGCACCCTGTTGTCCAGACAGCCCTGGAAGGAGCAGATCCATAAACATGAGGCTCCCCAAGTGCTCAGGAGGGACATTGGGCGTTGTACAAGTCCTCAATATTATTGCTTTATTGTCATTTAAATGGAGCCTGCCTCAAACAGGCCACCCAGTTCTAGCCACCAGCGCTGGACAAAACCTCCATTGAAAAGCCAATTACAATCACTCCGTCTAAATTGTCATGGATTTGTATAGAAAATTACATCTCCATTTAGTCCTGAAGCAACGTCCTGGGCAAGGACAGAGGGGAGGCTGGCCCATTTACCTCGCCAGCTCAGCGCGGGTGCCGCAGGCAGAGAGAAAGCCCAAGCTGCCGGTCTTGGCTAGCCCAGGAACAAAGGCCAGTTTGTGGGGGCCCAAAGAGAAGCTGGGCCTCTGAGGGCGTCTCAGATTCCAGGCCTGGGACGATGGACCCTGCAGTGCCAGCTGGTCTCCCCTGCTGGCAGCTCTGGCCAGACAAGCTTCTGACAGCCGGCTTTAGGCGGCCGTCAGCCCTGCCACTATCCAAGGGGCCTGGAGCTTGGCTTATGTCCCCACTGCCAGGAAATGAAGGAGGTTAGCCTGGGGATCACTGGCCTAGGCTCTTGAGAGCTTGGGTCATTCATTCATTCATTTATTCATTCATTCATTCGTCGCTACTGCTAAAGGGCCTTTGGGCAGCCTGAAAAGCACAGTAGCATAGAAATGAGCTCCAGCCCCAGGCGTCTTCAGACTCTGTCCTTAGTAGTCTTTTCGATTCTGAAATAGTTGTTGAGCACCTGTTCTGTGCCACAGAACAGGACATGGCTGCAGCCAGGACCAAAGGCTGCATCTCCTTGTCCCTTAAAGCCAAGGGGAGGTGTGCTCTTTTGTGAATGACCCAGACTCTGAAGAAATGAACAGGGACTCCCTGGGTTTTGTGGGAAGGGCTGTGTGAGTTGACCGTTCTAAAGGAATGAGCCTGAAGGGCAGTGCAGGCTGAAGAAACAGTACGTGTGCAGATGAGGGGGGCAGTGGGCTGGCTGGAACAGCAGTGGGAGCAGTGTTGCCTCGACGGGACACTTCTAAGACTTGGTTCACTTGAGCCGGGCGGTGGTGGCGCACGCCTTTAATCCCAGTACTTGGGAGGCAGAGGCAGGTGCATCTCTGTGAGTTCGAGGTCAACCTGGCATACAAGAGATAGTTCCAGGACAGACTCCAAAACTACAGAAAAACCCTGTCTCAGAAAAAAAAAAAAAGACTTGGTTTACTGTTCCAGCTGTTCTTCCCAGGGTCAGCCCCTGCCCAGGCGGACCTCAGAGTGTGGACACTCTCATGCTCACCTGTGCATGTGCATGAAGCCAGGGGTTCTGATATCATGCACTGTGAGTATGACGGTAGTTAACTGTGTGTGAGACTGTCCCGTGACTCCATATGGTTGTGTGGCTGTGAGGTCATGTTCATGTATGCAGCTATGACTGCTGTCATGCGTTGACAGTCACATTTCCGGTGGCCTCGCCCACACACAGTGTTCTCAGACTGGCTGTATGCGGCTGGGTCAGACTGTGTGCCATGGCCTAAACATTGTCTTGGCCTAGCGGAACACCTGGCTGGGAAGGCTGGCGAGCACAGAAGCTGTGCTAGGGCACGGCAGATGGGTGCAGTAGGTAAGGAGGGCAGAGTTCCCCTCCTCCCCACCCAGCCCTACCAGGTAGACTGGCCAATGCAAAAACCCCATTAGGGACTGCTCTGTGTACAGAAAACAAGTTCTTCTGGTATCAGCTCAAGTTTGGCAGGAAGTGGCTTTTGGGTGGCAGGAAGTTGGATTCAGCTCATATCAGTGCCAACTGAGGGAGCAGGAGAGCAGTTATCTAGGGTTAAACAGAGTTACCAAGAAGAGGGGCCCCCAACTCCCCATACCCGATAGTGTTGAGGGCCAGCCTACCCCTCCTGGTCATTTGCGATGATGGCGGAGGACTGGAAAGAAGAACTGCCTCAGTCACATGTCTGCTGGGTCTCAGAGCAGGCAGCCCACGACCCACCTTTCCAAGGTCACCAGAGCCAGGTACTCACAATTACCTAAAGATAAAAAAACCTGAGCCGAGGACCAGAGCTGGTGGGACAGAGGCATGCAGAGTCTGAGTGCTGGTAGAGACCTGTAGTATGCCCACAGTGCAGAAGGCCAGCCCGTGGACATGAGGTTCTGAACCCATTTTCCAGATGTGGGGCACTAAGACCAGAATGCCTCACATGTTCAACCAAACCTGGGATCTAGGTTTGATTCTAAAGCACAGGTTTTTTTCCAGATCACTTCCTGTGCACTGTGGCTATCTAGAAAGTGGTGCCCCACTGAGGAGTTAGCCCAGTTGTCCAGGGACAAGCCAGGATCAGACTTGAACAAGGTGGCTGCTTTTACCATGCAACAGGGAGTGCTTGGCTCTGGCAGTGCAGACAGAGAAAGTCAAGGCCCTGCCCTTGGGCTGGTATTCAGCCACTGTAACTGGCCAGAAAGGGAGTTCTCCTAAGGCCCAGCCCTAGACCAGCTGTGTCCCTGACCCCTACTCGAGCCCCTGGCAAGGAGGCTGCTGGCCCTGTTCTCATCCTCAAAGCAGCACCAAGCTGTTCTCTGGCTGAGATGCTGATTTGAAACTCAGTTTGCATGTCGTTTGCACATTACTCAGTGTGTGTCAGAAGGTACGAACATCTCCCTTTCCGGGAGAGGGCTGCCTGCCGGAGGCCCCCCTGCCCTCCTCCAGACAGCAAAAATGCCAGCCGGCTAGACGGGAGCTACGCCCTGGCCTCTGACAGCACCCGCCTGCTGCCACCTCCCCCATTCCCTCCTCGAGCCAAATTTAGGCTGCTCTGCTACTGAGAGATGGGGAGAGAGGAGGCAGGAAACCCTGAGATGGAGGCTGCTAAGCCAAAGCCCCTGTATAGGGCGGGGCTGCCCCAGGGGTACCCTGTCCCTAAAGCCCTGGGCCTAGCCTCCCCCCTTTTCTCAATGGAATGAAGCATAATTGGGGAACACTGGATTCTGTGCTGCAATCCAGGGTCCTGGCTGCCTTGTCCATCATGGATGTGAGGGGGGAGGTGAAGAAGAGGTCATGGCCAGGGCAGTGGAGAAGGGATCAAATAGCGTTCTCCTGCCCCAGACACTAGCTGCCATTGGTCCCAAGAGCTGGCTCTCCTTATCTGAACTTCCTGCCTTTCCTTGGCATGCCCCCTTATTGTGGGGTGGGAGGCTCTGGGTCCAACTGAGTCTGAGGGGGACTGACCTCTTTCCTAAAGCATCCCAAGGCCAGCTTCCTGTCCTGGTTTGTCTTAGTTTTTCTATCTGGGAAACAGGGAGGGAATGACTTCCAAGTGACTGTGCTGAGACCTAGGGTTTCTGGAAGGCTGGACATAAATTAGGAACAGTGGCTTCAGGTCTAGAAGCTTCCTGGATTTTTCAGTGACTTGGAGAGGTGGCTTGTAACAGTGCTGGGGACAGGACATGAGCAAGCTGAGCCAGGAGAAACGGAAAAGAGGGAAGCTGGATTGTAGCCCCCTCAACACAGAGGTGGGTTAATAGATCCCACTAGCTGGAGCATGGATCCCAGAGTAGGGCTGCCTGGGTGTGGAGGCCAGCATCACTTTTCTGCATCTCTTTCCTCACCTGTAAGATGAGAGTAATAAATCCCCTGGGCTTCTGGAAGGTGAAATGAGGCACTGAATGTCTGGCACATAGTAGGTGCATCACGATGCCAGCCATCAGTGTGATTGTTTTGTCCCCCAGAGTAGTTGTGAGGTCCCAAAGTTGTCACAGATGTGAAGGGAAGGCATTGTGGTTCTGTGGCCAAATGGGAGCCATCAGGATGGGTGTTTAAGTCTGCATGACCCTGGGCAAATGGCCACACCCCGCTGAGCCTTGGGAGAGGAGCGGTGAGGCGCTTACCTCGGAGGGTCTGGGAAGACTGCACCAGCCCAGGCTTGGCACAGCGCCTGGCACATAGTGGGCAGTCCCTGAAGGTTCCAGTGGTACCGCCCCGCACAAAGGACAGGTGGGCAGCGTCGGGATGGAGGGCGGAGCAGGGCAGGTGTGTGGAGAGCGAGGAGGCGGGGCAGGAGCCGGAGGGAGAGGGTGGACGGGCGCGCGCGCAGCAGGTGCGCGTGGGATGGGCGGGGCCCCCGAGCGGGCGGGGTCTCCAGGTGCGCGGGCACGCGCAAGGAGGCGGATGCCCTGGGTGCGCGGCCGCAAAGCGTCCCTGTGTCTTTAACGGCCCCCCTCCCCACGTCCCCCCACCCCTTTGTGCACCCCCCCAGCCGGGCTGCAGCCGCGGAGCCGTCCCCCCTGCACTGACAGCTGGTATCTAATTACTGTGTGAGAATGGAAAGTCAGGCTGTCCCAGCTCCGGGGAGAGGGGATTAACGTCTCCTGCAGAATACACTTCCTCTGGTGGGTTGCCATGGTTACTCTCATTACCTGCCTGCCCGCGAGGAGCCGCGCGAGCCGCTCCAGCAGGCCCTCCGAACCCGGGCCGGTACACATACGCGCACGCGCACGCGCGTGCGCGCGCCTGTCCTCCCCCCGCCCCTTCTCCGGGGGCGGGGGGCGCACACGCGCGTGCGCCGTGGGGAGCGCGAGCGAGCGGTCTCACCCCTGCCCCTCATCCCGCCCTAGCAGCTGTCAGCGGCGCGCGCGGCCCGCCAGCCCCTGCGCGCGCTGTCAACAGTCATTAGCGCGCACCGCGCCCCTCCCCCTCGCCCCCCCCCAGCTTGGGGTGGGGCCCGCACCTGGGGCCCCCTGCTCGTTAGCGTACCCGGGCCTCCCGCTTAGGTCCGGAGGGACCTGTCGGGCTCAGTGCCTCCTCCTTCTGCCTAGAACCCATTCAGCGGTCCGGTCCCCAATCCCAGTCCTCGGGAGCCGAGACTCTCGAGGGAGGCGGGACCCCAGAGTCTCAGAGGGCGCCCGTCCTGCAGTGGTGACGACAGCGGTCATTTATGAATGTCTCGAGAGGGCAGGCATGTTTGTGCTTCGTTTGGGGTTCCCGCAAGCCCTCCTGTGAGGTGGTGAAAGCCATGGTGCATATGGTGTCATTTCACATTTGAGGAAACTGAGGCTCAGCCCTCCTCATCTGAGGGCAGGGCTGGCCTGTCGTCAGGTTCTGACTCACTTCTAGGAGCACTCTTATTGCTCAGATCAGCCAGACTCCTGCAGCCAGCCCTGACCCTGCAGTATCTCCCAAGGAGGGCTTCGTTCCAGTCTGTCACCTATTTCCCCAGCCCGTCTCTTTCCCAAAAGTGTTGCTTTGGGCCGCTGCACTCCCTTCCCTTCCCCTACCCTGTCAGGTACCCCCAGAGTTAAAGCCAAAAAGAAAGAGAGAGAGAAAAAAAAAAAAAAAAAGAGCAGAAAAGGAAAAGGCTACTGGGAGCATCTTGAAGGATGTGGCACCTCGCAGTGGTTTTGGGGTCCATCCCGGGCAATTTCTCAGTGGCCCAGGGAGTGCATGTCCATCCTCGGCGTGATTTGAAAGATAGAGGTGCAGCGAAGCAGAAAGGAGGTCTTGGAATATGTGAGGCTGTTCCAGATGGCAGGTGCGACTCTGTGGCAGTGCTCCGCACTAACAGTTGGAGATTGAGCACGAGGGTGGAGAAGAGGCAGGTGCTACATTGAGCCCTTCGTGCCTTGCATATGCATTTATTTATGGGGGGGGGGTCCTCTGCCCCATCCAGGTCTTCAGAGCTCGGTGGCACTGGGGGCCAGAGAATTCCAGGGCGAGCCTAGTTTTGAAGGGATTGCTTCTTTTCAGTTAGGTAATATGGTCAGGAGAAATAAACATTGTTTCTCGTATTTGAGCAGGGCCCTTCTTGGCCACCTGATTGCCCCTTACAAATCCTCACCAGCTGCTCCTGGGACTCTGAGAGAGACTTTCAGAGCTTTGGATGAAGCTCTCTCATTCTACTTTTCGGTTTTCTGTGGTTTTAAGATCTCTCCACCTCCTCCCTACCCCTCTGTGGCTCCTCTGCAGGGGGCTGACTCCTCCCTTTGGTTCTTCTTTTAGCTCCATTCAGGGCTTGGAGTAAGACTTAGGCTATTCCTTATCCTGAAACTTCCCAAATTCAAGTCCTGGCCAAATTGATTAAAGTGGGGAACAAGCCCTGTCAGTGCCGGGGAGGAGCATGGCCAGTGCCTTTTGCTGTGTTCTCAGCTTCTTTACTGGCTGGCCTAGATGGGATGGAGCAGCATCATTGAGTTTGCCTGCGCAATCAACCCCCTGAAGCCCCAAACTCCCACACAAGTGGAAGCCAAAGGTTTTTCCCCTGGGGTGTGTTCTGCTGACTGATGCCATCCTCCAGCAGCAATCCCGTTGATTTTCATGCCTCGTTAAGACTTGGATCTGGAATGCACCAAGACCGCATATTTTAAGGACTTTCTCCATGGTTCCTTCCTCTCCCTTAGGAGGAACCCACTTGAGAAATGTCCCTGTTTTTAGCAACCTCCTCTCGACCATGGCCTTCCTGTGGCTGGGAAGCCTGGTGCCCTATTACAGTGATGGTGCTGGACTGAAAGGTGCCCCGCGGAGTGAAACGGTTTCCCACCTTGATGAGTATGTAACGTATTACTACAGATGATGACAGAACTGCCGTCCACTTGTACTTTGTGGCTACCAAGACCAGGGGTCTGTGGGAGATGGTCAAGATTCCATCAGAGGGCTTGACCTAAGGAATACTCCCAAGGATTGCTTTGAGGTCACTTGGCAGGAGCTTACTGGCTGGCTGAGTTGCACTGGTTCCTCTTATTGGTCTTCAGCCCTGTATATAGCAATCTCCTTTTGATGAGTATTCTGGTCACTTGAAGAAACTGAAGAATCCAGAAAGTCCCTGTCAAGACCCTCCTAAAGTAACTTTGCCAAGAAGTCAAAGTGCAGGATCAGGCTTGCCAGGGGCTGTCCATATACCTGTAATCCACAGTAAGTTTCTGGGCAGATTTCTTGAATGTATAGTAACATTGCCCAATAAGAGTCCTCACCCCCTCCATTGGGATAGGAAGCCTTCGCTAGAGATGAAAACATTAACACACAAGGCCTGGAAGCCCAGAACATGTCTCAGTCGTGGAGATGTTCTAATCAGCATTTCTCAAAATCCTCTTGCATTATAGTCGTTTGGGATAGACTTTTTAAAACCTCACAGCAAAGGCTTGGTAGACTGAGATATGTGGGTTTTGTTTGTTGTTTGTTTTTGGAGGCAGAATCTTATGTAGCCTAGGCTGACCTTGAGCTCCCTATACAGTGAAAATTGGCTTGAACTTCTGATACTCCTGCCTGTACTCTGTAAGTGCTGGTATCATGGGTGGAAATCATCATGTATGGTTTGTATGGTGCCAGGGATTGAACCCTGGGCTTCATGCATGCTAGACATGCACTCTACCTACCAATCCATATCCCCAGCCCCCAAACACCCATTTTTAGCAACTGTTCATATGATTCTTTTTTGTATGTTTTATTTAATGTGCACTGGTGTTTTGCTTACATATATATATATATATATATATATATATATATATATATATATATATATATATATATATATCTGTGTGGTGAGGGTGTTGGATTCCCTGGAACTGGAGTCACAGACAGTTGTGAGCTACTATGTGGATCCTCTGGAAGAGTAACCAGTGCAGCTGCACCATCTCTCCAGCCCCCCTTTTTAAACTTTTGCTTGTTTTTGTTTTTTAAGATGGGGTTTCTCTTGTGTAGCCTGTAAACCAGAGTAGCCTCGAACTCAGAGATTCGCCTTCCCCCGCATCCTGAGTATTGGGATTCAAGGTGTGCACCACCACCGCTCAGTTCTCATGTAGGGCCCACATTTGGAGGATCAGAGTTTTAAATATTTTGAAACATCAGTTACAATTAAAGTAGACATTTTGTGATTGTTTCAGTTGCTTGGAAACCAACTTGATCAGAATTCAAATGGGCTAGCTTTAAGGGAACTGGCAATGTCTAAGAAAGTTGGTAGTTCTACAATTTTCAAAATGAATATCATGTCCAGTTAGGTTAGTTAGGGTCTGTTTGGTTGTTCAGGAGTTGGATAGTTCTTTAGTATGTTACCATGGAAATGTTCTTTCTTACAGAGAAAAATCTCCCAATGTCCTTTCCCATGAAATGCTATAGAGTTTCTTCCCGTCATTCCCACCTGGCATTTCTGGAAGCTGGGAGAGTCAGGAGAAGCCAGGTCCCCTCTGATCCAGTCCCATAAAAAAATGAAATTTCTTTCTCAGCACTGGATTCGATGATGCTGACTTGGGTCCTAGGCAGAAGTGGGTGGGCAGAGGCATCCCAAGGCTAAGGAGAACCAGAGCACTTGCCTGGTATGTACAAGGCCCTGGACTCAGAATCATCAGTCCAGGGCAGGAGGTGGGGGTAGACAAGTTTCCCAAGGCTATCGGGAAGACACTTTGTGTACCCTTAACTCCTGTCTGCATTCCCAGCTAGAGAAGGAATACCCCTCCTGCAGCATTTACCAGAAAGGTCACATGACCTTCATGGATGCAGGACTTGTGACTGCTGACAGATTGCTTTGTTACCTTCTTCCTGGGTTCTCGTTGAAGGCCAGACATACATTCTGGTGTTCTTCCTTTAGGGTTTTACTCACACAATGACCAGGTGGCCCCAACTCACTAGAGGACTAACCTTGTGTGATCTGAGTTCTTTTTGTTACAGGCCCTCCCCTACCAGAGACAGGACCCAAGGTTAAAAATATGTAATTAGTCTTTTTTTTTTTTTTTTTTAATTTTTGACTTCCTATATGGCCCCCAATCTGGTCTGAAATTCTCTTAGTAGCCGAGGTTGGACTTGTCCTTGAACTCCTCCACTGAAAGTGCTGGGATTATAGGTGTGTGCCACCACGCCCTGCTGAGCAATCAGTTTTTAAAGAGGGAGTTAGTGATAAATGTTCCCTTGAAGTTTCCCTGGGATAATTTTATGGTCACACTGGACCAGGTGCAAAGCCACTGCTTACCCAAGTGTACCTAAGAATAGCAGTGGGAGGGTAGGCCTGGGACAGGACAGGCACTCGGTAATATCTTTTGCTGTTCTATCTAGGTATATTCGTTTGGGAGTTTTTTGTTTGTGTGTTTGTGTTTTGAGACAAGGTCTCACTTTGTAGCTCTGGCTGGCCTGGAACTTGATGTGCAGGCCAGACGAGCCTCAAATCCCCAGAGATTATGGGGCTGAAGTGATGGCTGTTCTTCCAGAGGTCCTGAGTTCAATTTCCTGCAACCACATGGTAGCTCGCAACCATCCGTAATGAGATCTGGCGCCCTCTTCTGCCCTGTAGGCATACATGCAAGCAGAACACTGTATCCATAATAAATCTTAAAATAAAAATCTCACAGAGACCCACCAGCCTCTGCCTCCTAAGTACCGGGATTAGTGGTGTGCACTAACACACCTAACAACCATTAGGTTGGACTCAAGAAAAACTTACTTGTCCAAGTTTGAGGACAGCCTAAGCATATTATTTGAGAATGAAATAAGACTATACATCTCTGAATGTGGATATTATCTCATGGGATTCAGTTTGTAGCTGACTAGATCAGAGTGACAAAGGCAAATTCCTAAGCACAAAGTGTTTTCAAGGGGGCTGGAAAAATGGCTTAGTGGTTGAGAGCACTGGCTGCTCTTCCAGAGGCCCTGAGTTCAATTCCCAGTAACCACATAGTGGCTCACAACCGTCTGTAATGGAATATGATGCCCTCTTCTGTCATTTGCAGGCATACATGCAAAATAGAGCACTCATGTGCATGAATAAATACCCCCCCCCCTTTTTTTTTGAAAAAAAAAAAGGTGTATTAGAGGAGGCTGGAGAGATGGCTCAACTGGCTGCTTTTGCAAAGTACCTGGGTTTAGTTACCTGCATTGACATGGTGGCTCACAACTGACTGTAACTCTAGTGCCAGGTGATCGAGTGTCTCTTTCGACCTCAGTGGACATCAGACATACACAGGGTGCACATACATTTAAGCAGACAAAACATCCAAACACATAAATAAACTGAGATTTTGTTTGCTCGTTTTTGAGACTTGTTATCACAGTATAGCCCTGACTGGTCTGGGACTCATTATGTAGTCTAGGCTATCATCAGACTCGCAGAGATCCACCTACCTCTGCTGTCTGAATGCTGGACTAAAGGCTTGTGCCACCACAGCCAGCAGTGTCTTTTTAAAGAAATAACTGAGCTTGGGGTTGTAGCACACACTAGTAACCCCAGCACTGTAGAAGTAGAAGCAGGAGGACTAGAGAGACAGCTCAGTGATTAGAGCACCAACTACCCTTCCACAGCATGTGGGTTCAATTCCCAGCAAACATAGTCGCTCACAACTGTAACTCTAGTTCCAGCATGTCTAACACAGCTCTTCACATGTGTGGTGCACATATATATATGTGCAGATAAAAAAATATGCACAGATAATAAAAATAAATCTTAAAAACAAAATCTCTGTGAGTTCAAGGCCAGCCAGAACTGTCTCAACTCTGTCAGGGCAGTATTTGAAGATCTCCAAATGCTGGCAGTTACCAGTTAGCTAATAAACAAGCCGGCCATTGCTGAGCCCATAAAGACAGTTTAGGACTTCAGAGGGCTGGGAACCCTCCTCCCCCTGAGAAGGAGGTAAAAATGAGTTCTGGCGAGTTTGAACCTGGAAAGACATGTAATTTCATAGTTCATCTCGTAAGTGACCACTAGGGAAACTGGACGTCTGCCCACAGTGCAGAGCGGTGATGGTGGAACAGCATGTAGCCTCCCTGCACCCGTGCATTGTACACATACATATGTGCTTACACAGATACCTGCTGTTTGAGGGGTCCCCACTGAAATAGATCCTGACTAGCAAGAGAGCTGTATCCGGCAGGTGCGGCCTTAGCCCAGAGTCATCATACAGAAATGCGGGGGGTTCTAGGGTTCAACAGCCCATACCACAGATGCCCCAAGCTGGCCGGCGGCTAAAACGCTTTCCCATTCTATCGTCATTGCCTATCTGTCTGCAAAGTCAAGGGATAAAATAGAAGCCTGTCTGTTGCATGCTGCTAAGACAACTTCTTCAACTCCAAAGTCTGAGGGCCTAAGCTAGCTGTGCCTGTCCTGTTTCCAGGCATGCCCCTAACCATCAGAACCTCCCAGAGTTGTAGTGTGCAGCTCTGTCACACACTCAGAAACTTGGCCAGTCACAAAGCACTTCTTTTTATACAGGGTCTCATTTCTTTCTTTTTTAAAAATTATCTTTATTCTATGTGCGTTGGTGTCTTACCTGCATGTATATCTGTGTGAGGGTGTCAGATTTTGGAGTTACAGGCAGTTGTGAGTGCTGGGAATTGAACCCCAGTCCTTTGGAAGAACAATCAGTGCTCTTAACTCCTGAGCCATCTTTCCAGCCCCAGGGTCTCTCTTCTTTATGTATCCCTGAATGTCTAACTTGCTATGTAGACCAGGCTGGCCCCAAACTCACAGAGCTATACATGAAGGCATGCACCACCACACTCATTCCAATGTGTTCCTTAATAACAGTGTTTATGGGAAGAGCCCTGCCTGCCAGGCTTGGTACAAGTGCTGCGCCCGCTCCCATTTTGTCCTGATAGAAGTTTGTAGGCAATAGAGTTCTTTCTTCCCCTTTGATAGATGAAGAGCACGAGGCTCAACGATGCAGGAACACCAGCTACTCAGGACCACACGGCACCTATATACGGGGTGGAGCATGTCCACACCGTGTGGCTCTGCTGCTGCTAGCCAACTGCCTGCTCAACTGCAGTCGTTCATCAATAACCCCCCATGTACCAGGCGTTTTTCTTGGTGTGAGCCAGCACATGAATCCCACACCTCCACAGGGCTGCTGTCCTTGAGCCTGCCTCCTCTGGGGAGGGATTGTCTTAAGAGTTGTATCTTTGGGTGCATCATCCAGCCCCTTCCGCACCGTTTGTTCTTGATCTCTGAAGTCCCCTAGAGCCAGCCCAATCTTCCCCTAGGGAGATGATGGCTGAGAGCTGGTGTCCCCAGATCCATGGACCTTGTATTCTGAGGGCCAGGGAAATACCTTCATGGCACACTGGCCTCACCTAGAACTCAAGCCTTGTAGTCTCCCTAAGGCCTCTTTCCTCAGGGGTGTGACGCCTGGGGCTGGGATGCAGGTGCCTCCCACAGCCGCTGCAAGGAACTCAGTCTTCATCTTGACATACCTTGTTGGGCCTGAGAAGCCTGAGAAGAGGCTTGGGGCCCATAGCCATCAGGCTCCTAGCCCTGCCACATCCACATGGCCTCCAGCCTGTTTTTCTGTGCATCTCCCCACACAAAGAGCCTGGGTTCTGTGGCTGCCTTCAGCTGCTGAAGTGGGGAGGGAGAAAAGCAGTGAAAAGCTCTTCCGAAAGGCCTGGGCGAAGGCAGGAGCCACCCAGGTGATGGGAGCTGGTCCCCTGGGACCCCGACCCAGGACCACAGTGAAAGGTTACTGCTAATTGGCAAACTCCTGATGGGGCCCCGCATCTATTTAGCACTCCCCCTCCCCAGAGACTTCTAGGATGGTCTTGGCACAGCGTGTGATTCGAGAGCTCTCTGGGAGTCTGGCACAATCTGTCTGAATTGTGAACATTGAGCCTCTTGGTTTCCTAATTTGTACTGGTGTTGTCGTGTTTCTCTGCCCATTGTTGCTGGTAGATTTAGGAGCCCCTCAGCCACCCTGACTTTAGTACCCTCCCCCAGACCCAGTGGGCGCCCTCTTCTCTCCAACCTCTAGCCAGACTGTTGGAGGCCATGCTGGGCCAGGGAGCAGCAAAGTCCCTACCCCCACCCCTGACCTGTGGCCTGGCCTCAGGGCCCAGCTCTCACCCACCATCAACCCTGACACTAACACCGCTTGTCCATCCTGTCACAGGGGGCAGATGGCCTGTCGGAGCCCGAGGGCATCTCTCTGAAGCGGGTTGCTGTGGTGGAAGATTTCTTTGACATCATCTACTCGATGCACGTGGAGAGCTCCGCAGAGCCAGGCAAAGCCCCCAAGCACGCTGGGCAGAAGAAAACCTACCGAGCGGTGAGATTTCTGTCTCTGCCTCTGCTGGCAGCCCCAGGCCTTGGCAGGAGGCCATGGGCTCCGCACATGTTGGGCGGGAGGCGGGGCAGGGAGCTGAGGCGTGATGAAGCGGCCTTTGGGGATCCAGGGGGGCATGGGGCAAGGGCATGGCAGCCAGAGATGGCTCACAGGGTGAGGGGCGGGCTCTGCGGTCAGAGCACAAAGGAGAAGCAGGTTGAAGGGAGGGAGAGGGAGAGAAGGAGAGGGGTTGGGCAGGGCAGGGAGGAAGCCTCCTTCCCCAGTTTCAGCCTCTTGTAGCCTGCTGGGGGAGCACAGATAATAAGAATTGCAGGGGCCAGTGCTTCCACAGCATGGCATGGACTGCTTGCCAGCCTGCCCTAGATGCCTCCTGCGTAGGAGCTTAGTCAGGTTTACCGCACACTGTCAGCCAGTCCTGTGAGTTCTCCAGAGGCTCTGGGTCTGAGGACCTGCTTCCTACCTTCAAGAGGTTACAATTTGGGGCCAGAGAGGCTGAAGGCAGAGAGATAAACACAAAAGGAGAAATGTCTCCATGACCTGCTTTGAGAGAGCAAGAACCCCATACCTGGGGGACTTCATGGAGAAGGCAACATGTATACTGGCTACCTCTAGGAGGGCAGAAAGGAGTGGAATGGCTCCCTAGAGAAACAGTACACACCAGGGAGTTGGAAAATAGAGCAGAAGCTCCAACCTTCAGGAGCCTGCTAGGCCAAGGCCCCTCCCGTATTGGCCCCACACGAGTCTGTACCTGCAGCTCATGCCCAGGTCTGAGCCCACAAACCAGACATTGTATTCTCAGCTGAGTCCTTACAGCCCTCCTGTGACTAAGGCACTGTGGTCCATTTCCTAGTTAAAGGAACAGACCCAGAACCTCCAGCCTCCTGTCCGAGGTCACACAGATCCTGAGAAGCAGTAAGCTGGTGTCTTCCAGGCCCTCCATGTTGATTTTCTCTTTAGAATCCTATAGTTCTGTCTTTCTAGGGCCAGGCCTGCCCCCTACACCAGGTGTGAATGTCTCTTGTGTGTAGACAGCCTTGGGCAGTTGTGGAGATGGCCCGTGTAGGTATGATTTCCCCACATGGCCCAATTCACAGAATCCAAAATTCTAGAGATCCTTGTCCTCAGGTGATGGCCTTTGTCCGAATGGTTATTTAGCTCCTTGCCTTTTCATGCAAGCCTGTGCACCATGCGAATACAGTACCCATGGAGACCAAAAGACAGCATTAGGGACTGGAGTTATAGATAGTTGTAAGTTGCTGTATGAGTGCTGAGAATTGAGCCTGTGTCTTCTAGAAGAGCAGCCGGTGCTCTCAACCACTGAGCCATCTCTTTTTAGGATGGGTCCTCTGCTAGGGGCCTGGAGAAGTGAGGAACCAAGCTGAGGGCCATAGGACTGTCACCCTGTCTTCCCAGCCCTCCTGCTGGCAGTATATGTGCCCATGAGAAAGGAAGCCAGTCTGAGGTTATTCCAAATGAAGCCGTAGAAGGGAGGACCATCAGTCTGAACCAGCAGGGTCCCTTTGGAATCGAGAAGGCAGTGTTTGCTCATCATTGAGTCTAACAGTGCTGGGCCCATATGCCAGGCTGTATCCTCAGCCCTTTCCAGTTTCACCTTATAAGTCAGATCCATATAAAGGCCACAGGCATGAAGCAGGGCCTTCTGTGAGCCCCATTTTAAGGTGAGAGCCACAGCCTGCCTGAGGTCACCCAGCTGGGGCAGAGCCTGGCAACTGACCAGTATCTCTGCTTCCTTGCCACAGGTCTCCCGAGGCAAACTATCATGCCAGCTACTGGCTATTGTCAGGCACGTGGGCCTGACTGTCTGGATCTGGTGACTTCCCTGGCTCCTCAGTGCCTAGCACCAAACCTTGTTCACAGGCAATCCTCAATGGTGTCTGGGGCCTCTGAGACATCCGGTCTTGCTAGCCCTTGTGTGCTGGACTAAGTGGATGAACAGCTAGCCCTTTACACTTCCTGGCTTCTGGTCTGTATGCTGCCATGTGCCCCATTTCTCTGATCAGCCTGGAGCTGGCACATGACTGGCATGGAGCCAGCTGCACACACAGCTGGAATTTCAGCACAGGGCCAAGGCTGAGCCCAGCAGGCCAGGTCCCTTCTGCAGTGGTTCAAGGCCAAGGAGCCGGTGTTTCCTGTTCCCCCTGTGCCTCTCCACTCTTCTCTCTCTCTCCTATCTGCCACCTTTCTTGTGCCACCCTCTTTCTGTTTCTGGGGCAGAGGTGGTACCTGGATGCCTTGTTCTCTTCATCTTATCTGCTTCTATTCCCCTCCACCCCAGCCTAGCTCCTCAACCTTGCTCTGCAGGTAGGAGCTCCCCCACCCTGCCCATTGCCTTTAGAAAGAGCCCCCAAGCAAACCCTGTGCTGACGGCTGTAGAGCGGCACAGCCTGGCACTGCAGGGTTTCATCAAGCCCTCGGATGAGCGGTTTTTGGATCTGTCACTGTGTATTTTGCCAAAACTGAACCCTGGGTCTGATATTCCATCTTTAAGGCACAAGGACTTGAAAATTTTTCCAGGCCTGAAGTATCTTAAGGGGTTGGGAGACAGTAGGGACTGGGCAGCCATGTTCGTGGCACTAAGGGAGGCCAAGTCTTCAGGAGAGGAAAGAGTCTTTCTAGCAACACCATGAATTAGAGAGGAAGGGCTATGAGCTTGTAGGGCCTGGAGTCTTTAAGAGTCAGGAAAAAAAGGCATTTCCATCAGATGATACAGGGGAGCCCCCTTTTGAGCAGGGAGCCCCACCATAGCCTTCCAAACAAGGCAACCCGACAGCCCAAGGGTCCCACGAGTTTCGCGAGTTTCACGGCGCTAAATACACAGAAAGTTCAAGGTTGTTCAAGTTCCCTGAGCCGTTTTCTCAAATACTTCCCTGATCTCTCTCAATCAGGGTTGGAGGAACCCTTTCACTTCCTCTTCCCTCCAGGGACGCTAGAGGCCAGATCTGGCTACCCAGGCCACTTTGGAGTTGAGGCCAGATGTGGTCAACAGCTGTTCCAGGCCCACCATGGTGCTAATCCACCACAGGGCAGAAGGAGGCTCTTGTAAAGTGGTGCAAATCCCCATCCCACCCCACCCACCTCGTTGGCTTCTGAGTTGGGGAGCAAAAATGGGCCTTGCAAATCAGGGACTTGACAGGTAGATTCTACTCTCTCCCTGCCCGTGAAATCTCTCAGTTTTTAACACTGGGGAAAACAGAAAAGGGAAATCCACACATGGTTTCAAGGTCCCAGCAGGAGACTTTGAGAGCTACTCAGCAGGCAGATCAGGGCAGCTGAGGGAAACCTAACTGGGGACAGGGCCCAGCCCTGGAGCATCTCCTTCCAAAATACACATGCAGCTCTCTGGTTCTGTTTTGTACATGTGTATCTATTTCTAAAACAGGGTCTGGAGCCATCTGAAAGCCACCATCCTCCTGACAAGACATCTTGTGAGGATTGCCTTTCTGGTCTCGCGCGTGTGTGTGTGTGTATGTGTGTTCATTCTGTTCCTGTGAGTCTGTGTGGCATCCTGGCACTCAGGCAGAAATAGAGGCTCCATTTCTAGTCCTGGACCAACCAAAGGGTGAATCAAAAGATGCTGGTGGTGGAAGGTGAGAAGAGGACTGTGTGTTGTCCGTGTGGGTCTCTCTGGTCATACAGAACTGCTTCCCCAGGCTTCCTTCCACGCTCTGCCCTGCCCTCTGATAGCTCCAAGGATTTCTCACCTCTCTCCCTCCCCTGTGGGACCCAGGGTCATAAGATGTATTCCCATGGCACAGCCAAGACCAGGAGACCGTCTTGGTCACCACCCCCTGGAAACAGACTCCTGTGTATGCTGCAGGCCAGGCAGCAAGAATAGCCATTTTCATCCTGTGCAGCGCTAAGCAGAGCAGCTGGGCCAGGGGGCTGTTGTTGAGTCCTCTGAAGTGGCTGTCCAGTGCAGGTGAACAGGGAGGCTTGATTAGACTCTGGCATGAGCCTCCTCCTCCTCCTCCTCCAGCTTACTATGGCTCTCTTCCCCACATCCACTCAGTCCTTCTGAGGCCCCACTTTGGGAGCAGTATTTCAGGGGTGTCCAGGACCTCATCTTTTGGCCAGTCAGTCTGGGCCTTGGCTCTGTCTGGACCTCCCTCTTCCTCTTGCCCTTCTACAGTCGAGCTCACTATTCCCAATCAGCATGCTCTGAAAGGGACTTCAGGTCTCTAGGCAAGGATGAAGATGCCCACCTTCCTAGCGGAAAACCCCCACCTTCCAGCCCTCATTCCCAACCTTGTCCTCTTCCTCCACTGTGGATCTTCCATTTGTGGCTGCAGCCAGAGATGCTAGGGTTGGCCCTTGTCCTTGACCTCCAGAGCAAGGCAATCAGGCAGGGGATTTAGAAGGGAGATAGCTCATCAAAGAGACTGCCTGCTCTGCAGAGCATCAAATCAGCTGAGAAGTAACAACTGTGTCACCAAAATTAACTTGAGTTTGCAGCTGGCAGGAGTAGCCATGGAACTAGCAGGCCAGTGGCTGGGCTGAGAGCCTTCAAGGTTTGTCAAACGGAGCTGCTGCAGGACAGCAGCACACCCTAGCCACCTACATACCCCAACTCTCCTTTCCTCTAGCAGCAGAGATTCAGAATGCCTTTGAGTCCTTATCCTTGGTCCCTATAGAAGCTGACTGTGTGCTGGCCACAGGCAGACCCAGTGCAGTCCATAGTGGCCCCAAAGCCCTAACCCAACTTTCTTGTAAGGACAGGAATGCTTGGTGATGCTGCCCCCTAGTGGAGAGGAACGGGAGAACCGGGCTCTCGGCAGCCCGGAAGGGGATCAATGGCTTCACATGGACAGCCAAAGAAGAACCAGAGAGTTTCCCAAAACCTAGAGCAAAGTTGACCCTCTTACTAGATTTCTAGGCCCACACCCACCCTTCCTGCTTCCTACCCAGCCTTCTCATGTTCTCTCCATTCGGTCTCCACTTCCTCCCTCACCAGCTCACCTCCCTCATTATGGGTTGGTGTGCCCTGCAACATTGCCTCTCAAGAGTTGTGTGACCTCAACTGAATCTTTAGTTACAAGAATGAACATAAGGTTCCCAAGTAGTACAGTGTGGAAAACTGGATGCCCCCAAATCAGCCTCCAATAGCTCTGCTGGAAAAGGCTCTTGGCCTGTGAGTTAGCCAGGACATCAGTGGTAGACCTTGGGCTCTGTTAGTAGGCCAGTGAATTTACAAGTGGGTCTTAGTTTATGCATCTCGGAGCAGAGGTTGTATTCTAGAGCAACGTTCGTAAGCTCACCCTTTAGTAGCAGCAATACAATGTTCTAAGAAAAATATTACTTATTAAATGTTAAAAACTAGATCATGTCTAAATGCTTTTCATTTGCAGTTTTTAATCTCCTTTATTCAAGTTTTAAAAAACAAGTGGCTCATCTTACAGCAAGGAATGGAGGCCATTGGCCTTGTTGCTGGTGACTAAGATGCCTCCGAGGTGGCCATGACGTGAAAACTGTTTTCTGGCAGATCGCGGAGACCTACGCCTTCCTCCCCAGAGAGGCTGTGACTCGGTTCCTCATGAGCTGCACGGAATGTCAGAAGAGGATGCACTTTAACTCCAGCGGCCCGGAGCCCAAAGGTGGGGCCCTGTTCCCAGAAGCCAGTGTGCTTGGTGGCACTGCCCCAGAAACCTTGTTTGGATTTATTTAACTTTTTAATTAACTACTTGTTTGCTTATTTGTTTTTGAGACAGAGTCTCACTGTATAGCTCAGGCTAACTCCGAACTCTCAGCCTTCCTGCCTCAGCATCTCAAACGCTGAGATTATGTGTGCACCACTACACAGATTATTTGTTTGGGGGCGGTTTTGTTTTTGTCTTTTTAACGTTAAGTTTTACTTAAGTCAACAACCCATCCATCCTGCCTTTCAAGGCCTAGGCCAGCCTCTCTCCTCCCACCTCATTTCTAGTTAGAAATGGGTACCCTTGCTGGGTGGTGATGGCGCACGCCTTTAATCCTAGCACTTAGGAGGCAGAGGCAGGTGGATCTCTGTGAGTTTGAGTCCAACCTGGTTTACAGAGGAAGTCCAGGACAGGCTCCAAAGCTACACAGAAAAACCCTGTCTCGAGAAATCGAAGAAAAAAAGAAAAGAAAAGAAAAAAAAATGGGTACCCTTCTTGTTCTCTGGGCACCGCTGTCCTAGCCACTTGGCCTTGCCCCTGGGGCTGTTTTTCCTCTCACGTACACGGGTCTTGGTCTCTGAAGAGAGACGCATACCCCATGAGTCATGTTCCTCTTATCCTTTGGCCCTTAACACCTTCTAGTGTTGGGTCCTCACTGAAGTCTGCTCCCTCCTGTGCACAGCCATGTGACCTCCAATCAGTAGATCAGTGAGGCCTGATTAGAATTGAAAATGGACAGACCACTTGTGAGTAGATGAAGTTGCCCCTTGCTATGTTCAACCCAATGAGAACATCAAAGGTACCCATTCAATGTCTCCCCACGCTGTCAACCGTAACAGCCCATCAGATTTGTCTAGCTGCAGCTGGCTTTAGCTGTGACACAGGCCAGCACATTTTCATGGCTCTAGCGTGTCATGGGTGGGAGGACACTGATCAGAGTTCTGGCCCTTCCCTATAACATGCTGTGCCTCTTCTGGCTCCAGGCCTGCAAATGATGAACCATGGTCAGCAGGGCGGGGGGGGCGGGGCAGTGGCCTGTTCTACATGAGAACAAAGTAGGAATGGAGAGGAAGCCACTTATCCAGGTAGGACTCTTGTGGCCTCCACCCACCTAGGGAGGAAATGTCAACCATATGATGATAGCCAGGTTACAGGAGCACAGGCAGTAGGCAGGGTTTTCCTATGTGTGCCCCTGAGGCATCTGAGCAACTTGTGATACCAGCTGACTCACCAAATGAAGAGGGTCTGCTGCCTGGGAACCACTAGTCCGTGGATGCCTGTCAGGCACATTAACCAGAACCCATTAATGCTCTTCTGTTGCTGAGAGCAGGCTCCTAGGCCAGGCTGTAGGCCTCAGCTCTGTCTTTGCGGTTTGGAAGGGTCCCTACTCAGAGGACTAGTAAAACTTGAGCTCTAGCATGGGAGAGTGACCCTAAGGGATGCTTGGCACACTATCACATATAACCTGGCCCCAGGGTCAAGCCAAGATAATCCTTGGCCCTGCCAATGGGCCTGGAGAGCTTTTCTCTGTGTACTCCCAACACTGCAGGTTTAGGCCCTGTGCTAACTGCCTGGATCCTGCCCACCCAAGTATGCTGGTCCTCTCCTGTTCCTGCCCTAATTGTTTCCATAGCAACTGGAGGAGTTAAGCACAAAACTGCTGCCTGAAGGAACAGAGGCAAGGCTGCCCTGGGGGACTGTTGGCCTCCCAGCTCTCCTGCTCAGCTTCCAACTGTGAGGAGGGTGCTCCTCCTCAAAGGCTGCAAGGTCCACAGTAGCCTAACAGCAACTTGCTCCCTCTCCACTGGCTGCTTCCACCTTAGGAGGGTCCTTCCCACCTCCAAACCCCAGGAAGGAGGAGAAGGGGGGCTGCTCACAGCGGGGAACTGCATAGCATCTAAGCCAGCCTGAGGACTATATGCTGAACCTCTCTCCTGGGCTTGTCTTGACATTAGAGAGGACAGGTGCCTGCCCATCCTCAGTCCTGGGCAGCTGACCTTCCCACTGCAGAGAGAGGGCTACAGGAAGTCAGACAGCGCACAGCCCGTGGAAGAGTAGGCACCAGGCCAGGGGTCCTGGTGTACAGTCCTATTCCTGCTGTGTGTCCCACAGCAGGTTAGGGAACCTCTCTGAGAATCTGTTGCTCATAATAGCCATAAGTTGTCAGTTCCTGGCATACAGCCAAGGAAACCAAGACCCCCAAGAGGTGCTGGGTGAAATCACTCATCCAGGCTTCCCTCACCCATCTCCCTAGAGAGGAAAGCAGCAAAACTGTCTTTCTTGTCAGCAGAGTGGAGGGATGCACTGCGTAGGGCCTGCGACCTGGATTCCTTGGGAACATGGGCCCATTGTTAGGTTGTGGTGCTCGGGCCCAGGGGCTTCACCTCCCTACCTAGACTCACAGCCAGTGGCCATAACGGTAAGGTTAACCCCCACCCTCAGCAAAATAGCTGGGTCCGCACATGTGCTAGATTTCAAAGGGAAAGTTTGGTTTCTAGGCTGCCAGTGAGGAAGTCTGGAGTCTGAATGGCTCACTCTCTGCTCCATGGCTTGGGGCATCAGCCCCTGTCTAAGTCCTTGTCGCCAGTTTTCTCCCTGGCAGGAGAGGTCGCTACCCTATGTGTCCTCTCAGGTTGCATCTCTGCCTGCTAGCCCTCCCTTCCCCTAGAGGCAGGCCTCTTATTCCTGGCCCAGGAAGGTGGGGAGGAGGGGGGACAGGGGACAGGATGGAGTCTTCTCTGGAGGCTGCTGGTAGACTGCCCAGCTTCCTGGCTTCATGCTGGAAAGAAAAGGAGGAAGCAGAGTGGCCCCAGTGAGTGGCCTGTCCCCAGCAGAGTGTGGGGCCCAACAGCCCCCAGCTCCCTACTCCACAAACAAAGCAAGCTGTAGTGGATCTGGAAGTCCTCATATTCCAGGGCCTCCACACCACAACCTCACCAGCCAATCCCAGGGGAACTCATCCTCAGAGCAGCCTGACTTCCTGGGCAGAGGAGCCTCAGAGGGCACATTCCTGCTTTCTCTACTGTGACATGGTTGCAAACTCTGAGCTGACGGTGAACAACGTGGGCTGGGCTTCTGCTTCCTTGGGAACATGTGAATCAAGGAAGACTTCTCTGCAGTTCCCAGGACCGTGCTGGCCTTCCAGAGCCCTCCTTCCTGTGCTTTCCGGTCCCATCCTGCCCATTGCTCTTCTCTGTCTTGTTGGCTGGCCTTTTCTCTCCCCATTCTCATACTCTGTGTGACAGTGGGAAGCTGCATAACCTTTCTGTGTGGTGGTGTTGTCCTAGCTGCAAAAAAAGGGGCCCATCTCCTGGGGCCTTTGGGTCCCTGTGGAGTCCTTGGGACATGCTCAGTTCTTCTTGGCTGAGGAATCCGCTTTATGCTCTTTGAAAAGCTTTCTTGAGCTACTCCAGGCGCTCTTGACTCTAATGGATGCCCATATACCCCACCTCACCCTGTCCACCCCTCCTATTTTCTCAGCCTCTTTTTCCCCTTCAGGCAGTGATCAGTAAATATGAGTGATATGTGATGCAGACGTGTAAAAGATGCCCGCTTTGCCGGCCCCTGGAGCTCGCCCGTCCATTGGCCTTCCTTCCACCGAGGCTCGGGATCCCTGTTTTGTCTCTGTGTCTGAACTCCACAAGGCTGGCTGGTCTTGTGGATTTTCTGTTCCTCTTGCACATGCCCTTCAGTGCCCAATAGAGTTCTTATCCCCCCTGGCCAACATTTGGACACTTCTGTCATCTCTGAACTGAGGAGTTCTTTAGGTAAAAGGTTGTGAGAATGGGCGCCTGGAGAATGTGAAGACTGGCCGTTCCCTTTTGGAATCTGTGTTGATTGGCAGGTGCCATTTGTATCCACTGTGGAGCTGAGTGTGGCTTGGCCTGTTCTACCCTGGGCAGAGCCCAAGTTGTTGATCCTTTCCAGAGCCCCAGAGAATTAGGCTGAGCACTTGGGCTGGTTTCCATTTTCCTTGGCAAGGAGGTGCTGAAACATTGCTTAGGGGAGCTTCCTCAGCCTCTCTTCCAGCAGCCTGCTGGATCACTTAGCCTCTGTAGGTGATGCCTCTTAGCTCTCCTCTCTCCATAGTAACAGCATCCAGTGCAGTAGCATCAAGCAATATGGCCTGGGCACAGAGGACCACTCTGTCCAGAGAGCCAAGAGAATTCCCTTCTTCCTGTTTACACCCTGCCTTAGCTTGCCTGGCGTGGCATCTTTCCCACCTGTGAGCATCATCACAGTGGGTATCCATCAGTCTTGCTGCTGTTATTTCTCCACTCACCATATCCAGAGCTCATGTGTTTCCCCCAGCCCTCTGCCTTTCTCCTTGCTGTGGTGAGCCAGTTCTGACCTCCCATGCCAGCTCCATGGCTCCCTTCCTCACTGGGAATGTCCTCTGCCCACCTTTGTGCTACTGCCCCAACAAGGTGCTCACTTCTGGAACTGGGTGACTAAGTACTGCATAGCAAACAACGCAGGTGTTCCTGACAGCTGTTTGTCTGCTTCACTGCCACAGGGGTCTTGCCCACCTCTTCCAGAGCAGTCCCGGCTCCTTCTGGGTCCCAGAAGCATTTTCTGCTTTATGGAGATTCTGGGGAGCACAAACCAGGGAAAACCCTTCCCTTCTGCCTACAGCTCACCAGCCTGGCCATGTTGCTGCTGCTGCTTATTTTTCCCTAGGCTAAACTGTCATCTGCTTTCTTACTTCTTGATAAGCAGCTCTAGCGTTCAGGTACAGCGTAAGCTGCCTTAGGACTTCTCGCCTGTGTAGATGACCAAGGCCATTGTGTGGGTGGGTGGCCCTTCACAGCCTCCACGTTGTTCAACAGCTTCATACTGGACAACTTCACCTTTGAAGGAATTAAAGTGAAGTCGCACTTCTCAGCCAGAAGTGCCATGATTTGGAGACAGGAGTGTGACTCTTGTCTGTGACCCCCATCTCACTGTCCCTGGAATTGTTTATTTAATAACTGGGTTGCCTCCAACCCAATCCATCTTGGCAGAGCAGGGCTTAAAAGCTCCCTGGGGTTAAGGAAATCAACTCTAGGTTAATGGTGGTCTATTGAGGAAAAGACCAGCTCCATTTTCCTATAAGCGAGGCCCATGTACACAGCGTCCCCTGCCCCACCCAGAAAAGGTGGGAAATAAAGACCAGCCCTCCCTACCATCTGCACAGTGCTCACGCACATCAGTGCAGTCTCAGGGGTCTGAACCGAGTATGGAAGTGAAATTCGGGGGGTGAAGAGGCAGGCCACGAGAACACAAACTCAAGTGACTCATTGGTACTGGTAATGCTACATTCTTTTTCTTTTTTTTTTAAAGTGGGCTGGCATGAATTCCACAACTACCGTTTTGAGTCAGAGTAATCAGTATGGAATTGTATTCCAGATTCCTAGGTGGCCAGCAAACATTTTTAGTTATAATTTCTTCGTATACAAGTAAGACTTGAAAGCTTTAGAGGGTAAGCAGTGAACTTCTTCCTCTGACCTGATTTTAGGGTTATGGTACCCTTAAAATATATGTTTCTATCAGTTATCCAAGTTTGTTGAAAGACATTTATCACTACAGAAAGGGGATACAGAAGTCTTGGGCCCAGTCTGGTCTGGGGCCATTCTCCTTCTCTTCTCTTCTTTTGGCGGGGGATCGAGGGTAACTGGGGTGACTTTGCCCCCATGTTTCAGAAGCTCTCTCTCCTTTTCTCACTGTAGCCAAATATGATGAACTGTCTTAGTAATATTTCATTGAGCCGTTTTAGACTCACTGTGTTTACACTTCCTGGACATTACTCACACGTGTTTGCCCTCCTGTGGCCTTTTCACTTGCACGGTGTTGCATGGGTGAAGGTCTCTGTAGCTGGGTGCTGGCTCTGGAGGGATAAGGGGAGCAAATGGTCCTGTGATTGCCTACAGCCTGTCCCTGGCATCTGCGTTTGCCACAGCTTGGCTCTTGACTGTGGTGGTGACAGAGGAGGGCAGGCCTTGCTTGGTGGGGAAGTTGCTCTCGTTCCTCTCCACTCGGATCCCACCCCTGTGATGAAGTAGAGACCTTATGATGGAAAGCCTACAGTAAAACCAACCTGGAGAGGTCCAGAGGATAGGCAGCCAGGCTGATGTCATGGCCACCTTGAGCAGAAATTCGAGTCATCTTTACTATATGACCCATAAATTCCATCTCTTAGAATAGTTGTGTGATGGAAAAAATTAGCATCCAGACTAGTATCTATTCCCAGAGAGGTTCTCTGCAGTGTTGGTTATACTAGCCCATACCTAATCAATCATAAGGGTATGGCTCAGGTAAATTATGAGAAAATATGCATGGCAAAATGTTTAAGGGAAAAAAATTACCTATGCTGTTCAGGAGACTGAGGCAGGAAGATCATGAATTCAAGGCCAGCCTAGGCTACATACAAAGCATGACCCTGTCTCAAAATAAATAACTTAATTAAATTAAATACCTTTTTTGAGAAGAAATTGGACTGTAATTCTCTGCATGCATTATGATATCAAGTAGGCAAAGAGAAGTACAAGGAAAAATAAACAGGAGCATATGCCAGGCTGCTTGATGCAATTACGCTTTTAAATTTTCTTCTCCACATCATTCTGCACATTGCAGATTTTCTACAAAAAGAGCACACACACGTAGCTTTGATCCTTGGGACAGCAGAGAGGAAAATCCTCCTCTGCGTGCGATTACGGCAGCACCAGGACTTGGGAGGGTAGATGGCACTGGGGGCCTGGCTCAGATCTGTGAGCCATCTGGTCCCAGAGGGTGCTGGTGGGGGTGGGGGTTGGGGGGCACTGTGGGGCTGAGGCTGGAGTGGGACAGGCAGAGGCAGGTGTCTACCAGGAGGAGCCGACTTTGGCCAGAGTTGGAAACCTAATGCCTTCAGGGTCCTGGCAGGTGGCCCGACTGAGCAGAGCTGTGCCCAGTGGTAAATGGGACTGTGGCAAAGCACAGATGCCCTGCCTGTAAGAAGTGGCTGCTGCAGGGCCCATGTGACCAGACCTTCCATTTCTTTTGAAACACACATGTCTCACTTTTTTTTTTTTTTTAATGACACAAGCATTTTCAACATTGTGTGCTGCACACCACACAGGTGGACAGTTGACCAGTGAGTGGCCACTGGCCCTGCCCTTCTTGGAGGCATCTCCCCCTGCCCCCAACATCTACCCCGACATGGACTGAAAGGAGTTTCCTTTTGTTATTCCTGCAGAGAACGAGCCTCCGTCCCCTCTGGTGTCTGGCATTATTGACTACAACATGCCCCTCACCTCCACCTACCTGAAGCAGATGAAGCTGCGAGTGATGAACTCTCAGGAGCAGGTAAGGTGCCTGCTCTCTAGGCTGGCTGACCTTGCCTGGCTGTGGCTGACCGAGTCGTTCCAGGACTGGGGGCCACAGGGGCCTGTATAAACAGAGGCAAATCAAAGAGACCCTTATCTGGTCATCTGGCCCCACCGCCAGCAGGAGGGTGGGAGCGCGTCCTTCCTGGGGGTGTCTTTTGAAGTCTTAAAACTCAGCCTTGCCAGGCTTTCCCCAAGGACCTTCAAGGGAGGGGCGCTCCAGAACCTCAGGCCTTGGCTCTCGGGTCCTCTCCTCTGTCTGTAGCACTGCTAGCTACTTGCCTGTAGCCTCTGTCATTCTTGGGTCCTAGACAGGCCAGGAAGATGGGCCTTGGACAGTGGCCCAGGCTAGATAAGGCCTTGGGGCTCCCTGGTTGTCCAAGACTTCCAGATGTTGCCAAGGGATGTCAGGCACCATGAAAACAAGCTCCGAAACTCCGCCTCATTTGCGCTTGGGTCGACCCACACAGCCCATTTGCTAACCTCTTACAAAGCAAATAGCCTGTCTTTCAAAGAAAATCTGGGTGAGTGCTGTCTTCTCCCTCTGCTGCCACCAAAATCAGGGCACTCCTTCCTCACCTCATCTCAAGTGCCCCCACCTCTGCTGATATCAAGTCCCCGAGGCTTAAAACTAAAGGAAGGGGAGCTTGGAATTCAGGTCAGAACTCCGGGTCCATGCTGTCTTGTCTACAAGCCTCCTTGAGAATGTGAGCATGTGTATGTGGGATGCGGGGTGGGGGGGGGGCATGAAAAGGTGGGGAGCCTCATGGCTGGGCCTGGATGTGGCAGGGTGAGTCTGTGCAGCAGCTGGGCCTGTAAGCACTCACACTATTTGGCCTGACTTGCAGAGCTGCCCCCACCCCACAACCCGGGTTCCCAGAGGCTAAAGGAAGGAAGCCAACTTTGCTTTGGAAGGCCAGCCTCTTGTGTCCATGTTTCCCCCTCCTCCAACAGTACCTGTCCTAGATGGTTGCAGTCAAAGTCTGTGTGCAGGGTGAGGGAGTGGGGGTAGGGGAATGGGAGGATGGGGGAGTTGGGTTTCTTTTGTGGGGTGGCAGTATCAGGATGTCATTGTGTTAATATTTAGGAAATCTCAGTCCTGTTGCACAGATCCCTGGTGACTTTTGAGGAGGAATCACGGCCTTTGTTTTCCTATAACCATCACAGTGTCACTTCTAACATACGAAGAGCCAGGCACAAAACTCAGACAGCCGAGGGCAGTGCCACATGGCCTCTTCTCTCCGGGGCAGGCGACTGGATCTGGGTGGCTGCTGAGGCCAGTGCGGTCAGTGTGGTGTGCAGATGTGACCTCTCTTCCATGTTCCTGTCAGGTTTTATTTGGTTTTAAAATCTTACTCTAGTTTCCCTTGCATTGGTACAAGGGCAGGGGTTGAGGGCTTAACAAAGATGGGGCCCTTCCTGTGAGCCAGGCTCTAGAGTTTAGCAAATGGGGCCAAGCGGTGCTGCTGTGAAGCTTGCCCTCCGGGATATGTGGATTTGGGTACTCAGGATGTCCAGCGGAGGGTCCGCGGCAGAGTCAGGGAAGGCTTGCCCCAGCAAAGGATGCCTCAGGTGATGTTAGATATGAAAGAAAGAAAAGTTCCAGACCATAGGAAGAACAAAGGCCCTATGGTCAAGGGAGGACAGAGCCTGTACGAGACAGAATGTGAGAAGCTCCATTGCTCATGGAGAAGGGGAACTTACAGCCACACTCAAGTGTTGGGCAAGTATCTAGCGAACCAGAACTCAGAGACTGACTGTCCTGGCCTGGCTCAAGCTACTCCCACAATAAGACTGCGAGAGTCGTTGTCCCCAAGTATTCTAGGAGCTGACTGCAGCTGGGGCTGGGAGTGAGAAGATTCAGAATACCAGTTTCCCCTGTCTGTGGGAGAGGGGGATCAAAGGGCAAACCCTCCTTGCATACTAGCGGGTGAAGCAATAGCGATATCCCACATTTCCTTGGGAAATGTCAATCTCCAGCACCTCTCTCTCCCCCTTCACTCCTCACCTCCCCATGAACAGCAAGAAGTTTCAAGGCCTCGGTCTCTCAGGCAGCAGGCAGCACTATTGTTCCTGCTTTATGGCTGGCACAAGGGAAAACAAGAAATCACTCTGCTCACCCGATTGTTTTATCTACAGCAGCAAGGAAGGGGCCAAGGACCTGAAGTCTCTGATCCTCCTGCTTGAGTTGAAACTGAAAATACATATCCTTGCATTACTAGCCTCTTCCTCACACAGTGAAGGCAGAGCAGGGTCCTCCTTTCAGGCAAGTCCTCTCTTCCAGAGCCTACCTTGGCCTAAGTTCTGCCCTGTCACGCCGCACATCCCGAGACAAAGCTTCACTCCATCACTGACCCGAGTGCCAGTGGCTGACACCTGCAGTGTTGGCAAGCTCCTAGTGTGAGCTACGTGAAAGCAAAAGCAGTCAGTCCCCAGTAATGGGCCAGAGTAGAAAAGTTCAATGTAATCATACACTTGGGAGGAGCAACTGCCCAATCATTCCTTTTGGGGTTTTCCAACATTGCATGTCCAGGAGATAATGGGGAGGTAGGGCGGTGCATGTGCACCTCATCTTGTCTGATGAGATGGCGAAGACGGGCTGGGGTTTTCCCGTCTGTGTCAGATATTAGAAATATGGAACCCTAATACCAGGGGCTGACACCTGGCACCCCCACTACACTAAATGACACTCTCTACAGGGACCTCCCCAAAGAGCATGGCTCCAGTTGTCATCGAAGTGACCACAGGGAGCTGAAAATATGGGGAACAGTGTCCTAAAAGAGGTATTATTTCCTGCTGGGGTGGTGGCCCACACTGTAATCTTGGCACTTGGAGGGGAGAGGCAGAAAGACCCCAAGTTCAAGGCCAGCCTGGGTTCAAAAACTCAAAACAAGAGGATTGTGCTTATCATGAACTGTTTTAGAGACAGAGGACTGAAGTCACACTGGTTGTAGAGATGGTAGCTGTATCTTCTTAAAGGAGGCAGGGAAGGGACATGCAGTGAGCTGTGAGCTCTCAGGGAACAGCTGAGAGCTTTCCTGACAGTCAGGTCCCAGGAAGGGATGCAGGTCACCCAGTGGGCACCGACCGACCTGTCAGTGGCCCGGTCCCCTCCCAGAGGGTGCTGTGGGCACCGAGAACCACACCCTGTCTCTTTGTTACAGAATAACCCATTTGCTGCCATTCACCCTTTATTATTTTTTCATCCTTTTGCAATGAAATAACACACAGACTCTGTAGAAAAACCAGTAACAACAATTAGACTAAACAACTCCCCAGCCGAAAGCACAAGATCGAGAGGATAGTGAAAAAGATCCCATCTTCCGCCCAACCCTGTCCACTTCTACCCATTTTCAGGAGCACCTTGCTGGCTTTGCCTGGAAACTTAAGTTGCCTTAAGAGGGAAACTCAGACCTGTCCATGCCCGCCTTTAAACCCAGGGCTCGGGGAGATCTCTGTGTTTGCAGCCAGCCTGGTCCACCGAGTGAGTTCCAGGACAGCCAGAGCGCCACAGAGAAACCCTGCCTGGAAAAAACAAAAACAAAACAAAAAAGGGAATAGTGAGGGTGGGACACCAATGGGCATCTCTTCTAGATTGTCCACGTGCCCTCAGTGTCCTGGTTGTCCTGATTGCACCTGAGATGCAGTGTTTGAAGGGAGACCCTACTATGGAAGTCACAACTGGAATCAGGGCCGTCTTGCCCTCACCCCATGTAAACTTTATCTGGTGGAACCCTACTTTACGTCTCAGTCTCCTCACCCCAAATTCTGTCCAGAGGGAAGACTGTCTGCACCTGTCTGTCCTCCCAGCGGTGCTAATGTCTCCTAATGGTTTTACTGTTCTCATAGCTGTGTGAAGTGATATTAAGCTCTATTGTTCAGCCCAACCTGCTAGGGGCACCGCTTTGCCTCCATTAACCTCTGCCTCCCTCTCTTTCACGCCACCCTAGTCCAGGGCAGACAGATGGTCAGAACAGACCTACACCTGGAACCTGCAGGCTCACTTGGGTTCTCCAGGTGATTTCCCTCTTTGCCTGGAAAGCAGACAGCTGACCCTGTTTCCAGTCAGGATTCCAGACCACCACCCCCACTTCACCCTGGGTGGCTTTGTCTAAGGGATTTCACTTCTCCTCCATTTTGTTCATTAATTACTTGAAAGTCAAAAGAAAACACTTTCTTCATAGGTTCTTTTTGTTTGTTTGTTTCTTTGGTTGGTTTGGTGTTTTTTTTTCTTTCTTTCTTTTTCTTTTGGTTTTTCAAGAGTGTTTCTCTGTGGGGCAGTCCTGACTGTCCTAGAACTCACTCTGTAGACCAGGCTGGCCTTGAACTCAGAGACCCACCTGTCTCTGCCTCTCAAGTGCTGGGATTGAAGGTGTGCACCACTACCACCCTGCTATAAGAGATGATATTTTTAATTGTGGGTATGTGAACGTGTGTTCTGGTGTCTGGGAAGCCTCCTGGAACCAGAGTTACAAGTGGTTGTGAATTGCCGGCTAGGAATCAAACTTGTTCCTTTTTGAGAACATTTCTTGACTACTGAGGCTTCTCCAGCCCCCCTTTTTATTTATTTAGTGTATGCATTGGGGGGAGCATTGTGCACCATGGCACTAGTGTAGAGGTCACAGGACACTTTCAGGACATGTTTCTCTCCTTCCACTGTGTGGGTCCTTGGATTGAACTTAGGGTGTTGGCCAGGCTTGGCAACAGCTGCCTTTACCCACTGAATCATCTTAGCACCCTTCTTTGTAAGGGAGCCAGGTGATATGAAACATAGCGAGCACAGGGCTGGGCACATCAGAAGCACTTTCCAAAGCTGTTTCTTATTTGCGGTGCTGGGGATGGAACCAAGGGACTCACACAGGCTAAGCAAGATCTCTATCACTGAGCCATCTTCCCACCCCACCCCCTCCACCACCACATTCACTTAAACAAACAAACCCCCAAAAACCTAATGTAAGGACTGGGGTGTAGCTTACCTAGCACTCTAACAGTGTTTACCCAGCATTCCTGAAGCACTGGGCTCCATCCTCAACACTACAGTAACCAGGCGTAGTGGCCGGTGCTTGCAGTCCCAGCACTAGAAGAGGATTTCAAGGTCATCCCCAGCTGCGTGATAGTAAGTTCAAGGCCAGCTGATCCCTTGTTCAGAAGAACCCAAGAAAATGGGGAAACAACACTAACAAAGCTGGGGCGCAGAGGCTGTTGCGAATACATAGGATGCCTAAGCTGTTTTTAGTGTGTGATTAAGTGGCTACAACATACTCCTATCATGTTGAGTAACAACCATCACCAACTGTCTATATTCACAGGTGTGTGTGTGTGTGTGTGTGTGAGAGAGAGAGAGAGAGAGAGAGAGAGAGAGAGAGAGAGAGAGAGAGAGAGAAGACAAGCAGCGGGGGGGGGGGTGTGTGTGCAGAGAATAACCTCAGCTGTCATTCCTGGGGTGTAACTCTTTCACCTTATTTTAGACATGGTCTCTCTCTTCACTGGCCTGGAGCTGACTGACCACTGTGGCTGTAAGCATGCACCCACCACATCTAACTTTTCCACATAGGCTGTGGCAAGTGTTTTACTGACTGAGCCATCTCCCCAGCCCTGTTTCAGGGTTTGTTCATCCCTTCTCATGAAATCTTGTGCCCATAAAGGAGCCACACGGTGTCTCTCCAGCTCTGTAAAACCTTTGCTGTACTCTCTGTCTCTGATTTGGCTGCTGCACTTCCCTCACAGGTGTGGCCTCAGGCAGCACTGTCCTGCTTTGGCTGGACGCTTTGACTTAGTGCTATATCTTCAGGGTCCTTTAAGTCAAGGGCTGTGTCAGAACTTCATCCTTTCACAGCTGAGAAAAATCTCTTTGTATGGGACTGTTACTTCTTTCATCTGTCTGTGAACATTTGAACTGCTGGTACTTCCAACATATCATTCATTTTTAAATTTTTATTTATATTTATTTATTACTACTGTGTGTGTGTACCGTGTATGTCCAGTGCCTACAGTGGCCATAAGAGGGCATCAGATCCCTGGAACTAGAGGAAAGAGAGTTAGTCAAAGTATAGGTGCTGGGAGCTAAGCCTGGGTCCTCTGCAGGAGCAGGAAGTGCTCTTAACTGCTCAGCCGTCTCTCCAGCCCCACAACCACATTACTTTTTAATTATCTCTTGAAGAAGGGAGCCAATAAAGCATAACAGTGATTCTTGTCTCTGAGCCTTCCTCCTCTTTTCTGTCTCACAAACTTTTCCAACCTACTCTTTGATCAGAATAACCCAAGAAAATGGCAGACCCAAAGGAAAATCATTGTCCCTGGGTCACAGTGAGTCAAACTGTGCCTGGCTCCTAGGTGTAGCCCTGGGCAGAAAGGGTTAGGAGCCCACAGACAGTGAGGCCCTTTTCTTTATCTTCTGTAGGTCAGGCCACATGAGAGTGTGGAGGAACAACAGAATGGGAAAGTGCCCATATCTGCTACTGCTCAACGTGTGTGAACTTCGGTGGCCTTTTTACTAAGATTTGATTGATTTATTGATGGATTGATTTGTAAATGGAAGCTGTGCAGTGGTTTCCTGGCTGCCCAGATCCAAATAATCACACAGAAACTATATTAATTACAACACTGTTTGGTCAAAGGCTTAGGCGCCTTTCTAGCTAGCTCTTATATCTTAAATGAACTCATTTCTATTATTTTGTCTTTTACCACGAGGCTCATAGTTTGTTACCTCTTGCTTCTCGGATTGCTACATGGTGTCTGCCTCCTTCAGCAACTACATGGCATCTACTAGACTCTGCCTACTCTCTCTATATATCTCTGTTCAGATTTCCCACCTGGCTTTATTTGCCCTGTCATAAGCAGTTTCTTTATTAGCCAATGATAATAAAACATATTCATACAGAGGGGAATCCCACATCATCTCCCCTTTTAACTTTTAAAGGTTTTAACTTTAACATAGTCAAATTACATATACAAAACAGGTATCAAGCAAGAATTACACTTACAATATTTAGCCTATTTGTATCTGGAGAGTTTTATATCTAATTTATCTTTTATCATAATTAAGGAAAATTTTATCCATAACTATCTGTCTTCAACTCTTCAAAGACCCCAGAAGGATATACAAACAGGATATGTATTGCAAGCAACTTACAAAACTTTAGAATTGACAGAGACATTTTGCTACTTGGACAGTCACCCAAAGTTCTTCTGTAACATTGGGGCATCCATCTTCAGCCTCCAGGCCTATAGTATCTGGAAGACTTTTTCATGAAGCAGGAAATTTGAAAGATTGTTGGCAGTTTCTCAATCACTTTCTTCTGTGTCCTTCAGAATATCTGGCCGACTCTTTCATGAACAAGAACCCTGAAGGATTGTCTCACCTTCTGGAAAGTTCAGCAGTCATTTTCCTGTGGGTCCTGCATGTTCAGTTTATACAGCATACTGTCAAGCAGTCCAGGCAAGAGCAGTTTCTTGCCCAAATGGCTAACAAACTCCATAAGAAGCCTCTTTGATGCCCATCATCCTCTTAAGTAGATTGATACTGCCAGAAGCAGAAATGTCTCACTGTTGAGAAAAGTCTAAGTTCTTAAAACAATTTAAATGCCATATTCTGTAGGTCTTTGAAAGGTTTGAAGAATACTTACCCATCTTAAATATATCTCTGTACATCTAGAAAATCTAACTAACATGACAGGTTTGACTATTATAGATAACTATTAATCAGTAATTTTTAAATGAACTGTAAAACATAATACCTTAAACAAGAACAGAATTACATATACACAGTATAACAAAATCAACCTTAAATTTGTTTCAATAGACCAGGATTCATACCAATGCAAAGTATTTATCTCTATATCATAGCCCCCTTATTATTTTTTTTAGAAATTGATTGTGACCATTAATCACTTATAATCAATCCCCTTTAAATGAAAATAAACATTTATAAACAGTAATTTTGGGAATTTGGGCATTGTTATCTCCAAACTGCTTCCTGCTGTTTGTTGGGTGAAGATATTTTTAGGGTTCATGGAGACCTTTCAGGGGGGTCTTGTTTTATCAAGCCACATTAGCCTAGAAGGAACCCACAGATTCTCATCTTCTGTGGAAACAAAAGCAGAACCTCTTTCCCAAAGCAACAAATCCTGAGGCCCAAATTTTGAAGTCAAGATACCTTTATATTGGTTTAACTTAGCCTTCCCCAGAATCAAATGTCTCTTTGCAGTTAACTCATTAACAGTCAAAAAATTCAAAGAAAACACAATAATATACATAATCCAGACTTTCTGTGTATACTCCATCTTTATATGGCTTATTATTTTGACTCTATTACTTTTTAATATTTATCTTTACTCCTTTAATCTATGAGTGTTTGTACTCTTTCTTAAGCTCACGTACATTTATTCAACACTGTGACCCATTCAGAGCTCTTTTTCATCTGAATCTGTCTTATTATATCTCTGTAATTTTCTGACCTCTGTTTTTAGATGCTAAACGGGTGTGGCTAGGACCACCTCCTTGCCCCTGCCTGTTGGCTCCACCCTGTCCAACATGGTGGAGGTATGTTTACTGCCAGCTCTGCAAGCCATGCTCACCGCCCCAGCTCCAGGGACAGAGTGGGTGTATATCATCATTAAGCAACTAGTAGCAAGCTTCTCACAAACCCCATTTAAATGCTGGACTTCCCCAAAGAGCCAGAGTTAGTGCTGCCAGCATGAACCAGGAAGCTGTCTCTTAAAGAAGCTTTGTAGTTTTTGCTTCTGATGCTGAGCAAGGAAACCTCTTAAAGGAGCCGTGCCTCTGCTTGTTGCCAGCAAAATCTAACCATTTGTTATTTACCTGATATATTTATTAATGGTCCAGAAAAGAAAATGAGAACTGGAGTGAGAGGAGGTGTTGCTGTTATGCTGAGCAAACACATGTTAATTGTCAGAAAGTGCCACGTGCCCATGCTAAAAGGCAACCTCCTGGGGGGGTGGTCAGAGCCTTCCTCCTTGGCTAGCCCTTGGGCGGAGAGGTCAGATGCTGCGAGGCAGCAGTTTTGTGCCGTGGCGCTCAGTCTGGCTTTGCCTTCCTCAGTTTTCATTAGTCAGTGTCTGCGTCTGAGCAGTACAGGTGGATCTGGAGGCATCCATGTCCTTGTGACACCTTGGCAAGGCCACTCTCACCTTCCTCCCTGGGCTCACGTCCCTCGCCCCAGAACTCTCTGTTCTTGCTGGCCTCCTCTCTTGTCCCACCTCTAGTCCTCCTGGAAAAAGACCTCTGTAGCCTCTGGGATCGCCCTCTTGTCCCTGACCTGACGTGGGAGCTCAGCTTGCTACCTTGAGAGGCCCAGAACACCAGTGGCTATATTTTCGAGATCACAGAATCTATTGCCTCAGTAAATCTCTGACTCTGGAGGAGGGTTTGAGCTGCAGAAGAAAAACAAAAGCAACTGAAATACTGGCCTTGGTGAAGGTGGCCACCTGAATTTCTCCAGTCAAGTGTGGTCCTTGGGGCATTTCCACCGAGGGGTTATGCTGAAGAAGAAGGACAAACTGACCCAGGGCAGTTTGTCCTCAGAAGTGGCCTCTCCCTCTCTGGAGGCCTTTCTTCTTTTCTGTGTTTTTGTTTATTTGTCTTCATTTGTACTTTTATCAGGAGAATACATTTAAAAAAATAAAAACTGTCAAAAACAGATCCTGCCCCCACTTCAGTTTCTCTTCTCAACATAGAAGGCCTCTTTCCTTTTCCTCAGCCATCTCTTCTGTATTTTCCTTCTGTCTCTAAATAACAAGTTTATACTTCTAGCACTTGTTTTATTATTATTGTATTAATTTGGACTTTGCTTGTCATTGTCATTTTAAGAATTTCTTGCTATAGGAGACGAAGTTTGGAAGTCTTACCCTGTCCTGCAAGCACCCTCGTTAGTTCTTCATCCACCCTTCAGTGTGCCTGTGTCTCTATCTAGATAAATCACCACCCATTATTCACATTATTACTGTGCAGCGTACTTGTAGCTGACCCAGGTACCCAGCTAGCATGCCATTGATTGCCTTTGCCTTCCTGGATTTCCAGTTGGCCAGTGCCTTTCCCTGCCTTGCCCTGTGTCTTCTGATCTTTCTTGTGCTGAGAATGCCTGTCATTTTTCTTTTATGGGCCCAGATTCAATCTCTTTTTCTTCTTTCTTTTTTTCTTTCCTTCTTTCTTTAATACCACCTACGTTTGTGTCTCAAAAAAAGCCAACCACACCAGCCCTGTGTTTCCTTTTAGTAATGTTTTCATTCTCGTTATAGATAATGTTTGAGAAGAGTTTTAGATTTACAGAAAAGCTGAGGTGAGGGGACGCCCACACTCCCTTCCACCCTACAAGCAGTTTTAACTATTAGTAACATGTTACAGTGGCCAACCCCATACCCGGTTAGCTGAAGTCAAAGTTTATTTACACTCCTTGAGTCTTCTTGTCTCTTCTGTCCAGGATGCATTATTACACTGAGCTGCCCTGTGCTTTAAGGCTCCCCTGGGCTGTGGCATTTTTCTGAGGTTTTCCTGGGTTGTGATGACCTTGACAGTTGTCATGAGTGCTGGTCATGTGCTTTGTGGGATTTTGGAATTTCTTGGATGTCTTTCTCAATATAAACGGTAATGTTTATGGTCATTCCAAGGAAGGACACAGACACATGGGCTTCTGGCTGTCAGCATGGTTTATCTGATGTTGGCTCTGATCACACCTGGTTGAGGCAATGTCTGTCGATCTCTCTGTAGAGTTTCCCGCTCCATTCTTGAGGAGAACTGCCAAAGATCTGCCAGAGCTGTGGCCTCCCATGCAGTGCAGTTTTCTGACTTTCCTCATCCCCACCCGAATGGCTGCCTGACTGCTCACTTCATATTCGGTTCTCAGTGCCCCTCCATGTTGTTGATCAAATTTATTCCAATTTGGGCCACGGGGCACCCTTCCCGTTTTCACATGTTCCCCTCTGAGTCTGCTTTCTCTCGTTCTTTTGGTCTGGGCTCTGGTTTGGTTTTGGTTTATCATGACTCCTTGGCACTACGTCAGTCCAGTTCATCTCGTCTTTCTTGCCCCGGCTCCAGACCAGCCGTTTCCCCCAGAAAGCCTTTTCCCCTTCTTGGAGAGTCATGCTAAAAATAAAATTGGGGTAGTAAGTGTGCTGCTTTTGGAGTGTCTTCTCTTTCAGACCCTCTAGGTGGACAGAGAAAAGCATGTTTTCATTTAAATTTTTTATTACATTATTTATTCATTTATTTTGTGTGCATATGCGTATGGGCACGTGTGCTACAACATGTTTGGAGGTCAGATGACAACTTTGGGGACCAATCGGTTCTCTATTTCTACTCTAGGTTCCCTGAATCGTACTCGGGTCATCAGACTTGGTGACAGGTGCCTCTAACTTTTCATTTTTTAATATTTGATCTTTGTCTCTGTGAGTTAGAAATCAGCCTGAGAAGAGAGTTCCAGGACAACTGGAACTATTATACAAAGAAATCCTGTCTCAGAAGAAAAAATTATCTTTGTCCATTTAGACATTAGAGGAGGAGAAACCTATTTTCCTCACAGCTTTGAGACTACTTTTATACCTTACCAAGTTTTAGTCCAGTCAGAATCCATTTGTGTTCACTCCACTGGCCTTTGCCTGTTCCTGCCCCATGCTGTGCTAAATATTAAGGCTTTATAAACACAGGAATAGGTGCCTTCTTGCTGACTTTGTTTTTCAAAGTTTTACTGACTTGAAGAAAGGTCATTTGGCAGTGGAAATACTTCCTTAAACGTATTCTCTCCTTACTGGTGGAGGCCCACCTGACTTGACTCTGTGAGAATTAAGCTCTACACTTGGCCCCAAGCCTCTTGCTCACTCGAAAACCTGCTGAGGACAGCTAGTGCCCCTGCCATCCTGAAAATGGCTTCAGCACAACTGGAATCTTTCTTTTGTTTCATAAAAGATTTGTTTGTAATTTATGTGTATGAGTGTTTGCCTGCATGTGTGCTTATGTGCACCATGTGTGTGCAGTGCCCTCAGAGGCCAGAAGAGGGTCCTGGATCCCCCAGAGCTGGAACTATAGATGGTTGTAAGTGGTCATGTGGTGGGAACTGATCCCAGGCCCTCTGCAAGTGAAGCAAATGCTCTTAACCACTGAGTCATTGCTCCAGCTCCACTATCGGCATCCTTGACCTCAAGAGGAAGTGACCTCTCAGAGCATGACAGAGAGAAGTATGGGAAGCTCATTGTCAGATGTATCTGGTTGAGAGGCATTATTTTCCAGATTAATATACCATGGACTATTCTTAAGTGTTTTCTAGAAATTTTCTGTGACTTCCAAATATTCCCAAGAGAATGAACGTGCTTTACTGGGACAGCTTGGGCTCACGAGGCCTGGCCCTCCTCTTCTGCCACATCCCTAAAGCTATGTGGAGAAATAAACAGAAACAGCCAGCATTCCTTTTGTTTCTTTGGCTGGATAGCCTGGGCCCCAAAGGGTTGCTACCTCTGGCAGCTCCTCACATCCCTGTTCACGCTATGAGGGTTCCAAGGCAGCCTTTTTAACTTCATTAACCAGGTAAAAAAATGTCTAGAGTACCTGTAATTTTCTAATACAAGCACCAACCATATCTGTGTGGACCATGAACAGAAATCCTACGTGCAGGCCTAGCTCATGCACGCCTTACCTGTGTCTGGGGGAAAGCTGGGTTGGAGGCCGAGAGCCACTAGCTGGGGCCCAGAGATGAAGAGAGAAGCTCTCTCCTCCCAGAGTTCCGCTGTAAGGCAGCCCGGTAGCTCAGCCCAGTTCTGTCCCTAAGGACAAGAGTGCTCCAGCAGGAAAGGAGGCCTCTTTCTCGGGCTAGGCCAGGAAGGAGCAGCTCAAAATGTCCAGATGGTCACTGAACTGAAAACTGACCTTGTGACCCATTGCTGAGACCCAATGAGAATTTGTGATCTTGTCCCTGGGCCTGGATTTATTTTTGCACCCTTGTCCTGATGGAAGAAAACTCTCATCCTGGTTTTTTAGGTATCGTTTCCTTCCATGGCTAGTGGGATATTTGGGGCATCAGGCTCTTTTGGGTGCTAACTTGTTTTTGTCATCTTTTCTTGAGGGCATGACCTTCCTATTAAGGCACCCAAATGCAGCCACTGAACACAGTGACTGTGGCTCACACACTCCCGTGGGGCCCAGACAGACCTGTTGGTCCAGCAAGCAGGGTCGCATGAGCCTGACTCCATGTATGGGCAGCAGCCTAGGGCTTTGTAACCAGACCTGAAGGATACAGGAGAGTTCCAGCCGCCTCAGCAGCTGATGTCTGGAGATCAATTAGAGATAATGGCTCTGTGTGGACCAGAGAAGCCGTGGCCAAGCTTTTTCCTGGTTGTACTGTGTTTACATCATTAACAAGCTCACTCTCTTTTGAGGTTGGATTTGTGCTGGAAGCTTTGTTTAATGCAGAGGGACCACTGTGGACCCTAGGCGGGCTGGTAGCTCTGCCACCCCCATTCAGATGGAGAGAGTGTCCCCCAGACCCCTCCCCCAATGATACTGCCACTGTTGTGTGTGCTGCAGCTGAGGAAATCGCTTCCTTAATTCACTCCGAAGTCATTTGTTCGTAATAAGTGCTGGGAGCCACTGAACACCAGGAATCTGGCAGTGATGAGCACAGAGAACCTGTCCACCCTCCACACTTACAGGCTGTGGAGATGATAAATAAGTCAGGAAGAGAAAACAGGAAAGGGCAAGGTGTTTGGGGCAGAGAGTTCAAATGGAGTAAGAGGATATGCTTCCAAGAAGAGAGCTCTGAAGAGGTGTGAGCCGAGCTCTGACTGCTGAGAACCAGCCAGTCCTCTGGGCTTCCTGCAGAGGAAAGAGCAGGTACAAAGGCCCTGGGGTGGAACGGAGGGAATGAAGAGAGGAGGAACAGCCTGCAAAGACAGCTCTTGAAGGGCTTGCCAGCTGGATACACAGTTTGCTGTATGCCGCATGCTGCTACCTGAGCAGAGCAGGACTTGACCAGCCAGGTATGATAGCAAGTGAAGGTCTCTATCTAGTGGCTCAGGTTTGCAGCATGGCTGCCTCACTTTCCCTTCTGAGGGCGGAAGTTTCCCTGTCCTAGGAGGAGCAGCAGGACTGGTGTCCACCGTGGAGCCCCTTTCCCAAGGGAAGTGGGGTGGTGGAGTCTAGAGCCTTGCAGGCTGGCATCACACAGATGTGTCACTGGCAAATCCGGGCAAGGCCCAAAGCCCACCCACCTGGCCCTAACCTCCACCACTTTTCCCACCTCCCTGCTGCTCCCCAATAGCAGGACGCAGAGATCCTTAAGTTAGGGGGCTGAAGACAGTTGGAGAGAAGGATCCAGTCACCACAGACTCCTCAAGAGCACAAGTAACACTGCGGGCCTCACCACCTGAGGTCAGTTAAAATGGTTGTATCACACTGCCCAGCTAGAACCATGCTGAGGAAGCTGTTTTCCTTCCCAGGGCATCTGCAAGTTAAGGCCCTTTGCATGTCTCTCTGACCTCACAACACAGGATAAGCAGGAGGTACTTGGCTCTGAATACTGTCTCAGAGTAGTCCTTCTCTGGGGAGAAGGAACATGGCGGTTGGCTTCCTGGCTGTCCAGTCTGTCCCCAGATAGGAGCCCTATGACTCAGTCAGGAATACTAGCAGCCTGTGGAACGAGTGTTAAGTGGAGGGATGGAGGTCCTGCTGTGAGGTCTGCAGTGCCTGGTTAGTGTCTGGACCATGTTGGCTTTGCTATCTTATCCCATCCATGGTGAGAGGAGGGTGGAGCAAGGCTAGTTCAGCAAAAACAAAAGTTTTCTCAGAAGGCTGCGGATTCATATTGCTGCCTTTCTAGGCCAAACTCCAGACATGTTGCTGCCTCTATAGGTAGAAGGGAAGCTTCAAAAGAGAGAACTCTTATTTTTTATTCTATGTAACCGGGAAAGATTGTGAAGTTCCCACGTAAGCTAGATTCTGCTATGGGACCTGCCATGGCCTGGGTCCCTTCATCTGAACTTGGCATTGCCTTTGGATAGTAAGATGGTTCTGACTGGGGCAGGATAGAAAAAGGAAAGGAAACGGGGGTAGGATCAGGAGATGAGGAGAAAGCAGGAGCACCAGAAGTCTGCTTTTCATGCAGAAGACTGAGGCTTCACTTCAGAGCACCTGAGTAACCTGCAAAGTCAGGTCAGTGGAAGCACACATCCCTGCATCCTAACACTATTGTTTCCCGAGGAGGGGGAGGAGTAGAGGAAGGAAAAGAGACATTAGGGTAGGGTCAGGCTGAGGTCATCAGGGCTCCAGTACCTCAGCTTCACCGGACAGGCCCAGGTCTGCCAATCTACCATGGTCCTTGTGCGTACTGTGTGCTGGCCTGTGACTGTCCTCACTCAGTTGGCGAGGCTTAGCGTCCACAGGCCTTTTGGCTCAGGAGCCCTATTCTGACAGCGCTTGCCATGCGTCCGACAGACCCACGCTGCCCCTTGCTTCCAGCTCTGTGACTGTTCTGCCCCATGGCTCTGCTCACCTAGTCTCTCAAAGTCTCCAGCCTTCCTGTGATTGTTCGTGATTATCACCCCCTTTGCTTGGTGACTGTACAACTAGCCTGGGTGGCAGGATTGGTTCCAGAGTGCTCTGGATCACTAGGACATGGCAGCTGGCTTGGCTTGTTGCCTTTCTCAAGCTTTCAGTGGATGCACCTTGTCCATACCAACCTATATGGCAGACAAGTATGGAGAGACAACTCAGAGTTTCATACCCTTCCCACTTCCTATAACCAATATCTAGAGCAAGAAACAACATTGTCTAAATCCCAAAGACCCCTGTGTCCCTCCTACTCACTGCCACAAGCAAAGGTGACCACTGTTGTGACTTTTAATAGCACAGTTTGGGTTTTGCAGCTGCAACATGTGCTCTCGCACGCAGGCCTGTGAGCATCACCATACACAGCGTCACTACCGAGCAACAATAGGCAACTGTCATTCTCCTGCCCGGCTAGGGTGGCATCGGTTTGGTTTTCTTGTAAAGACAGGGTCTCAGCATGTATCCCTGCCTCCCGAGCACTAAGACTGAAGGATTCCCACCATGCGGTGGCTAAGGTGTGCTCTTCAGGGGCCATCTGTCTGTACACCCAAAGAAGTGGACACTCTAGGGTAGATAGCCTTGGTCTCCTGGTAAAGCCTCTCCCAAGAGGCCAGGGAAGAAGGGAGGAGAGGCCTGGGCACTCCACTCATTTCCTCAGAGTCCCAGCATGTGGCCTGCGTTCAGTACCAAGCCAACTCTACTGGAGTGAGGGCCATGGAGTCTGAGCAAGACCCTCGTAGAGCACAGTGTGTAGCATGATGTGAGCACTCTGCCTCCATCCCTGAGCTTGCAGTCTGATGGGGAAAGAGGCATAATGAGGAAACCGTCAGCTCCATACTATATGACAAAATTGACAGGTATTTGCCTCTGGACAGGTTGTCACCTAAGAGCCAGTCTTGGCCCTCTTGAGTTCAGCAGAGTTCAGCAGGCTCCAGTGGATGGATTTTATTGGCAGTCTATGCATTTTCCTACCTAGCAATCCCTCTCCACCTGTGCATCCGTCAACACAGCTTACATGTCACCTTAGCAGAGACCTCCTGGATATGCCCCTTCCTTCTTCATAGCCACATAACTGTCAAGCTCAGATGGGATACACCTCCTACAAACAGCACCAGATCAAGAAGCCACATGGTCATCCGCTTAATGTCTTCCTTCCTGCTGGCCTGCAGGTACCCAGAGACAGACCTGCATCCTGCATCATCCCCTACTGTGTTACCTGCACTGGTCATGGTGCCTAGCACAGGTGAGGGGCTCTGAACATGCTTGTGGAAGGAGCACATACTTGAAAACATGCATGATCAGAGAGGCACAGAGGATTGCTCATGGATGAGGAGGGACAAAAGATGGTGACTCCGTCATAGCAGAGTTCCCAGAAAAGACAAGGACACCAGAACAGGAGCTGGGAGCTATAAAGGTTTTGCTAGGAGAGTGACAAAACCAGAGGGCACCTGATGGCATTTTAAATCAAGGCACTAGGGGGCTGGAAAGAGGGCTCAGTGGTTTAGAGCACTTGCTGTTCCTGTAGAGGACCTAGGTTCAATCTCCAGCAACCACTTGGTGGCTCGAAACCATCTGACTCCAGTTCTAAGGAGTTTGCCCTCTTTTGACCGGATCCAGGCACAGGCACAGTACACATACATACACACAGGTAAAAAACTCTTACACATAAATCTTTTTTTTTTTTTAAAGGTGCTTTTGTAAAGGAGAATAATGGCCAGTGACCATGGCTTTCGGGGCCGCATTTCCCCCAGTCAGGCTCCTTTGGTGTGTTCACAAGGGAAAACCAACAGAGCAGGGAGGCACGATGGAGTGTGACTTCTAGATTTCAACTGAGGGCCTGAGCTGGCTGGGAGGTTGCAGCTAGCCAAACTGACTACTGGGAAGAGTGAATGGATTAACTGAGCTACTCCTCCACCCCAGTAGTAATACAGAGTTGTGTAAACTGGAGACACCACCCCCTCCTCACCATCCTAGAAAAGATACTTTTCAGGACCCTTCTCCCCACCTGGGAGGCTCTTCTCTTCTTCATGACAGTGCTGTGCCCAGGGTGTCCCCAGTCTGGGTTACTCCCCTCTGTGATGCAGGCAGAGAGTTTATGGGATTGAGGTGCAATGCTGGCCTTATCAAATATTTTTAACAAGTTTTTAAATTATCTTTTTTTATAATTTAATTTGTATTTTATGTATATTGGTGTTTTACCTGCATGTATGTCTGTGTGAGGGTGTCAGGTTCCTTGGAACTGGAGTTATAGACAGTTGTGAGCCCCATGTGGGTGCTGAGAATTGAACCCGAGTCCTCTGGAAGAGCAGCCGGTGCTCTTTAAGTATTGAGCCATCTTAGCCGGGCGGTGGTGGCGCACGCCTTTAATCCCAGCACTCGGGAGGCAGAGGCAGGCGGATCTCTGTGAGTTCGAGACCAGCCTGGTCTACAAGAGCTAGTTCCAGGACAGGCTCCACAACCACAGAGAAACCCTGTCTCGAAAAACCAAAAAAAAAAAAAAAAAAAAAAAGTATTGAGCCATCTCTCCAACCCCTCACCAGATATTAACAGATCCCTCTTAAAAAATATTTATTTTTATTTTATGTGTATGTGTAAATGCTTGTCTGAAGGTTTGTACCATGTGTGTGTCTGGTGCCTGAGGAGGTGAGAAAAAGGTTTGAAATTGGATTTACAGGTGATCATGAGCCACCATGTGAGACTCTGGGGAGGTGGATGGGGGGGCCTTGAATACGAATGAGACCATTTAGAAATAAAAGCAAATTGGGCTGGGTTTGTAGCCCAGTTGGTAGAGTGCTTGCATAGGTTACACAAAGCTCCAGGCTCGTAAGTGCTATACTCCCAGCACCCAGGGGAATCCAAAGTTTAGGGGTTATCCTTCCAGCTAAATACTGAGTTCAGGCCTATCTCAAAAACAAAAAAGCAAACTGAACATCTACTTCAGTAATTGTGTGGAGATAAATTTAAAATAGATTTTCAAAAAGAGACTTCAGACGAATTATAATAAAATCACTGAAAATTTGTGAATAAAACCTGGTGAAGAGAAAACCCCAACTAAACCTGATTTTAAGATTGTAAAATTTTCTTACATAAATAAACAAACATACAATCACCAAAAATTAAAAGGCAGTAGAAGGGAACCAGGCAGTGGTGGCTCACATCTTTAGAGGCAGACAACCTCTGTGAGTTGGAGGCCAGTCTGATCTAGAGTGAGTTTCAGGACAGCCAAGGCTGCACAGAGAGACTCTGTCTCAAAAACAAAACAAAACAAACAAACAAACAAACAAAACCCAAGCAAGCAAAAACAAAACAAACAAAAAAAGCATGTACAAATACATGAATGTACGTGTGTTCACAAAGTCATCCTTTAGCGGTCACTACCTTACTCCCTTGAGACAGGGTCTCTCGCTATACCTGGAGCTTGCTGTTTTGTGGACAGGCTGGTATTTCCAGTTCCTTCCTCTAGTTCTGAGACTACAGGCATGTGTACAGCCATGTCTGGCTTTTTATGTGGATACTGGAGAGCCAAACTCAAATCCTCATGCTTGTATAAGTACTTGTTTTAGGATTACTATTGCTGTAATGAGACACCATGACCAAAAATAATTTGGGGAGGAAGGAGTTTATTCTGCTTGTACTTCCAGGTAACAGTCCATCACTGAAGGAAGTCAAGGCAGTAAGTCAAATAGGGCAGGAACCTGGAGGAAGGAGGGATGCAGAGGCCATGGGGCCGTGCTGCTTACAGGCTTGCTCCACACGGCTCACTTACCTTGCCTGCTTACTTTCTTCTTTCTTTTCCTTCTTTCCTTCTTTCCTTCCTTCCTTCCTTCCTTCTTTTTTTTTTTTTTTTTCTTCAAGACAAAGTTTCTCTTTGTAGCCCTGGTTGTCCCAGAACCTGATCTGTAGACCAGGTTGGCCTCGAATTTACAGAGATCCACCTGTCTCTGCCTCCCAAGTACTGGGATTAAAGGTGTGAGTCATGGCCTTTTGTTGACTAAGCCTGCTTTCTTAAAGAACCCAGGACCATCATCCCAGAGATGGCCCCAGCCACAATGAGCTGGGCTCTGCCCCATGGATAACTATTTAAGAAAATGCCCCACAGGCTTGCATAAAGCTTGATCTTACAGAGGCATTTTTTTCAATTATAGATCCCTCCCCTCAGATGACTTACTAGCTTGTGTCAAGTTGACATAAAATTAGCCAGCACAGCACATTTATCCACTGAGCCATCTACTCAATTCTTCATTTTTCTTTATTTTTTTAAGCAACAACAACAACAACAACAAAAACATTTATTTTGGGGCATGCATACCACATTACTTGGGTGTGGAAGTTGAGGACAATGTGTGAATTCTCAACTTTTGACTGTGTGGATTCAGGGGATTGAACCCAGGTCAACAAGCTTGAAAACAGCACCCTTACCACTGGGTCATTTTGCCAGCTCCCTCCACACACATTCCTTATGGAGTGACACGTGGTCCAGGCTGGCCTTGAACTCACCACATAGGTAGTAATGACCCTGAACTCTTGATCTTACTGCTTTACCTCCTGAGTGCTGGATTGTAGACATGCCCAGTTACTACAGTGCTAGAGATGGAACTCAAGACCTTCTGTATGCTAGATAAGTACTCTACCAACTGAGCTGTATCCTTAGCCCTAGAACACTTTCTGCCAACTTCTGGGTTGAACATACTATATGATGCTCACTTTGTAGTTGGAGAAAGGAGGCCTATAGAGGCTGGAGCCTGGTGCCAACATTTGTGTGCTGTTAGAGCTTGAATTGGTCCCATTAGGCTAAATCTTTTCTTTTAGTTCATTTTGAGGTACTTGGGATGAGAACCCAGTCACATACTTCGTTAGGCCAGTGTCTCCCAAAGATCTGTGCTCCAGTCTTAGCTGGACCTCCTGTATTCTATTTACCCTCCTGCTGCCCCTTTTATAACATTCAAATCCTGTGTGCCCTGATCTGGAAACTTAACTGAGCTTGTAACACCTCAGCAGGCCAAATGAAAGTCCATGCCTCTCAGCTGTGTCCAGGCTCAGCACACTTGGCCCTCTGACCCCATATGACCCTGCTATCTCATTTCCCATCATTATCATTATCACCATTAATACCCCAGCAATGCTTAGACACGCATGGGCAGCCTGGTGTGGCGGTTCTCCAGTTGTCCCCGTCCTGGGCAGTGCTAGTTGCTTGTGTTACTGTCATACCCAGGCTCCACAGTCTTCCTTTATGCAGTTTTTTGGGCCTTCCTCTTCACCTTATCACATGTAGTCCTCCAAGCAGTGCTATCTTCCGTCATTCCTTCTCATAACATGGCCGAAGTATCTCAAGCCGTATCCTGTAGTTTATTTCCTTCTGTAGATGGAGGTGTTTCTTTTTTTTTTTTGTTTCTTTTTTTTTTAATATTTATTTATTTATTATGTATACAATATTCTGTCTGTGTGTATGCCTGCAGGCCAGAAGAGGGCACCAGACCTCATTACAGATGGTTCAATTCCCATGTGGTTGCTGGGAATTGAACTCAGGACCTATGGAAGAGCAGGCAATGCTCTTAACATCTGAGCCATCTCTCCAGCCCGATGGAGGTGTTTCTTTTCTTTCTTTCTCTCTTTCTTTCTTCCTTTCTTTCTTTTTTTTTATTTATTTCATGTGCATTGGTATAACGATGTCAGATTCTCTGGAACTGGAGTTACAGACAGCTGCAAGCTGCTATGTGGGTGCTGGGAATTGAACCCAGGTCCTCTGGAAGAGCAGTCAGTGCTCTTAACCCCTGAGCCATCTCGCCAGCCCCTGGAGGTGTTTCTTAATGTCATTGTTGTGCAGCCTGTCTCTTCGTGTGACACCTAGAATCCTTCTGATACACGCCATCTCAAACACATTCAGCCGCTGTTCTAAGGAGCCTTTCATTGTCCAGGTTTCAGAGTTGTAAAGAAGGCAGCTCAAGACAAGTGTCTCATAGACTTGTAATTTTATTGTTATGTCTCTTGTTGACCAAACCTTTCCTAGTGCCTGAATTGCAGCCCTCGCTGTCTCGCCTCCCACCCTCCCTTAATCCCTCCTGCTGAAGTAACACTCATCACCCTTGTGCTCCTAGAACTTTTCTATCACTTGCCAAGTCTGCCGGAAAGACCATGCCTCAAGGTCTTCCCCCAGTTGCCAATTTTAGCTGTCTAGGGTCAGGAGCATGCTGGTCTACTCCTTGAGAGCACGTGACCCTCCTCCCAGCCCGTCTTCTCCCTTTCCTCTGTCCTCACTTTCTGCCTCTCCCTCCACCTGTACCCTTAAGTCCAAGGTCCAGCTGGAACCCATGTTGCCTTTAGCTGGTATTTTTCCTTAGTCTCATCATCTATAGCAGTTAAATGTATGACAATAAGTGGTTTGGTTGGTTGGTTTTTTTTTGTTGTTGTTGTTGTTGTTTTGGTTTTGGGGGGAAATTTTTTTTGTTTTTGTTTGGTTTTTTTTGACATAAAGTTTCTCTGTGCACCAATCCTAGTTGTACTTGAACTCCATTAGTAGACCAGGCTGCAGGCTGGCCGCAAATTCAAGAGATCTGCCTACCCCTGCCTCCCGAGTATTGAGTACTAAGTACCAGGATTAAAGGATTTTGCTACAGCTAGTGCCACACCTGCTACCCTATTTTTGTTTGCTGTTTTTATTTTGACTTTTGGGATAGCATCTTGATGTGCAGACCAGACTGGCCTCAAACTTGTAATGATGCTCCTGCCCTGCTTCCTGTAACTAGCATTGCAGGCATGAACCACAGCCCCCACTCGTGGTTGTTTTTGAAAAGTCCAGGACTATTTGTCTGTGAAGAGTGATCTTTCTGGATTTCTTCAGATTCAAACATTTTTGTGGGGAGGGACCTAGCACGGAGAATAAGCAGCATAGAAGCTGTTTTCCTACTAACTACCTCAAAAGGTGCACTGAATCAGGTCAGGTGACAGCCTTTTTTTGACAGCTGACTTGATGGCATAGTTCAGAGGTGATTGCTCCATCACCCTAGTAGGCAGGTACTGTCCTTCTGTTATTAAGAGGTAATTTGTGGTGATAAATGACTTTTCAGTGCTCTCACAGAGTCCACTCTGGTTGAACTAAGTTCCTGTCCTTCCTCATGTCCCCTGGCCAGGCTCATAAAAGATTCTTGTAGGTGCTCCTAAGAGCATCTGCCTCTAGCATCTGTTTCCAAACGTGCCTACTGCTGAGCCTGGAGTAATGGCGACATGAGGGCAGTAAGGAATAAGGACCAGGTTTTGTTGCTGTTTTTCTTGCTATGGAACCCTCCCCCACATTGGGAGCCACACTATGGCCTCTTTAAGGTCAGAGGGAACTGGTCAGAGGGACAAGGACACTGAAAACCACCAGCTCAAGGTTCCTTGAGGAGGGGCAGCCCCTGTGTAGACAATGCTTGGGAGGCTCCTGGCATCCAGAAGTGCTTCCCAGCCAGCCAATGTGTCTGTGGGCCATGGGGCTTCGGTGTTGTGTTTGGAGGATGGTAAATGAGTGCACACTGGTGTCTGCAGGGACAATCCTACCGTCCTTAGCTGCACTGTGCTCACCGATGAGTCTGAGGAGAGGGGGGTTATCTGGGTTCAGTTTCACCTTTGAACTTCAGCTGCTTTGGGCTTTATATTTCAAGCCCAGATGTCCACCACTGCTGTGAAATTGTGACTCAGGCCAGGCGAGGTCAAAGGTCTTAAGAAATGTGTTGGAAAGAGGCAGGAAATCCTGAGCCCGAATTATCTCATTCAGAGCAACGAAGGACAGCTTCCATGTTGGAAATGCCCACATTGCCCAGATGGACTGAACAGAGTTGTGACCCTAGATACCTACACCCAAAAAGATGGGAAGTAAAGGTCTAAGAGAGAAAGTGGGAAAAGTGAATTGGTGAATTGATTTGAGAACACAGTTGATTTCAGGAGTAAAAGGCGCTAATGAGTAACACGCCTAAATCCTTTTTTTTTTTAAAGCGTGAGTTTCATATTGACAGTAAGATCTTTAGCATGTGCAGAATGAAGTCTGTGTGTTGTTAATTTGAAGTGTTGTCATCTTTTCTAATCCGTGAACAGGGAGCTCCGAACCTGTGACTGTAATTACAGATCAAACCTGTAGAGGGAGTCTTGTCTATCATAGTGTTCACAATGCAAAGCTTTCAGAGGAAGAAAGAAAAGGGCTTTTTAAAGAAAAGTTGGAGGGTTAAAGGCAGTCTGTTTCAAAATTGCAAACAATCGTGGTGGCTGTCTCGTTTGCTCTCCTCTGCTGGCTCCACTGTGAATGAGTTGTAGCGTAAAGGAATCCGTAGAAATTGTCCTTCCTCCTCATAGGAACCAGGAGGAGGGCTCGTTATTGGGTTTCTTTTGGGGGGCGGGGCATCTCCCTACAGAATTTCATGTACGTCTCTATCCTTGTTAAAGCTCAGCTTTATTCGAGGTCCATGTTTTCTAACCTGGCCTTTGGACTTGGTGGTAGAGAGTTCGGGGGGCGTTTGCCCTAACCCATTTTTTTCTCTGTCGATGTTTTAATTCTGCCGTAAGGAGACTACCTTGTTAGGTCGCCGGTGATTCTGAGGTTGCCCGGAGATTTAGGGTACCCCTCTAGCCACCTCGTGCCGCCCCATTCTGTCTTCTCCTGATGTCAAGACGGAAGGTGTATTTGCCCCGAGGAGGACCTCACCTTGGGTCGGCGTGCGTCTTCCCTTTTCTTGCGGAGTCCCTGCGGACTGCGCGCTCCCAGGTCTGGGCAACAGTCTTGATATTATGCTATGACTTTACTACGGTAGCCAGCGCGCAGTAAGGAGCCGGCACCGTGTGGTCTGCTGGAGCACAATGACCCGAGGAGTGGGGCGGGGGCTCTCAAAGGGAGCCGGCAGCGAGCGGGCGGCGGGCGCTCCGGGTCGCCGGAATGTTTGGGTCGAACAGGTGAGCGCAGTCTGGACACTGGAGCTGGCGGCGGGGCGGAGAGGAGGGGTGCAGGGGCGGGTGCAAACTAAGTGGTGGGAAAGAGACAAAGGAAGAGTGAGAAGCGAGATGGTACAGCAGAATAGAAAGGAGGCGAGGGGAAGGGAGGGGAGGAGGCGGCCCGTGGATAGGGTGCCCAGGAGCTCAAGCTTGAACTTGATCGAGAAAAGGGGGCCCTGCGGTGTGGGCGGGGGCCCGACCGAGAGTAGGCCACGTGCCTGGCTTTTCCTTGTTAGGGTCCTACTAAGACCTCCTAGGTAGGGCTGAGCCCGCGGGTCCCGCTGCCTTGCCCGACAAACACCCGCGGTGCCCGGGATTGAGAGACACCTAGGGTCGAGGGCTGTGTAGAGGCCCCACGGCACCAAGAGTTCCCGACGATACCTCCCTTAGTCACTTTCTTTGGGGCAAGTCTCCCTCTCCTGGCCTGAACGCAGACAGTTTGCAGGGTACGCCCCCACCCCGCCCCAAGATTTGAAGTCCGCAGCCTCTGGGAGATAGGGTCGAGCCCAGTTTCCATTGCCTCCTTTCCGGGGCTTCACGCCCCCAGGGATCTTCCTCCAAGCTCTTCTTCCTTAAGAGCTCTGTCCAGTAGCGCACGGCAGCGCGTCCAGCGCACCCCGGTCCTCATACCTGGCCAAGCACCCCGCCTTCCTCCTTCTCTCCCCCCCACTCTCCTTTCTCCTCTCCCCTCTCCCTGGGTGCCTCCTTTTCCTCTCTTTCCCCCTCCCCCCCCATGCCCACTCCTCCCTCTCTCCCGCCCCTCCACCTCCACCTCCTCCTCCTGCTGCTCCTCCTACTCCCCCTGAGTGCGTCCTCCGGCGCTCCCCTCCCCCCGGCCCCCGCCCCGTGCCCGGTCCCGCCCCCTCCCCCGCCTCCCCGTGCCCGGTGCCCCCCTCCCCCTTCCTCCCGGGCCGCGGCGCCACCGCCGCCGCTCGCCTGGGCCCTCCCCCTGGCCACCCCCGCCCCCGGGCCGGGCAGTGACGCGCCGCAGCGGTGCCAGCCCCTCTCCCCGGGCGGCCGCGGCGGCAGCAGCAGCAGCAGTAGCAGCAGCAGCAGCAGCAGCTGGAGCGGTGGGGCTGTCACCGCCTCCTGCCCGGTTCACTCCCAGAGCCAGACCGCCGGTCTGCGCCTCGCCGCCCGCCCAGGTACAGAGTCCTGGGGGACCCCGCGACTGAACTGGTCCTGGGCCCTCGGCTGCCGCCCCCTCCTCCTGCTCTGCCGCTGGCCGTTGAGCTGCGGTTAGGGGAGCTGTGGGGTTCGAGGAGGGGGACTCACGGGGAGCTTCCTGCGCCGGGAGAGCTGCTGGCCCTGGGTGGAGTGGGCTGGGGCTGGGGGCCGGCGAGTGTGCCCGAGTGCGGGGAGGGGCGGAGGCTGCGCTCCTGGGCCTGCGGGGCGCTGGAGAGGTGCGTCTAGCTTCAAGTGCCCGGAGCTGCCGGGCGCACCCCACTCCTGGCCGTGCGCGCCGCCGGTCCTGGGGGGCGGTGATTGTGTGCGCCGCGCCGCGGTATTGTGCCGCGGCCACGCCGTTTGCAGCGGGCTCCGCACCGCGTCCCCGGGAGGAAGACGTTCGCGGACAGCGGGGCGGGGGCCAGGCTCGGGTGGCCGCTGCCTCCGGGAGAAAGGAAGTGGACTGTGTTTGGGGATGTGGGGACGGGAAGCGTACAGTGGCAGGGAGGGGCTCCTTGCCAAGGCGCTGGGAGTTGAGACGCGGTTTGCACAGTTGAGCCCACTTTGGCAGGCTCCAGTCGCTCCACCAGGGGATCGACAGCCCCTCTCATGTGCACCCTCGGAGAAGAAGCTAGGGTTCCGAAGACCCCTGGTGAAGGAACACACCACGCGGGGGCCTGCGGAGAGCGCGCGCAAGGGTTAAGGTGGATTTACACCTCCGCCCTCCTGCTGCTTGCCGCCCTTCACCTAGGGTTCCCGGGCAGGATACACGGGGGGGGGGGGGGGGGAGTGCAATTCGCCTTCCTATTCCGGCCTCTTGGGTTCAGAAGTGACCCTACTCTCTCTCAGAGCTGCGTTTGCGGGTAGTCTGGCCGCCTCTACCAGGCCGAGCTTCCTGGGGGAAGTTCTCATTAAGCCTCGCTAATTAGCATTATTCCCGGAGAAAGGTTAAGGTTAGACCGTCCTTTTCCTTACCGAGAGCCCCCTCCCTGCCATTCCCTTCTCCCTCCCCTCTCCCTCAGAGCACAAAAGCACAAAAAGAAAGTGTGAAGAGGCGCAGATCAATGGAGAAGCCACAAACCCATTAATTCAAATGGAACCCTTTCCCCCTCTGAAACATTGATTTTTCTTTCTGTCTGCTCTGAGGGGAGATGAATAACCTCCTGATTTCACCTGAAATGGTGTTTGGACTCTGATTTCCCCCTTTCTGAGGATTGTGGCCTGAAATAGATTCTCCCTTGAGATAAAGCCCTACTTATCCCAGAATCAGCTGGAAGCCCCCTCCCCCCACTGCACACTCCAGTGTTGGGCCTGGGGTGAGTGTTGGTGCTCTCCTCACTCCTGTGGGCAGAGCCTGTGATGGTGGAACCAGGTCCCTTGACCCCTAAAACGTGCCTGTTTCTCAGCTGTATGTTGGTGTGGGGGAAAGGGCCCATTGATGGCCCAGGCCCCAGTAGGTAGCTTAACCCCAGGTTGTAAATTACCCTTTCATTGGAAAGCCATTTGAGTCCAAATGTGTCTTTGAATGCAATCCAGGCTCCTCTGCCGGGCTGTGCTATAGAGTAGTCTCAAGGCAGCACCTCCTTCTGCTCTCTCTACCCCATTCAGCACCTTTCTACCAACCAGTGTCAAACAGCACCCCAGCCTTACCTTCCTGCTCAGAAGGCTAACTTTGAGGAGGAACCTCTTTCCCAGGGCCTCAGCCACCCTGGGGCAATGGGAAGCTGGTCCATCCCTAAATTGCTCAAGAACTTTTTAGTCTAGCTTGAGTCCTTTTCTTGGAAGGATAGACCTGGAGAGGGTTAGCTCAGAGTGCTTCCCCTCTGGCCATCCTTTTGGCTGGAAGAACCCAGTTTGCCCAAGAAACTCATGTGCCCATTGTTGGCAGGAGCTGGGGTATCAGTGAGGTCTCATAGTGAGGAATGCTGGGGAAACAGTCCGTTGCCTTTGCTTAGGAACAAAAGCCCATATACTAGGGAAGGTGTGGGAAATGCTCACTCTAGCATCCAGGCATGCACTATGGCAAGGACAGTGGAGCAAGCACATGGGTACATGAACATGGTTCTGACAGGTGCAGTGAGAGTCTGCGAGTCAGTGGGGGGAGGGGGAGGATGGAAGCCTCCTCACTCACTCCCCCCTCCCCCCAAGAATGTGTTTGTATGGCTGGCAAGCCAAGGTCTGTTAGCAAGAAGTAGAATTGTGTGCTGTGTCTCAGGAAAACCCATTACCTCTTCTGGTGGCCAGGTGGGCATTGATGGGGTACAGAATTTGACAACCGCCTTGGAAGCCCCAAGTGCTCAGGAGCTGACTCAGATCACCCTCCTGTTTCTTTCATGTAACAGTATCACAACATCACAACAGGGGCATGAACCTTTGCTTGCTCTGGATCCTGGGAGTTTTCAGTTTCCATTAGTAAGTGCCTAAGTGGTTAGGTTGGGGTCAAATGTGGTTCAGCACTTTCTTGGCATATTTGGAGTGATGAGCATAATGCTAACCCGAGCAGCTCCAAGGCTGAGCATTCCCTGACCTGGGGACCCAGAAGGCAGTGCCCAACACTGGACTGAGAAGCCACCTCCCACATCCTAATATATATGCTAGGTTGAGAGCTGGGGCTGGAGAACTGCCCACACTGGTATTCTTTCCTGCTGCCCAAAAACCTGGGGATGGTGGGGGAGGGGGCAGCCAGCCTGGAGTGCCTGTTTCCTGCCTGGCCTAGGAGCATCCTTGAACATCCCCACCCCCACCACGGTCTGAAACCCACACCCAGGGCTCCAGATCAGGCCTTATGGCCTCCACCAGCACTGAATTCTCGGTAAATCCTCCTCCCTTTCTTTCTCAAGTGAGTGGTTGAGATAGAGTTACAGCTCTGAGGAAAGGCCTGGAAAATACTGTAGGAGGCACGCCCCAGAATTCTGAGTCCTGGAAGATGCAAATGGTTCAGCTTCAGAGGCACCAGGAACCCAGTTCCAGAGAAGTTGACCCCAGTTGTAAAATAATCAGGTTACTGATAGCACCTGCCCATAGTTACAGCCATGGATACAGGCCTGCTTCCACTCTCCTCCGTATGTCTCCCGAATTCCCCTCCTCCGGGCTGCACAGTGGTTGGTGCTGCCAAGGCCTGCAGAGGAGGAAGGGCCTGGGCTAGCTGGGTGGGGAGAAATAGAGCTGGCTTCTGAATTTTGGACTGAAGATAAGAGGCTCAAGGGTTTAGTCAGCGCTTCTCTCTCTGCCCAGAGTGAAGACTCCAAGGTTGGGGGTGTGTCCCAAAGACTGGGTGCTACCCACCCTGCCTGGCCAACACAAGAGTTCCGCTTTTCAGAAGGTTAGTTGGCCCTAATGCCCTGTGACCCATGATGGCAAAAGCACTATGGTGCATGTTCTGATGAACTTTTACTGCCAGGTGGGCAAGGCCACAGACTTCAGGATGTAAAGGGCAAAGGCTAGGCTGGGGGATCTAGCCACAGCTCCCTGGCCAGTCACACATAATCTCAGGAGGGATTTTAGAAGCATGGCATATGTACTTTTATCTTCGGTGAAGTTATTTGAGAGGGAAAAATTAGTAGCCCCAATTCTCCTGAGATTTAAGAAGGGAGCAAGAAATGACCTACTTGTGACCTCATGGGGGAGCAGGGGAGTGTCTGGGGTCTTAGACACTCCCCGACCTGGGTTGACTGCCTGGCTGCCTCCCTTTCTTCCTCCCTGCACTCCCCCCCCCCCCCCCCCCCCGCCCCAGGTCCCTCTGGACTTGGGTGATGGGTCTGAACTGTGTGCTCTGGTAATTGCCTGTGTAATTAGCCGGCCTTCCCAGCCTCAGCTCAGGGGCAAATAGGTGAGTAGAGAGAGTCTGAGTCTGCTCCTCTGTGCTGGCTGCCTTTGCCCCATGAACAGTCTGGTTCTGCTACAGCAGGGCTTGCGGAAGGGTCTCTCCAGGTCAACCGTCAGTCTGGCCACGTCCACAGCTACAGCTTACTCAGTTCTGTTTGTTTTCTGGAAAGTTTAGGTTTAATAGGCTTGATTACTTAAAAAAAAAAAAAAGCCATAGCAGTCAGCGTTTGGATTTTCAAAATTCCCAGAGCCACCATTCACAGAGCAGCAGTTGGGGTGGCAGAAACCTGGGGGCTATGGAAAAGTCCCTGGGGAGGGAGCCACTGATGTTCAGTAACTATGCAGCGCCCCCCCCACCCCAGCTCTTTCCCATACTTGTAAATGAGCCAGAAGTTTTAGCTGATTCCTCTCCCTAAATGAAGTCTGAAGGTAGGAGACTCTCCTTAGCCATATAGATAGATCCCTAGGGCAACTCAGCACAAAGTAGATGTTCAGTAATGTGCACGCATAAAGCTCTGCACGCATGTGTGTGTGCACATGCCATCAAGCATATGTAGCCCCGCTGCCTTTGGGTATTATCTTGAGGCACTTTGTCATTAAGGAATCAGGCACTTTTGATCAAAGGGTGGAATGTGTAATTTCATGGCTCTGGGTGCAGACTGTCTGGATTCAGACCCCAGCTCTGCCCCTACGTTCTGTCACCCTGGATAGTTGGGGCAAGCATTTGAGGAGCTGTGTGACTAGACCTGGAGAGAGGCCTGCCCTGTGGGGCCTTATGGGGCCATTATGAGGAAATCTTAGGAAACCCTTGTCTCAGAGCCTGGAACCTGGCTTTTTCTTTCCAGGTGATTTCAATGTCAGTATGAAATGCAGTCCATCTGCTGGGCAGGGTGAGGTAGAGCGCATTTTCCTGAACAGTTCAGGTATCTAAGCAAGAGCAGCTTTAGCTCTTTTTTGTGGGATAGCTAGCAGCTGTAGCTAAGAGAAGCATGCAGCCTCTGGCCCTCCAGCCAGGGTCCCAGTTTTCATATGGCCCTCGTTCAAGAACTGCACAGTGGGACCAGAGCCCTTAATTGTCAGATTAATGCAACATCCTCATTAAACACCACATCCTGCCAGGCAGTTTAGTCAGTTCAACAAGTCTTGCTACCTCATGAGAAATTCAGAGAACAGGCAGCCTGGTCCCTACTCCTGGATGGCCCGAGAGCTTTCTGGGGTGATAGGATAGAGCCCCACAGCAGTTTTGTGCTGTGACGAGGCTGGTGGCACGGCATGCAGGTTGTGTAAGAAGAGGAGCTGTGGAGCATGGGCAGCGGCAGTCACTTTCTTCTCCATGGATGGGGAGTAGCAGGAAGGCCAGGAACAGGGTCTGCTCACAGCTGGATTTTCAACACTTAGCAAACGTGGCCCATAGTTGGTGCCCAGGGAATACTTGAGTGAATGAATGGGTTTAAATAGGTGTCTGCAGGATTCTGGAGGCTGAGACAGGAGGAGTCTAGACTACATAGGTAGCTCCTCTCTTTTGTTTTATATTGTGACAAGTTTTCTCTGTGTAACCCCTAAGTGTCAAAGAACTCAACTCTACAGACTAAGCTAGGCTAGCCTCGAACTTAGAGATCCTCCTGCCTGTGTAGGACCAACCTGCTCAAGTAGCTCCTGTTTCAGAAGATTAAAAAAAAAAAAAAAAAGTACTAGGAGATAGAATCACTTAATTCATGCATTCCCCACAGTGCTTTTGAGTTCTGCTTCTGCCTGTGAGAGGCCCAGGGAAGAAAGGGAAGAATCCCAGAGCCCACCTACCAGGCCAGGCCAGCAGGGGAGCACAGAATCCCTGCTCTGTGTCCTCGCTCCATACCTCCAAGAGACCTTTTCCTGTTAGACTCTTTGTGCAAAGAGAGCCTGTTGAGCATGCATGTCCCTGTTGATGTGAGCACATGTGTTGTCATGGAGGCAGGCTGGAGGAAGCTTGTGTGTAGTAGGTAGCCCAGAGGATGAGTGTGTGTGACCGGCACTTGCATGGGGAGAACACTGGGCTCTGTCCCCAGGGTTCCACATGTGTCCATTTGGACCTGCAGTGTTGTGGCTCAGCTCCTGTCCTCCGGACTCAGCACGAAGGGTCTCTACTGCTGTATGAAAGCTGTGAATCCCAGGAAACTGCTGCCAGCAGGCATGGTTGGGGGAGGGAGGGAGACTCAACCTCCGGCTCCCTAGCACTTGGAGCAGATGTGTCTGCCTCAGGGACAGCAGTTGAAGAAAGTTCAAACCGAAGTGTGTTTGCTCACCATAAAAGAGATGTCTGTGAGAGGGCCCTGTAGGAGTGGCTCCAAGGCCCCAAGGGTGCTCTGCCATGGGCCCACAGAAGCTATTGTATCTTGCTAGGGGTTGGGGCACAAGGTCAGGACTCCATGTGTGGCACTGCAGGGCTATCTTCCCCATGTGTTACAACTGGAGAACCATCCCAGTTGCTTACTGCTCTTCAAAGGGGCTGGATCAGAAGGAGATGGGGTTCTTTCCTGCTGGAAGCCTGAATTAAAGGGGCCCCATCCCGGGGATTCCCAAGTGACTGGCCAAGGGCACACTGAAACCAGCAGTGGGGAGAGGAGCCGCTACTGTCCTCTCCAGCAGACTGTCTGCTGTTTGGAAGGCCTTGGCACCCTCTCTCCCTATCCCTTCGTGGTGTGATCCGAACCCTGGCCCGCCCCACCCCCTTCCTTCTCCACACTTCTGGGTTTGGCCTGCTCAACCCTGGAAGCCGCCCAAGAGCATATCTTTGAAGCACAGCAAAGGTTAGGAAGGAGGAAGACAGAAATGTCCTCTGGGCTGGGGGAGTGGGAGAAAGGAATTCCATGTATGCTCCACAGGAGTTGGCACCAGGCCTGGTGGGGGCTGCCACCTTGGCCTCCTCGGTGCCCAGCATGTCTCGCTACTCAGTGCAGGCACTGTGTAGAGTGAGCCCTTTTCCTCAGGCTCTGGGTGGGGAATGGTGGCTCTTGTTTACAGCACTCATTTCAACCTTGGCTCACAAGGGTAAGAGCCAGGCCCTGCTATCCGCTCCACAGGATGTGAGACCTCTTAATTGTCTTCAATTACAGACAGCACGGGCTCTTAACCCTGGCTTCCGCTAGGAACCAGAGCCCAAGCCACTTGAGGGGGTCAGAAGGATTGCCATCCAGCCCTCACTACAAGGTCTTAGGGGTTCCCTGTGCCCTCTGGGATCCTTCTAGTGTGTGTCTGCTCTTGTTGAACACCTGCCTTCTTTGTCTCTGCTCAGGATGAAACCTCTGTGAGCAGTGAGGATTTTGATATGAATGACTCCACATGGATGTCAGCTGACCCCCACCTGGCCTCCAGCCTGAGCCCCAGCCAGGAGGAGAGGATGCGGAGCCCGCAAAACCTCCATAGCCAAGAGGACGGTGAGTGCCCCTTGGGCAGCTGGCAGGGAGGGCGCTTATTGTTCTATAAGAGGCCTGCAGGTGCTCCGGGTGGTGGGACCCAGGTGACACTGGGGCGTCCCTGTTGTACTTGAGAGCTGGTATTGTCGGCATCTCCGCAAGCCCCACTGCCCCAGCGAGAGAAGGGTGTTTTCATAAGCAGGGCCCCCGATTGACTGTGAGGTGGCCTCTTGTCTATTTGCACCTGTTTATGCTCATGGGTTTGTTGGATAAGGATTTTAGAATCGCCAGGATTCAAGCCTGGGAAGGTCAAGAATGTGTGTGTGTGATCTGGAGCTGTGTTCTTACGGCTTGAATAAGGCTGGCTTTGGGACAGGGCCACATGGTCAGTGGCCAGGCAGTTGGTAGCTGACCAGGATGGACTAGGCTACTATGTCTGGATTTTCTTGGGGTTGGAGAGTCAGGGTCAGAAGTCAGATGTTCACGCCATGATTCCATATAGAGTCCTGGAATGGGCTCCTGGGTTCTGCGTCACCTGGGCCTGACCAGATTGGAGATGTGGGATAACACCTGTAGTCAGAGGCCTCTGGTAGGCCTCAGAGAACTGGGGTATAAGGACTGGTAATTAGGAGAGGTCAAAGGTCAGAGCTTGGAATGTGGAAGGGAGGTTCAGGGTTGAAAAGGGGTGTAATGTTAACTCTGAAAAAAAAAAATGGGTGAGCCTTAAAGAGTAAATAAGGGGTAGGAGCCTTGCAGTTTGGGTCAAAGTTCATCTCCATGGCAGAACCCACACGTTGGTCTTCCCTCCCAGCCTGAGTCCGGCTTTGTCTGGGAGGAGTCTAGCATACAAGCAGCTGGAAGTATCTGGGCCTGGAGCTGGGGAGCCGGGGGTGGCTGTGTGAGGAGTGGGGTGCCAGGCTGCTGGAGAAGAAAAGGCTTTTTGTGCCTTGGTGCCTCGTGAGGTCAGCAAGACCCCCTCGTGCTGTGAGCCTCCAGACTACTATTGCCTTATGGCATTCCCACGGGGGTGGGGCCCAATGGGGGCTACCACATGGGGGTTCTGGGGCTGGGACAACCCAGCAGCTGACCTCCAACCTCATCTGACTGAGAGAGCCACACCCAGCAGCCTACTAAGAGCTGTGCTAACAATGCTTAGTAAGCACCCTTGTCGTACCTCCTCAAGAAAGATCTAGAACTTTTCCCCCACCCCAAGGTCCAGCTTAGTAAGGCTGTCTCAGTCCTCCAAAGGTCTGGTTGTGCTGCTCTTCCTCAGTGTACCTTTTGGAACCATGGTTACTGCCCGAGAACACTACCTTGGAGTCTCAGTGGACTGAGGTCCTCAGGATAGATAGCAAACTAACTGGGGGTTTCTGCTGGGGCTGTGATGTCCTTGGTATCCCTTGGTGGTGATGCAGTGCAGATGAAGAAACAGAGGTTCTGGGGTTAGCTGCCCTGCAGCCACCTGCAGGTTAGAGTCAGACATATCTCAGGCTCCTCCTGGCTCTAAGCACTGGACGAATCACAGGCAGGCTGGCCTGCTGGTAGGACTAGTGTTTATGCGGGCAAACAGCAGAGCTAGGAAAAGAGAGGATGGCGTTGATCGTGAGCCACCAATTTAATTATTGAATCAGAGGCTGATTCTGGAAGCTGCAGACTGATTTGTTAGCCAGAGACCAGCCTAGATCCAGGGCAGAGGGTATATATGCAATAAGAAAACCCAGACATCTGGTCCGGTCTCTGGTGCCTCTCGCGTCCCTGGGGCCTCCTGGTGACCAAGGTCCCAGGATTTCCCACAGGGTTTCAGTTGATCATGATCACAGCTTGAAGTCCTGGTCCAGTCTTCCAGCCGTGTCTCAGAATGCGTGGTCAGTGTAGATGCAAGCTGAAATCTGGCCCCCGTGAGTGAGCCTGTGTCTCTTATTGTTGCTGAAGAACTAAGGGGTGCGGACAAACTCAGCCATAACTCTGCTTGCCTGTCTATCCCCAAACTCCCCTATAACCACAGCTGGCTCTTAGTTCTCTGGAGTGCACTGGATGGAGAGGTCTCTGACTGTTCCTCCCCCTAGTTCTATAAGGTACCCTGTAGTCTGTGTTAATGCTGGCCTCTGCCCTGTGCTCCTCCAGCTGCATGCCTGGCCCATTACAGGGGCCTGCTGAATGTTTGTGGCCCAAATGAAAAGGCGAGCTGACATTTATAGAGACTGCCCTCGAGCATGACAGCCAGGGAAATAGAGGCCCCCCTCCTTGTTAGGGACAAGTTGGCTTCTTTGTTCCTGAGACGGCACCCCAGTATGCCAGGACTGCAGGGCTGTGGGCACATCACCCCTGTCTACCTGTAATACAAGCCAGAGTGATGGCAAGAAGCCAGGCAGTTTGTACAGGTTATACCTCTAGGGAATTTGCCCTTTAAATTATTTTTGTGTTTGATTTTGAGACAGGGTCTTGCTTTATGGCCCAGACTGGCCTCAAACTAGTTCCCTCAGCCCTGAGAGTTGGGGTCACAGACCTGGCTGGGCCACTACTTCCTCCTTCTCTCTTTAAATTGTAACAAAACTGGGCCTTGGTAGGGACAGTTGAACCCAGAGAGTGGAAAGCATGCTGGCTTTCACCACTGGACTTGTCCCCGAGCCTGCCCCTGGCCCAGTCCTATCCCCCAGCCCTTCCCCCCTCTGGTAGTTTCCCACCTCCTTTGCTGAGGTCCGTTTGTTGGGTGGTGGTAGCAAGCCTGGTTCCACAGTGCTCTCTCAGTTGGAACCATGTTTAAGGCCTGTTTGAGGATATCAGTCTTCTCCTATCTCACAGGGGAAGGCCCCAGGAGAGGTTCCCGCCTCTCTCCACTTTGACAGGCCTTTGTCAAAGTGCAAGAGTCCTCACACACTAAGAGAGGCACAGGCTTCCTCTTACCCATGCATAGCTCTTGGCTTTGAGCTCTCTCTCGGGTCTGTCAGGGCTCTGTGTGTTCTGAAAGCTTGGGAAAGCTTCTGGTCTAGGAGTTGCCAAAGACAGACAACCATTGAGACGTTTTGCAGAACCCTTAAGGTCTGGTATTGCCTTGGAGCTGAAAAACCCCATCATCCTATCATGACCCATCCGTATCTCCTCCCCATACTGTTAGCAAGCACCCCAGGGACCATAAGACAGGACCCAGCACAAGGCAGTGCTGGGGAAGCATCGGTGAGTGAATGAGTGGATGGAGATGTGTGTGCGCATTCCCAGGGGAGAAGCCAGCAGGTCTCCTGAAAGGCAGTCATGCGGGCCAGGGTCCTAACCCTGTCTGCCGCTCCTCCTATTCCCCTGCCGTGACTCTACTAGGCCCCTCACTGTGCCCCTTCCTGAATGGAAAACTTGAGGCCTGGCCTTCAGAAGGGATGCATGGGGGCAGGGAACGGACGTTACTCATCCCCACCTCCACCGGCAGACAGGAAACTCACGCCAGGGGACAGTGGAGGGTCCTGCTTCCGCCCTTCTGCAGCACAGGCTGGGGGTTGCCTGGCGGGAATTATGCAGAGCACCGGAGCCCTTCCCTTCCTAGACGAGGCCCTCCTGCAGCCTGTTCTTGGGGACCTGCTGGACATGGGTGCTTGCCTCCATTAGGTTGGGACTCCTACTTCCCGCAGGCCAGTGCCCAGCACTAAGCTGGGCAGAGTCTGAGAGGGGTTTTCAGTAGTCTGGTCAAGTGACTAACAAGGTCGTCAGCCCCTCCCAGGTCTCCACAGCCTTGGCTTTGGCAGGAGAGCACCAAGCACAGGGAAGTGGGGACCCTGCTGCGTTGTCACCTTCCTGAGAGCAGCAGCTATGACTATACAAATAGATCTTAGTGTTCCCCTCATTTCCCTAGCTTGTGCATTACAGAGAATTGGGGGTGGGAGCACAGGAAGAAAGAAAGAAATGCTGCCGGTATTGGGGGCCTTTCCTCAGGCTTCTCTCACCGCTTACCCTTCACTCTTCTTTGCTGGGAGGATCATACTGTGCTACGTTGCTACTTACATAATGGCTTTCCCTCTTTCCTGTCATTGGTTCTGCTGATGTAAAAATGGTCCAGTCTACCCTGTGAACCCAAGTCTACTGTGCCCCCGGCCCCAGCCAACCCTGTGTACTGAGTTCCTTTGGTTTCTGACGTGGAAATGGCTTGTCCAGACCTCAGGAAGCAACCAGCTAGAGTCATTTGTCCTAGGCTTTGTCCCAGCCCCTGGCTTGTATAGATAGATGCTCAATAACTATTGTGTGGCCATGGACTGATGGGAGCCAGGGAGGGGCTCCTAGAGGAGGCACCGGGCAGCAGCCTGTCAGAGGAAGCAGTTTGGGTTTGGAGTCCTGGGGCCCTAAATGCCCAGAAGCTTCCTGTGACCCCAAGCCACAGTCAAGAAAGGCAAGTCAGGGCAGCCACAGCCAGACTGCAGCTTAGGCAGCTATAGGGCCGCCTCTGTGGGCCTGAGGACTTTCCTGGACCTGGCTTCCTGCAGGCAGGTCCTGTCCTCTGCCATTGGTCTTTCTTCCCCACATTCTGTTGTTTTTGGTTTTTGAGACAGGGTTTCTCTGTAGCTTTGGAGCCTGTCCTGGAACTAGCTCTGTAGACCAGGCTAGCCTTGAACTCACAGAGATCTGCCTCCTTTTGCCTCCTGAGTACTGGGATTAAAGGCGTCCGCCACCAGCACCCGGCTCCCAGTATGTTCTAAGCTAGTTGCTTACCCTGTGCCAGGCTTAGCACCTGTCTAGTGTGATCGTCTGCTGTGACCACTGATCTCGGTGTGCCCTTAGAAGCTTTCAGAAGACCAAGGCTTCGGACCTTCCGGTTCCTGCTGCCTTGAGTAGGGCCTTCTGCCACCTAGAAATGCCAACTGGGCATTCGTGCTGCCCCTTGTGAGCAAGTGAGGTCTAGTGGCCCTGACTCAAACTTTATAGTGTCTCTGTCCCTCCTCTCCCAGCCAGACCCGTGTCTCAGGGTACTGCCCCTCCCAGGTCTCCAGGTCTCCTCACCCAACTTCTTCTTCTCCATGGGCTCTGAGAAGGTATGGGAAAAGACTCAGGCGCTAGCTCTCTCATTTGATACAGGTCCAGACCCTGCCTCAGCTCCTTCCTGCTTGTGTGATCATGAGCATTTCCCCTCTTTAGTGGCTGAATAATAATCCCACGCCTGGGCTGGAGAGATGGCTCATCTGTTAAGAGCACCGGCTGCTCTTCCAGAGGACCCGGGTTCAATTCGCAGTACTCACATGGCAGCTCCCAACTGTCTGTGACTCCAGTTCCTGGGTATCTGAAATCTTTACACCAAAGCACGCAAAAAGATGAATTATTTAAGGCGGGGCGGTGGTGGTGCACGCCTTTAATCCCAGCACTCAGGAGGCAGAGGCAGGCGGATCTCTGTGGTTTCCAGGCCAGCCTGGTCTACAAGAGCTAGTTCCAGAACATACACCAAAGATATACAAAGAAACCCTGTCTTGAAAAACAAACAAACAAAACAATAATAATCCTGTGCCCACCTTACTGGGCTGTTGAGGACTGGATGGTGTGTGGACATTGGGAAGGATCATAGGCCAGGCTGGAAGTGAGGTTCTTGGTCTGCTGACACCTTTAGGCCTAGAAAGTTGTGGGTAGGGGATGGGGGTCGGTGAGCAATAAAAGGCCCTCCACCTCTACCAGATTATCTGAGCTCTTCTCCAGACTCACTTGGCCCAGTCCTGCTTTCTTGGCCTCCTCAGGCCCCATGAGCCTCTGCCTACAGCCATCTTCTTGCATGGAGAGTGATATCCATAACCCTTAGAATCTTGGTACTTGAGAAGGCAAGCCAGAGCTGGTCATGGTGATGCACTCCTGTAACCCTAACACTGAAGCTGAGGCAGGAGGATGGATGGTGAAGTGGTGGTGAGGCTAGGCAACATAGCGGGTTTGAGGCCAACTTAAGCTTCATAGCAAAGAGCCTGTCTTAAAAGCCAGCTAAACAGCTGGACCAAGACCCTGATAGCCGCTGGGTCTGAGCTCTCACAGCTTCCCTTAGCATCCCAAGTTCCTGACCCATTCCCACCCACAGGTGTAT